>NW_027361722.1:0-600000 GCF_039654945.1 Dendrobates tinctorius | reverse complement strand
ATAAAAACAGAATGTAACGGACAAGCCGCACCAATGCTGAGGCAACGCGTTTCGAACTGAAGTAGTTCAGCTTTGAAAAATAACTACTTCAGTTCGAAACGCGTTGCCTCAGCATTGGTGCGGCTTGTCCGTTACTTTCTGTTTTTATGTCCAATAAATTTTTCTAAAATTTGGAAGCTGAATTGTTTTTTTTTTATCAGGGTGATTATACTGTGTGGTGGTCTGAAGAGGGATCTTTATGCAGGGGAATGTGAAGACCATCATACTGTGTGGGGGGCTGTGAGGACATCATACTGTGTGGGGGGCTGTGAGGACATCATACTGTGTGGGGGGCTGTGAGGACTATCATACTGTGGGGGGCTGTGAGGACATCATACTGTGTGGGGGGCTGTGAGGACCATCATTCTGTGTTGGGGCAGTGAGGAGCATCCTACCATGTGTGGGGGGCTGTGAGGACATCATACTGTGTGGGGGGCTGTGAGGCCTATCATACTGTGTGGGGGGCTGTGAGGACATACTGTGTGGGGGGCTGTGAGGACTATCATACTGTGTGGGGGGCTGTGAGGACATCATACTGTGTGGGGGGCTGTGAGGACCATCATACTGTGTGGGGGGCTGTGAGGACCATCATACTGTGTGGGGGGCTGTGAGGAGCATCCTACCATGTGTGGGGGGCTGTGAGGACATCATACTGTGTGGGGGGGCAGTGAGGACATCATACTGTGTGGGGGGCTGTGAGGACATCATACTGTGTGGAGGGCTGTGAGGACATCATACTGTGTGTGGGGGCTGTGAGGACATCATACTGTGTGGGGGGCTGTGAGGACATCATACTGTGTGTGGGGGCTGTGAAGACTGTCATTCTGTGTGTGGGGCTGTGAGGACCATCATACTGTGTGGGGGGTGTGAGGACATAATACTTTGTGGGGGGCTGTGAGGACTATCATACTGTGTGGGGGCTGTGAGGACCATCATACTGTGTGGGGGGCTGTGAGGACCATCATACCATGTGTGGGGGGCTGTGAGGGCCATCATTCTGTGTTGGGGCAGTGAGGACCCTCATACTGTGTGGGGGGCTGTGAGGACCATCATACAGTGTGGGGGGCTGTGAGGACATCATACTGTGTGGGGGGCTGTGAGGACATCATACTGTGTTGGGGCAGTGAGGACCCTCATACTGTGTGGGGGGCTGTGAGGACCATCATTCTGTGTTGGGGCAGTGAGGACCCTCATACTGTGTGGGGGGCTGTGAGGGCCATCATACTGTGGGGGGGCTGTGAGAACATCATACTGTGTGGGGGGGCTGTGAGGACATCATAATGTGTGGGGGGCTGTGAGGACCATCATACCATGTGTGGGGGGGCTGTGAGGACCATCATTCTGTGTTGGGGCAGTGAGGACCCTCATACTGTGTGGGGGGCTGTGAGGACCATCATACAGTGTGGGGGGCTGTGAGGACCATCATACAGTGTGGGGGGCTGTGAGGACATCATACTGTGGGGGGGGGCTGTGAGGACCATCATACTGTGTGGGGGCTGTGAGGACCATCATACAGTGTGGGGGGCTGTGAGGACCATCATACAGTGTGGGGGGCTGTGAGGACCATCATTCTGTGTTGGGGCAGTGAGGACCATCATACTGTGTGGGGGGCTGTGAGGACCATTATACTTTGTGGGGGGCTGTGATAACTATCATATTGTGTGGGGGGCTGTGAGGACTATCTACTGTGTGAGGGGCCTGTGAGGACATCATACCATGCAGGGGGGCTGTGAGGACCATCATACTGTGTGGAGGGCTGTGATAACTATCATATTGTGTGGGGGTCTGTGAGGACATCATACCATGCGGGGGGGCTGTGAGGACTGTCATACTGTGTGGGGGGCTGTGAGGACCATTATACTGTGTGGGGGGGTTGTGACGACATCGTACTATGTGGGGGCCCGTGAGGTGCAAGGGTTGAATGTCAGCATAATAACTGCTCAGTATTAAGTGATATAATTATTATTAATATAAAATAATATAATTATATGTTAATATTGAACATAATTAATTTCAGTCTATTTTTCGGTCTCCACAAAATTAATTGCCCAGGTCTGATCGACGCAAACACATTGTAACAAACTCTCAGCTTTGAGAAGGAATAGATCAGATCAGGTTTTTAGCCATTTGACTTGTCTTTAATATGAGATTGGTGGAGGTCTGGAGCTGTGCTGCGCCGTGCACTGTCTTCATCCAGCCGGTGCTCATAACGGCCGATCTGGGGGGCGGAGTCAGACCTCCACTCATCTGATATTAAGGACCTACACTGAGGACAAGTAGTTGAGATCCCCTTTAAGAATAGACCCCAAAAGGTTATTGTAGACTAATAGATTCTCCTGTTAGTGAGACCCTGCAGAAAAATCATCCACAAGTCCTGTACCCCAAGCCCCGAGTTCTGCTTGCCGAGGACCCCTTTAAGTACTGAGTTTCTTGTTATTAGGATCCTTTCTCCTGTTTTAGCGATGGATACATCAGCAACAATCTACCAGGAATATACAGGTGATTCTCACAACATTAGAATATCATTGTTGGGTCTGGTGTCTCATCTTCCTCTTGACAATACTCCGTAGATTCTCTATGGGGTTAAGGATATCGTGTACTGTGTAATGCTGTGAGTAGAACATTAACACGGTGGTGCAGTCGCCCATGGCCACTGGTCTCAGAAGGTGGACTGGCGTGTTTAGTGACTGTAATCCAAAGGATATGTGCCCGGCTGCGATCCAGAGAGTATCGTGTCCTGAGTTGTGCTGAGCTGAACATTAAAAAGATGTTTTGCTTTGAACTTTTCTGGGTTCATCACTGCACAGTGTGCTACCACTACACTACATATGCTGGAGAAAGTGAGGCAGTGTGAACTGAGGCATACCCCAAAGAGTGCTGCGTGGAAGACGGAAAAATGGAGGAGCTTTTGAAACAGGTGGCCCTCATTCAGCAGCAGGAGCTGCAGTTGCAGTGGAAGCAGCAGAGAACGTGTGAGCTGATTTTGCAGCAGGTTGTGACCCTGCGAGGGGAGACCCCTAAGGTGAGGGGCGATCAGTGGGTGTTTATTAAGTGCTGTCGGTGTCAAGGGCCCGGACATGTGGCTGTCAATTGCCCTTCTGATGTCTGAACCCATGGACTGCGGGTATACCTGCCGTGTGTCTATGTATACCCAGCCAGTCTGTACCGCCACTACGGCACTGCCGGCGGTGAACCGCAGCTGTACCGGGTACT
The DNA here is from genome assembly GCF_039654945.1 of Dendrobates tinctorius. NCBI lineage: Eukaryota > Metazoa > Chordata > Amphibia > Anura > Dendrobatidae > Dendrobates > Dendrobates tinctorius. The sequence goes on along the minus strand of NW_027361722.1, from coordinate 596,748 downwards.
TGTCAACAGATGCCAAATGGACGATCTCCTGGACTCGGGGAGCATAGTGACTTTGGTCCATAGGTCCCTTGTTGCCAGGGACAACCCCAAAGTAAAGAAAGTGGAGGTGATGGGTATCCATGGGGGAATCAGGGAGTACCCGACCGCGGAGGTTAGTTTTCTACATCATGTGGGGACATTAAACATGTGGTGGGAGTGGTGAAGACCCTTCCATATGGCATTGTGTTGGGAAGAGATTTACCCCTGTTCTGGTTCCTGTGGAAGACCAGGGTCAACCCTCTCAAGGTAAATGTTGTTCCGGGCGCAGAACTCAAAGATTCCAAGTCAGGGATACCTGCCATAGGGGTCGCCAACCTAGGGACAGAGTGTAACCCTGATAGGTTTCCCCTAGATTTTGTATAAGAATAAAACTTGGCACTCAATAGAATAATCTGAAGAAAAGTTTAATTGCAGTCAATCCGTACAAAGACAAGAGACGTTTCGGTCCCACATGGACCTTCATCAGTCCAACCGACTGCTCAAACGAGAAAATGGGTGGTAAGTATATGATGATGCTGTTAGTCTGTGGGGATGACAGATGAGTACAATAAATTCAGTAGAGGCCCTAAAATGGGGTCCTAGTTGGACCTGTATAAGAGACAGGTGAACCAAAAAGATTCAGGAGGCCCCAGACGAGGTCCTAATAGGATGTTTGCGTCTCAAGGAGCTCTGCTCACACCGATGCGGCGTCCACCGCTGGTCGGATAGATTTTGTGGCAGGAGAGGTCGTGGAGAACCCAACGATCCCAGAGCTGGAAATGTCCCTTGGTGAGTTTGGTACAGTTCAGTTCCAGGGGCCCACGCAAAGACACAGGTATAAAAAAAACATAAAAGAAAGCCTGGTGGAACCAGGAAGGTGTGGTCACGGAGGCAACTAGGAACGTACGCACGAGGAATCCTCTGGCACCAGTTATGGATGTGGCCAGGCATCAGGGTAAAATAGATAGAGCTCTCGCTAGACAGCAGCGTCAGGAGGCTTTGGTTCGGGTGCGACGTGATGCGCATGTATGCCCGAAGTTCTCAGGGTGAACCTCGGCGTTTCGTCAGGAAGGGATCACCGAGGCACGGATAAGGGTACGGAAGAAATGGTACCAAGGGCCCGAAGGTAGGTACTTAGGTCACGGGATGAGCTGCGGGGTTAGTGAACCCAAAATAAACAAGACCATCCAAAACTGGCCCAAATCTACTGTAAGTTAGGAAAGTGGGCGTGTCTTCTGCAACGGAGAGCAGGGAGGTGGGTGGTCATGTAACAAAGTATGGAGGAGTAACACAAAGGGGAGGGATGTCTATGTCAACCGATGGTTCCGGTACCTACCTTGATTTCTCAGTACAGGGTCATGCAGAAGCCCTGTTACGGGCCCATATGAGGTGACAAGTGTTCAACCTCACAGGTTTGAACAGAGGGAGGCGGTATGTGAGGCAGTGACTGGTGTTACATGTGAGGGTTGCTGTATGTTCCCCCCAGGAAGGGCACAGAGGTGTACTGAGGCCATGAGAGGGCATTTCAGTCACAGGCGTAGCTGTGGTTGCAATGCAGACTAAAGTGAGTATAGGTCAGGGACATGCTGGTTGTCCAAGGCAGATTTAGGGAAAACCTGCTCTGGGTTTTGATATTTTGAAACAGACTGCAGATAGTAGTGTTGCAGTCCATTTAATTTCAGGCCTGGGGTTTCATGTGGTCCATGGCCACAGATTCTAGTTAAAAACCCTGCAGTATAGGGTTTGGGTGTGTCAGGTTCAGGGTCTCTCTGATGTTTGCTAGAGTGCAGAGCAGACGGCTCTGCACAGCTCCACCTGTGTGAGACAACACAGGCAATTGGAGCCAGACAGCTGAATAGCCTGGCACCCACTGTGTACACAGCGGTGCAGTCGCCCACGGCAACAGTCTCAGGAAGTGGACTGATGTGTTTAGTGACTGTGAACCGGAGATTGACTGTCTTGTTCCTGGTTACGATCCAGAGGTCGACTGTCCTGTTTCCCGGCTGCAATCCGGAGAATATCGTGTGCTGTGTTGTGCTGAGTTGAAGCATTAAAGAGACGTTTTGCTTTGAACTTTGCTGGGTCACTGCCTCATCACTGCACAGTGTGCTACAGCTGCACTACACTAGTCAGGCCCCCAGCACATGGAGGACGGGGGAGGTGTTACCTGCTGTTCAGGGGCAGCTCCGCCAGGCACAGCCATCCGCTGAATTCTTTCTTTCTTCTCAGTGACATGAAGGAGCTGCTGGTCCGTAACACGATCATGTCCACCTGGCACAGGGGTGTCCTGTGGGCGGCCAGACCCCGGCCCTCCAGGGATTGCCTAGAACTTAAGGGAAGGAAAAGTTGTTGGGAAAATTAGTAATTTCCAATGGAAAGTGCAGCCCCTCCCCCGCACCAATATTAAAAATGTTGGCTGGCCAATACTTTTTATGTCCCTTTCATATGAACTAACTTCTATAGATCAGCTGTTCACTGAATGCTTTACTGTGTCACCGCCTGCTGTAACAGGAGAGTCTCCTCTGGTCACAAGATCTTCTGGCTCAGAATCTCCGGCTCCCTGTGATGTCACCGCAGATTCTCCCTCATCTCCCAGCTTGGAAACTAACAGGTGGGTGGAGTTGCATTCACCAGAGCTCACACTGTTCCTCTGGGTGCTGCAGACACGTCTCTCCCCCTAGTGGTGGCTATGTAAATCTATATCTAGTGAGCTCCCTCTAGTGGTGGCTGTATAAATATGTATGTAGTGAGCTCCCCCTAGTGGTGACTGCATATATCTTTATGTAGTGAGCTCCCTCTAGTGGTGTCTGTATAAATCTGTATGTAGTGATCTCCCCCCTATTGGTGGCTGTATAAATCTGTATGTAGTGAGCTCCCCCTAGTGGTGACTGTATAAATCTGTATGTAGTGAGCTCCCTCTTGTGGTGACTGTATATAAATCTGCATTTAGTGAGCTACCTATAATGGTGACTGTATAAATCTATATATAGTGAGCTCCCCCTAGTGGTGACTGTATAAATCTGTATGTAGTGAGCTCCCTCTAGTGGTGGCTGCATAAATATGTACGTAGTGAGCTCCATCTAGTGATGGCTGTATAAATCCATCACCCTGGAGGAGACTGATGCTGACCCATCACTGCCAACATCTGAGCTCCAAATCAGAGCGTTCTGTTATCAGGAATAACGAAAATTCCCTAATAAAGTGATTTTCAAAATAAAGACAGTGAGGAAGAAACGTGTAACTACTAATAAGTAGGTGCTCTTTTCTGTTACACAGAGCTCCAAACCCTATAACTCCTTTAACATATTGATAGTACAATAGGCCAGTCTTTCTGCAGCTGGCACAAGAGGGAGCTCACTACATACAGAGTTATACAGCCACCACTAGGGGGAGCTCACTACATACAGATTTATACAGCCACCACTAGGGGTAGCTCACTACATACAGATTTATACAGCCACCACTAGGGGGAGCTCACTACATACAGATTTATACAGTCACCATTAGAGGGAGCTCACTACATACAGATTTATACAGTCACCACTAGAGGGAGCTCACTACATACAGATTTATACAGCCACCACTAGGGGGAGCTCACTACATACAGATTTATACTGTCACCATTAGAGGGAGCTCACTACATACAGATTTATACAGTCACCACTAGGGGGAGCTCACTACATACAGATTTATACAGCCACCACTAGAGGGAGCTCACTACATACAGATTTATACAGCCACCACTAGGGGGAGCTCACTACATGCAGATTTATATAGTCACCACTAGGGGGAGCGCACTAAATACAGATTTATACAGCCACCACTAGAGGGAGCTCACTACATACAGATTTATACAGCCACCACTAGGGAGAGTTCACTACATACAGATTTATGTGATGGACTTATTAGAACAAAGCTTGTGAGACAACGATGCAGAGCAATCACTGCCATCATCTGTACTCCAAAAGTGTAAATTCTTATATTATTGCAGCAAATAGACTGGGGAAAGCCGAAGTGAGGAAACCACATACATGAATATTATTCTTACAGGATTATAGACAAGTCCCTAGTATAGTGGAGGTGGATGTGGGGGGCACATACTTTCTCCATATTAATGTCTATGGATGTAGATGAGGACAGAGAAGCCCCCGGAGGTGGATGTGGGGGGCACATACTTTCTCCATATTAATGTCTGTGGATGTAGATGAGGACAGAGAAGCCCCCAGAGGTGGATGTGGGGGGTACATACTTTCTCCATATTAATGTCTATAGATGAAGATGAGGACAGAGAAGCCCCCGGAGGTGTATGTGGGGGGCACATACTTTCTCCATATTAATGTCTATGGATGTAGATGAGGACAGAGAAGCCCCCGGAGGTGGATGTGGGGGCACATACTTTCTCCATATTAATGTCTATGGATGTAGATGAGGACAGTGAAGCCCCCGGGGGTGGATGTGGGGGGCACATACTTTCTCCATATTAATGTCTATGGATGTAGATGAGGACAGTGAAACCCCGGTGGTGGATGTGGGGGGCACATACTTTCTCCATATTAATGTCTATGGATGTAGATGAGGACAGAGAAGCCCCCGGAGGTGGATGTGGGGGGCACATACTTTCTCCATATTAATGTCTATGGATGTAGATGAGGACAGTGAAGCCCCCGGTGGTGGATGTGGTGGGCACATACTTTCTCCATATTAATGTCTGTGGATGTAGATGAGGACAGTGAAGCCCCCGGAGGTGGATGTGGGGGGCACATACTTTCTCCATATTAATGTCTGTGGATGTAGATGAGGACAGTGAAGCCCCCGGAGGTGGATGTGGGGGGCACATACTTTCTCCATATTAATGTCTATGGATGTAGATGAGGACAGTGAAACCCCCGGTGGTGGATGTGGGGGGCACATACTTTCTCCATATTAATGTCTATGGATGTAGATGAGGACAGAGAAGCCCCCGGAGGTGGATGTGGGGGGCACATACTTTCTCCATATTAATGTCTATGGATGTAGATGAGGACAGTGAAGCCCCCGGTGGTGGATGTGGGGGGCACATACTTTCTCCATATTAATGTCTATGGATGTAGATGAGGACAGTGAAGCCCCCGGAGGTGGATGTGGGGGGCACATACTTTCTCCATATTAATGTCTGTGGATGTAGATGAGGACAGTGAAGCCCCCGGAGGTGGATGTGGGGGGGCACATACTTTCCTCCATATTAATGTCTATGGATGTAGATGAGGACAGTGAAGCCCCCGGAGGTGGATGTGGGGGGCACATACTTTCTCCATATTAATGTCTATGGATGTAGATTAGGACAGTGAAGCCCCCGGTGGTGGATGTGGGGGGCACATACTTTCTCCATATTAATGTCTATGGATGTAGATGAGGACAGAGAAGCCCCCGGAGGTGGATGTGGGGGGCACATACTTTCCTCCATATTAATGTCTATGGATGTAGATGAGGACAGAGAAGCCCCCGGAGGTGGATGTGGGGGGCACATACTTTCCTCCATATTAATGTCTATAGATGAAGATGAGGACAGAGAAGCTCCGGAGGTGTATGTGGGGGGCACATACTTTCTCCATATTAATGTCTATGGATGTAGATGAGGACAGAGAAGCCCCCGGAGGTGGATGTGGGGGCACATACTTTCTCCATATTAATGTCTATGGATGTAGATGAGGACAGTGAAGCCCCCGGAGGTGGATGTGGGGGGCACATACTTTCTCCATATTAATGTCTATGGATGTAGATTAGGACAGTGAAGCCCCCGGTGGTGGATGTGGGGGGCACATACTTTCTCCATATTAATGTCTATGGATGTAGATGAGGACAGAGAAGCCCCCGGAGGTGGATGTGGGGGGCACATACTTTCCTCCATATTAATGTCTATGGATGTAGATGAGGACAGAGAAGCCCCCGGAGGTGGATGTGGGGGGCACATACTTTTCTCCATATTAATGTCTATGGAGATGAGGACAGAGAAGCCCCCGGAGGTGGATGTGGGGGGCACATACTTTTCTCCATATTAATGTCTATGGATGTAGATGAGGACAGAGAAGCCCCCGGTGGTGGATGTGGGGGGCACATACTTTCTCCATATTAATGTCTATGGATGTAGATGAGGACAGTGAAGCCCCCGGAGGTGGATGTGGGGGGCACATACTTTCTCCATATTAATGTCTATGGAATTGATGAGGACAGAGAAGCCCCCGGAGGTGGATGTGGGGGGCACATACTTTCTCCATATTAATGTCTATAGATGTAGATGAGGACAGAGAAGCCCCTGGAGGTGGATGTGGGGGGCACATACTTTCTCCATATTAATGTCTATGGATGTAGATGAGGACAGAGAAGCCCCCGGAGGTGGATGTGGGGGGCACATACTTTCTCCATATTAATGTCTATGGATGTAGATGAGGACAGAGAAGCCCCCGGAGGTGGATGTGGGGGGCACATACTTTCTCCATATTAATGTCTATGGATGTAGATGAGGACAGAGAAGCCCCCGGAGGTGGATGTGGGGGGCACATACTTTCCTCCATATTAATGTCTATAGATGAAGATGAGGACAGAGAAGCTCCGGAGGTGTATGTGGGGGGCACATACTTTCTCCATATTAATGTCTATGGATGTAGATGAGGACAGAGAAGCCCCCGGAGGTGGATGTGGGGGCACATACTTTCTCCATATTAATGTCTATGGATGTAGATGAGGACAGTGAAGCCCCCGGAGGTGGATGTGGGGGGCACATACTTTCTCCATATTAATGTCTATGGATGTAGATTAGGACAGTGAAGCCCCCGGTGGTGGATGTGGGGGGCACATACTTTCTCCATATTAATGTCTATGGATGTAGATGAGGACAGAGAAGCCCCCGGAGGTGGATGTGGGGGGCACATACTTTCCTCCATATTAATGTCTATGGATGTAGATGAGGACAGAGAAGCCCCCGGAGGTGGATGTGGGGGGCACATACTTTTCTCCATATTAATGTCTATGGAGATGAGGACAGAGAAGCCCCCGGAGGTGGATGTGGGGGGCACATACTTTTCTCCATATTAATGTCTATGGATGTAGATGAGGACAGAGAAGCCCCCGGTGGTGGATGTGGGGGGCACATACTTTCTCCATATTAATGTCTATGGATGTAGATGAGGACAGTGAAGCCCCCGGAGGTGGATGTGGGGGGCACATACTTTCTCCATATTAATGTCTATGGAATTGATGAGGACAGAGAAGCCCCCGGAGGTGGATGTGGGGGGCACATACTTTCTCCATATTAATGTCTATAGATGTAGATGAGGACAGAGAAGCCCCTGGAGGTGGATGTGGGGGGCACATACTTTCTCCATATTAATGTCTATGGATGTAGATGAGGACAGAGAAGCCCCCGGAGGTGGATGTGGGGGGCACATACTTTCTCCATATTAATGTCTATGGATGTAGATGAGGACAGTGAAGCCCCCGGAGGTGGATGTGGGGGGCACATACTTTCTCCATATTAATGTCTATAGATGTAGATGAGGACAGAGAAGCCCCTGGAGGTGGATGTGGGGGGCACATACTTTCTCCATATTAATGTCTATGGATGTAGATGAGGACAGAGAAGCCCCCGGAGGTGGATGTGGGGGGCACATACTTTCTCCATATTAATGTCTATGGATGTAGATGAGGACAGTGAAGCACCTCGGAGGTGAATGTGGGGGGCACATACTTTCTCCATATTAATGTCTATGGATGTAGATGAGGACAGAGAAGCCCCCGGAGGTGGATGTGGGGGGCACATACTTTCTCCATATTAATGTCTATGGATGTAGATGAGGACAGAGAAGCCCCCGGAGGTGGATGTGGGGGGCACATACTTTCTCCATAATAATGTCTATGGATGTAGATGAGGACAGTGAAGCCCCCGGAGGTGGATGTGGGGGGCACATACTTTCTCCATATTAATGTCTATGGATGTAGATGAGGACAGAGAAGCCCCCGGAGGTGGATGTGGGGGGCACATACTTTCTCCATATTAATGTCTATGGATGTAGATGAGGACAGTGAAGCCCCCGGAGGTGGATGTGGGGGGCACATACTTTCTCCATATTAATGTCTATGGATGTAGATGAGGACAGAGAAGCCCCCGGTGGTGGATGTGGGGGGCACATAGTTTCTCCATATTAATGTCTATGGATGTAGATGAGGACAGAGAAGCCCCCGAAGGTGGATGTGGGGGGCACATACTTTCTCCATATTAATGTCTATGGATGTAGATGAGGACAGTGAAGCCCCCGGAGGTGGATGTGGGGGGCACATACTTTCTCCATATTAATGTCTATGGATGTAGATGGGCACAGAGAAGCCCGCGGAGGTGGATGTGGGGGGCACATACTTTCTCCATATTAATGTCTATGGATTGTGGCAGGTCGGCTGACTTAGCTGCTCCTCGAAGACGACACAGACACACGTGTGGTTAAACTCTCTTGGTGGCTTATTGCATCATAAATCCAAACTGGTAACAATAAAACAGCCGGTCCTGTTCAAATGAAAATAAACCGTTCATACACTGTCCTGCCCAGTACTTCTGGGACCACACATATGGAAGCTCTCTCAGGCGCTAGCAGTGAGGAGGCTTCCTACCTCTACACAATACAGACTGAGAAACAAAAACTGGCTGGACATTAATTTTTCCAGCCACACCCTGGAGGTCGAGATATGGTGAGTAGGCGTCCCGCCCATCTCTTACCTACTCACCTAAAAACCCGCCCATAACATGGCCACTCCTTCAGCACATATCATGCTCAAAAAAAACATAGGGGTTTCTAGATCATGGAGGAAAACATATCCCCCCCTGCCCAAAACCGGGGGTTTTGACACCTTCAGACACCAAACAGGGAATTCGGGAGAGGGCATCTGAGTTCCTGTGTGACTTCCCGAGCCGGTGTTCTACATGGAACTTGAAATCCTCGAGGCCTAAGACTCACCTAGTCACCCGGGCGTTCTTACCCTTTTTCCTCCTTAACCATCTCAGAGGAGCATGATCGGACACAAGTTTGAACCTCCGGCCTAGTAGATAATACCCTAATGTATCCACGGCCCATTTTATGCCCAGACACTCCTTCTTGACGATGGCATAGTTCTTCTAGCATGACAAGAGCTTCCGATTCAAATTCAGGATGGGATGTTCTTCTCCATTTATTACTTGACACAGCAAGGCTCCAAGCCAACTTCTGACGCATCCATCTGGAACCACAAACTCTTTGCTGAAGTCTGGTGCGACCAGAACCGGATGTTTACACAGAGCCTGCTTCAGGTCCTGGAACACCATCTCTGTGTCATCAGTCCATTTAACTATCGACGATTTGGTGCCTGTAAGAAGATGTCAAAGGTGTGGCGATCATTGCGAAATTCAGAATGAATCGCCAATAGTACCCCACATTTCCAAGAAACACTCTCACTTGCGTCTTGGAAAGCGGTTGCAGACACTCTTGAATCGCTTCATTTTTGTTGATTTGCGGCTTAATTTCACCTCTCCCGACGACATAGCTTAGGTACTTGGCCTCTTCCTTCCCTATGGCACATTTTTTCACGAACCCCGCATTTCTTAAAGCATCCAGAACCGCCTGTACTTTTGGCAGATCACTAGCCCAGTCAGGGCTAAAGACCACAATGTCATTGTCATGTCTGCCGTGTCTGTTTTGGCTCAAGAACTCCTGGAGCGATGTGCATGCGCATATCTTGTCTGCTATCCTGCTTGTTCCCTAGAGCAGTGTGCACACTCACCTCATGTCTGAGCTGCAGGATGCCTGCGTTTCTGCTCTGTCTTCTGTGATCGTCTCGTCATGTCTAGAATCTCTGATCAGGTGTCCCTGTCTGGATCCTGCACTGTCTGGTTCTGCAATCATCTCGTCATGTCTAGAACTCTGATCATGTGACCTATCTAGGTTTCAGCACTGATTCTTCAGTCGTCTCGTCATGTCTGGAACTCCGATCATGTGACTACGCTCTGTTGTCCTGTGGATCTGAACCCAGAAGTGCTCCCCTGGGCCTGACCTGGAAGAGGAGGTGCTATGCCCTATATCAGGCCGCCCCTTCCTATGCTCAGGGCCTGAGTATTGTGTTGCTTCCCTGCATGGCTGCTTGGTCTGTGGGGCGCTCCCTCTATTCTGTGCCCTTGCACTCTCCTCTGTCGTGCGTCTCTGCACACGCTCCGTGCTCGTATTCCATCTCTTGTCTCGTGCTTTGTCTAGTGTTTCTCCTTCGTGCCATTTTGTCTTTGCTCTGCTTTGCCTTGTAGTCCTTGTTTGCTCTGATTCTGTTCTGTGTTTCTCTCCTCGTGTCATGTCTCGCTCTGCTTTGTGGCTTCAGGTACCCTGCCTCTGTCTCTGTCCCTGACGTGTCCTTACACGTGCAGATCTCCGTCTCTGTACCCTGCCCTGACGTGTCTCCCTACACGTGCAGGCCTCTGCCTCCGTCCCTGTCCCTGGCGTGTCTCTACACGTGCAGGCCTCCGCTCTGAACCTCTCCCTGGCGTGTCTCTACACGTGCAGGCCTCGCTGTGTACCCTGTCTAGTCCCAAGGTCCTTCCTTGGCCCGGCTCTGGGCTTCGGCCTACGCTCCGCTGCTAGACTGTCCCTGTCCCTTGCATGTCTCCACACGTGCAGGCCTCCGCTCTGAACCTCTCCCTGGCGTGTCTCTACACATGCAGGCCTTACTCTGTACCCTGTCTAGTCCCAAGGCCCTGCCTTGGCCCGGCTCTGGGCTTCGGCCTACGCTCCGCTGCTAGACTGTCCCTGCCCCTGGCATGCTCTCCGCATGCGCAGGTCTCTGCCTCGTTCTGTGTCTTGTCCCTGTTTCGTGCCCCTTTGCACATTTCGTACTAGGCTTTGCCATGCTGTCTCGCATGTGGCTCTTTCCTGTACACTTTGCCTAGCCCTGCCTTGTGACTCCGTGCCTCTGTGCACGTGCCTGGTCCTGTGCCTACCTGGTGAGCCTCAGCAATGCCGCCTCTAGCCGTGCTCGCCTGTGTGCCCCAGCCGTGCCCCATCCAGTGCTATAGTGGTCTGGCTGCGTGGCCCCGCAGCGGTGCCGCCTCTAGTCGTGCCCACTTGCAACTGCCATCGTCGGTACCACCTGCCGGTGCTCCCAGCCGTGGTCTCTGTGCTTCCTTGCACTCACTCTGGTTCTCGCACTGTGCCTTTTCGTGCTACTCTTACACAAAGCCTTTGTCTCTTTTGCTCTTCTCTGACCCTAGTTTGCCTGCCGGATTCCATAACCTGCCGACCGCTGCCAGAGGTCCGGACCTAGATGACTGCGGCCTGATGTCCGGAGCTGATGTCCGTAGCCAGATACCTGGACCCTGTCGGTCGATGCCAGCATTTGGATTCCGATGCCACCGTACCCTGTGTCTCTCCCTGGCATGCCCCTTGGCGTGTGCAGGCCACCGTTCTGTGAACCTGACCCGTCCCTGGCATGCCCCTTGGCATGCGCAGGCCACCGTCCTATGAACCTGACCCGTCCCTGGCATGCCCCTCGGCATGCGCAGGTCTCTGTCCTGTGAACCTGATCCTGGCGTGTCTGTTGACACGCACCATGTCACTAACTCTACCTTGTTTCCTTGCATGGAACCTTGGCTGACTTCTGGATGTCCGGATCCTGCCGATCATCCTCTGAGCTACAGACCCTGATGCCCTGGTTGATCGTGGACTGTTGTTCGGAGTCCGATGTCCGCGTACCATCTGCACGTTCCATGCTTGGACCTCGGCATGCCATTGCACGCACCCTGTTCCACGAACTCTGTGTGTTCACGTTTGCTCCTGTTGCATCCTGAAGAGTTCCTCAAGTCTTGGACCTGAGCGTGCCCTTGCACGCACCTTGTCTTATGTTCTGTGTGTTCACGTTTTGCACCTGTTGTACCTGAAGTCTTCCTTAATGAAGTTTCATTGAATTGACGACTCGTCTTGCCTTGTCTTGTCTCCCTGAGCCGACCGTCTGGTCCAGCTGCCGTGGTGGCTCACCCCCTTGGTCTTGCCCGACACTCCCTGTATAGGGGGTGGTTCTCATTAGGTCAGCTCGCCCTAGGTGGGTGGGTGCCACGGCCCAGAGGGTCCACTCTTTCTAAGAAGAACGACTCAGCGTAAGCTGATACTCGTCACAGTCATCAAGATACGCTGCGGCACACTTCTTATGCGAAGCCAGGACCCGATCTATAACTCTCTGGAAGGTGGCCGGGGCTCCCTGCAGACCGAAGGACATCTTGGTGTATTGAAAACACCCATCAGGCGTTGAGAAGGCTGTCTTCACCTTGCCACTCTGGGACATGGGTATCTGTCAATAGCCCTTCGTCAGGTCCAGGGTTGTAATGTACCACGCGGGTCCAAGTCTCTCAATGAGTTCATCTACACGGGGCATCTGGTGAGCATTGAGCATCAAAACTAGAGACTTCATTCAGCCTGTGGTAGTCGTTGCAAAACTGCCACTTACCGTCAGGCTTCGGTACGAGACGATAGGACTCGACCATCCACTTTTTGACTCCTCTATCACCCGAGGTCTAGCATCCTCTTCACCTAATTGGATATCACCTCTCTCCATGCTTTTGGAATTCTATAGGACTTGAGGTTCACCCTCACATGCGGTTCCGTCAACACGTCATGCTCGACCACCTGCATATGTCCTGGTAACTCTGAGACTAGGTCCGCTGCAACAGCTCCCGACGCTGTTGCCTCAGGGCCGGCATCAGAGTCTCTGCAATGGTGACTTTGAGATTGGTCCCAGGCAAGGCGTGTCCAGCGATTCTTGGTCTTGCCAGGGTTTGAGTAAGTTCACATGCTAGACCTGGTGCGGCTTCCTTTGCTCCGGCTGGTGTACCTTGTAATTAACCTCTCCAAGTTTTTTCACCACCTTATATGGGCTTTGCCACTTGGCTAGGAAGTTGCTCTCCACCGTGGGGATAAGCACTAGCATACGGTTCCCTGGCTGGCTCAGCCTCGCTGATCGGTTATACACCCTTGCCTGTGCCTGGAGAAGATGCTCCTTCATGATAGGTGCCACTTTCACCATTCTCTCCTGCAGCTGGGCGACATGCCCTATATTGCTCCGGTGTGGCGTGACCTCAGCTTCCCACGTTTCTTTGACGATGTCCAGGAGCCCTCGCGGATGTCTATCATACAGGGGCTCGAACGGCGAGAACCCCTTAGAGGCCTGGGGCACTTCCCTGATGGAGAAGAGCAGAAACGGAAGTAGGTATTCTCAGGTTCGACCATCCTTCTCAAAGACCTTTTTGAGCATCGCCTTCAAGGTTTTAGTGAAGCGCTCTACTAGGCCGTCGGTCTATGGATGATACACTAAGGTTTGCATCTAGGCAATCTGGAGGACCCTACAGAGTTCTTTCATTACCTTGCTCATGAAGGGGGTTCTCTGGTCTGTCAGAATCTCCTTTGGCAGGCGCATCCTAGCAAAAATATTGAAAATTTCCCGGGCAATACACTTAGCCGAAGCATTCCTTAGGGGTACTACTTCAGGGTAACGGGTCACATAGTCCATGACCATTAGAATATATTGGTTCCCTCGTGCAGATTTAACTAAAGGACCTGCTAGGTCCATGGCAATTCCCTCAAATGGGATCTCTATTACCAGTACCGGGACTAGAGGACTTCAGAAATGAGAAGAGTGAGCGATTATCTGGTAGGTGGGGCAGGATGTACTGTTATGATTGAGTCACCATAGGAGGCAAAAACAGAAATGCTTGCTAAGTCCAGAAAACCAGAGAAGTTGGCAACTATCAGATTGCAGACCCCTGAACCTATCAACACAACTAGCAGTAGCCGTGGGGGGTTCCTACGATGACCTAGACCCCTCGATCACAGCCGGAGAGATACATAGGCCTAAAGAAGGAAAGGGGAAATCTAACTGCCCCAGAGCAGACCCCAAAGCAATAGGAAGCCCCCCACATATAATGACGGTGAAGCAAGATGAAAACACTTACACAAACAGAAAGACAGGCTGAGCAAAGACGGGGCCCAAAAACTACCTAGATAGGAACGGATAGGAAGGCTGCTGTCTGCAATCTGCCAAAACCCTAACAGAGACAAAAGCCAACAAGCTGATATAAAAATGGCCCTGAAGCAACTAAGCTTCAAAAACTAAATCAGCACTCAGGTACTTTCAGAAGACAGAGCTCACGGAACACTGCACACTCCAGCAGGGAGTGGCAGAATCCAAAAAGCAAGAAAAACAAATCTTAAATGCAAAAAGGCAAAACAGAAAACTTAGCTTTAGGAGAGCAGGAATCAGACTGGTGTCCAAGAGTCCACAGAGAAATCACCCGCAGGGCAGAAAGGGCGTAGGCTGCCTTAAATCCAGTCAGAGACTCCACTCAGCCAATCGTCTTCATTAGTCCCAGGTGCCTGATAATCAGGCTCACTACCTTCCTTCACTAGAATAGGGAGTTCACCAGGCCTCAGTGACGGAGGGGAAAATGAACTCACAACAGTACCCCCCCCTTGAGGAGGGGTCACCGAACCCTCAACAACGCTACCAGGGCGATCAGGGTGAGCCCGATGAAAGGCACGCACCAATCTTTTGGCATGAATATCAGAGGCAGAGACCCAGGAATTATCCTCCTGACCATAACCCTTCCACTTAACCAAATACTGGAGTCTCCGTCTAGCCAGACGGGAATCCAGAATTTTCTCTACCTCATATTCCAAGTTACCTTCAACCAATACAGGGTCCGGAGGTGCCACCTCAGGCACAACTGGCTCAACAAACCTCTTCAACAAGGACTTATGGAACACATTATGGATCTTAAATGTGACAGGAAGAGCCAAACGAAAAGAGACCGGATTAATAATCTCCAAAATCTTGTAAGGTCCAATAAATCTAGGCTTAAACTTAGGAGAAGCCACCTTCATAGCAATATTCTTTGATGATAACCACACCATTTCACCAATCTTAAACTGGGGACCAATGGTCCTATGTCGATTGGAAAACCGCTGGGCCTTTTCCTGGGAGATAACTTATCCACCACTTGGTCCCAGATCTGGTGCATTCTCTCCACCACAGTGTCAACACCTGGGCAGGCAGAGGGCTCCACCTGCCCTGAAGAAAATCGAGGATGAAACCCAAAGTTACAAAAAAAAGGTGACATCAAAGTGGCAGAACTAGCTCTATTATTTAAAGCATATTCGGCCAAGGGCAAAAATGAAACCCAATCATCCTGATCAGCGGAAATAAAACATCTCAAATACGACTCCAAGGTCTGGTTTGTTCTCTCTGTCTGCCCATTGGTCTGAGGGTGAAAAGTAGAGGAGAAGGACAACTGAATTCCCAACTTGGAACAGAACGTCCTCCAAAATTTAGACACAAATTGAACTCCTCTGTCAGATACAATGTTCTCAGGAATCCCGTGCAAGCGAACCACCTGTTGCAAAAACAGGGGCACCAACTCAGAGGAAGATGGCAACTTAGGGAGTGGTACAAGATGAACCATCTTAGAGAACCTATCACAAATCACCCAAATAACAGTCATTCTTTGAGAGACCGGCATATCAGAGATGAAATCCATTGAAATATGGGTCCATGGCCTCCTGGGGACCGGTAAAGGCATCAACAACCCACTAGAGCGAGAACAAGATTTAGACCGGGAGCAAGTCCCACAGGACTGCACAAAATTCCTGACATCATGAGACAAGGTGGGCCACCAAAAGGAGCGACTCACCAGATCTCTAGAACCAAAAATACCCGGATGACCAGCCAATGCAGAGCAATGAACTTCAGACATCACTCTCTTCTTCCACTGGTCAGGAACATACAACTTTCCACTGGGGCAACGCTCAGGTTTGTCCTCCTGGAACTCTTGCAGAGCAAGTCTCAAATCGGGCGAAATGGCAGAAAGAACTACCCCTTCGCCTAAGATGGTAGCAGGCTTGGTCATCACAGGAGAATCAGCAAAGCAACTCCTAGAGAGGGCGTCTGCCTTGACATTCTTAGTTCCAGGAAGGAAAGAGACCACAAAATCAAAACGTGTAAAAAACAAGGCCCACCTAGCCTGTCTAGGGTTCAAGCGTTTAGCCGACTCTATGTAAATCAAATTTTTGTGGTCAGTGAGGACCACAACTTGATGTTTGGCTCCCTCCAACCAATGTCTCCACTCCTCAAATGCCCATTTCATGGCCAACAGTTCCCGAATTCCCCACATCATAGTTACGTTCAGATGAAGAGAACTTTCGGGAAAAGAAAGCACAGGGATTCATTTTAGATGTTACAGGATCCTTTTGGGACAACACTGCTCCTGCACCAATCTCAGAAGCATCCACCTCTACCTGAAACGGGAGTGAGACATCAGGTTGCCGCAGAACCGGGGAGGAGGTAAATCTACGCTTCAGCTCCTGAAAGGAAGCAACCGCCTCCGGAGACCAATTCAACACATCCGCACCCTTCCTGGTCAGGTCAGTCAATGGTTTGGCAATACTAGAAAATTTTGCTATAAATTTCCGATAAAAATTAGCAAAACCCAAAAACTTCTGGAGGGCCTTCAAAGAAGTGGGCTGAACCCAATCATAAATGGCCTGTACCTTGGCCGGGTCCATTTCAATAGTTGACGGAGACAAAATAAATCCCAAAAAAGAAATCCTCTGTACTCCAAAAAGGCATTTTGATCCTTTGACATACAGAGAATTCTCTCTCAAGATCCGGAACACAGTCCGAATATGTTCCACATGAGCATCTCAATCCTTGGAGAAGATCAAAATATCGTCCAGATAGATAATCAAAAATTTATCGACAAAGTCTCGGAAAATATCGTTCATGAAGCACTGGAAGACAGAAGGGGCATTAGTGAGCCCAAAAGGCATCACCAGGTATTCAAAATGTCCCTCCGGAGTATTAAACGCCATCTTCAATTCATCCCCCTGCTTAATGCGGATAAGATTATACGCCCCCCTGAGGTCAAGCTTGGTAAACCAGCAAGCACCTCTGACTCTAGAGAATAGATCTGAAATCAGGGGTAACGGATACTGATATTTAATAGTAATTTTATTGAGGGCACAATAATCAATACACGGCCTTAAAGAACCATCCTTCTTGGCCACAAAAAAAAAAACGGCACCTAAGGGTGAAGAGGATGGTCTAATATGACCCTTCTCCAACGCCTCCTTAATATAGGACCGCATAGTCTCGTGCTCGGGTACAGATAAATTGAAGAGCCGACCCTTAGGAAATTTACACCCTGGGCTTAGTTCAATAGCACAGTCATAACTCCTATGAGGAGGCAAGGACGCAGACTCATTCTCACTAAATACATCATAGTAGTCCGCCAAATAGTCAGGAACCTCATGCGACTGAGGAGAGGTGGAAAAAACCAGAGCCTCACTAAAGGTACACCAGCAACCCCAACTCACCACAGACACAGACTTCCAATCCAAAACTGGATTATGAATCTGCAACCAGGGAAACCCCAGAACAACGGCATCATGCAGACCATGCAACACCAAAAATCTGCAATTTTCTTGGTGGTCTGGGGCGACCCGCATGACCAACTGGGGCCAAAACTGAGGTTTATTTTTAGCCAGAGGGGTAGCATCAATCCCCCTCAAAGGGATAGGCGTCTGCAGAGGTGTCAACGGAAATCCACAACGTTTAGCAAAATCCAAGTCCATTAGGTTTAGCGCTGCTCCCGAATCCACAAAAGCCTTGGCGGAAAAGGTGGACAGGGAACAGATCAGAGTAATCGCCAAAAGAAACTTAGGCTGAACCCCACCAACAGAAAACGTGTGTGCAAAGCGTTTCTCACCTTTAGGACAAACAGAAATAATATGTGAGGCATCTCCACAGAAAAAACACAGCTTATTGCGCCTTCTGAATTCCTGACGTTGCGCCTTAGACAAAACTCTATCACATTGCATAGGTTCAGACGTCTGTTCAACCGGTGGCAACACCTCTCGTGTAATCCTGCATTCACGTAAACGCCGATCAACCTGAATGGCTAAAGACATAGAATCGTCCAGACCAGAGGGAACAGGAAATCCCACCATAGTATCTTTTACGGCTTCTGACAAACCCTTCCGAAAGAGAGCAGCCAAGGCATTATCATTCCAGGTAGTAAGGACCGCCCACTTTCGGAACTTTTGACAGTACAACTCTGCAGATTCTCGACCCTGGTTCAATGCTAACAGGGTCTTTTCAGCCTGATCAATAGCATTAGGTTCGTCGTACAGCAACCCCAAGGTTTGAAAAAATGCGTTCACATTAGTCAGAATAGGGTCATCTGGTTTCAAAGAAAACGCCCAATCCTGGGGATCGCCGCGCAGCAAAGAGATGACAATTTTAACCTGCTGCTCGGGGCTCCCTGACGAGTTAGGCTTCAAAGCAAAAAATAATTTACAATTATTTTTGAAACTCAAAAATTTAGATCGATCCCCAAAAAATACATCAGGTGTGGGGATCTTTGGTTCATCAGCATGTGAACGAGCAAGATAGGCGGAAATTCCCCGCACTTCAGCAGCGAGCTGCTCCACACGATCAGACACTTGCTTTATCTCCATTGAGAGAAAAAAAAAATTCCCCCTACGGCCTCAGAGATATAGAGGAAAGAATATACACACTCTTTTTTTTTTTTTTTTTTTTTCTTTTTAAACACAAACCTCTCCTGCTATTGAGTACCCCAGGATCTGCGGTTTGGCGGGTGATTCTGTTATGATTGAGTCACCGTAGGAGGCAAAAACAGAAATGCTAGCTAAGTCCAGAAAACCAGAGAAGTTGGCAACTATCAGATTGCAGACCCCTGAACCTATCAACACAACTAGCAGTAGCCGTGGGGGGTTCCTATGATGACCTAGACCCCTCGATCACAGCCGGAGAGATACATAGGCCTAAAGAAGGAAAGGGGAAATCTAACTGCCCCAGAGCAGACCGCAAAGCAATAGGCAGCCCCCCACATATAATGACGGTGAAGGAAGATGAAAACACTTACACAGACAGAAAGATAGGCTGACCAAAGACGGGGCCCAAAAACTACCTAGATAGGAACGGATAGGAAGGCTGCTGTCTGCAATCTGCCAAAACCCTAACAGAGACAAAAGCCAACAAGCTGATATAAAAATGGCCCTGAAGCAACTAAGCTTCAAAAACTAAATCAGCACTCAGGTACTTTCAGAAGACAGAGCTCACGGAACACTGCACACTCCAGCAGGGAGTGGCAGAATCCAAAAAGCAAGAAAAACAAAAACAAATCTTAAATGCAAAAAGGCAAAACAGAAAACTTAGCTTTAGGAGAGCAGGAATCAGACTGGTGTCCAAGAGTCCACAGAGAAATCACCCGCAGGGCAGAAAGGGCGTAGGCTGCCTTAAATCCAGTCAGAGACTCCACTCAGCCAATCGTCTTCATTAGTCCCAGGTGCCTGATAATCAGGCTCACTACCTTCCTTCACTAGAATAGGGAGTTCACCAGGCCTCAGTGACGGAGGGGAAAATGAACTCACAACAATGTACAATAATTAAGTATCTGACGATAACATCCCAGCCAATAGAACCTCTGCATTATTCCCTCCTGCATTTTCTCCACCCCCAGATGTCCCTCTAAAACATGTGAATGGGCCATGTCTAGAACCCTCTGCCGGTGTGGCCCTGGAACCAACAGCTGCTCCACTATCTCCCCTCCCATCAGTGTGGTCAACCGCTACAACAATTCGTTTTTGACTGCAAAGTGTGGGTACCTGCTGTCAGCTCTGGGCTCTTGAGCAACCCCATCAATCACAGACACATTTTCAAAGGCCCCTTTTAGGGAAAGATCCCACATTTGAGCAGTCTCGAAATTTTCCCCAGAAAACCCCAGTTCAGGAACCTTGGCCTCACTGGTCACTGATTTGTCCTCCTCCCCAGCTAGGAAGCACAAGGGGAACTCCTCCACCTCCGACAGGGAGTCATCAGGGTTGCGCTGGCTCCTGCCTGAGACACTGGGTTCCCCTGCCTTTCCCCACAAGTCCCAAAACAGGCTGAAGTCCTGCACGATTTTCACGGCATGTAGTAAGTCTCTGACTACCCCAACCTAATGGAACTCAGTAACAAGGCTCGATTTAATCAGCATTCTGGCAACAGGGTAGTCTTTGGCATCCACATGGATACAGCGGACGCCCACATTTCTCTGGGATCAACTGGTGGGGAAGCGTGGCCCTTATCAGGGTCACCCAACTCCCAAAGTCTAAGAGAACTGATACCAGTACTCTGTTTACGGTCACAGGACATAACTGCGGCCCCTCTCCAGGCTCATAGTCCACACTGCAAGCTGGGTAGGCATAATACGAGCAGCGCTTGTCTAGGCTGCAATCCATCTGTTTGGCAGACATAGGACAACGGGATGCTATGTGTCCAAGACTGTGACACCGCCAGCAGATCAGGTCTTTAGCAGCAGCCTTTGGTAGCCCCTAAGTGGCTCCTTGGGACTTAGGTCTCCCCCCAGTAGTGGCTCTGTTACCCCTTTTTCGAGACTCAAAATACTGCTGGGTATCCCAGTATGGAGATGTACCACCGACTGGCTTCCTCAGGAACCTCTCGACCACCTGGCACCTTTCCATGAGGCCCATGAGGTCATCCGCATTCCGGGTGTCTACTTGGGGAACCCAGGTCTACACAGGTCTGGGGAGAGAGTGAATACATCTGTCCATGACGACCCACTCGTCCATCTGGGCTGGAGTCGAGGACTCCGGCTGCAACCATTTCTAGACCAAATGCAACAAGTCAAACATTTGTGAACGGGGAGGTTTATCCCTGCAACACGCTCAGTGATGAATTCTTTGGGCTCTGACACACATTGTGACCCCCTGAGCATGCCAATATCTCCGTTTTCAACTTGGCATATTCACAGGCATCCTGCAAGGCCAAGTCAGTATAGGTTTTCTGGGGTTCACCTGTCAGACAGGGGGCCAGGACCTCCGCCCACTGCTCTGGGGGCAGCCACTCCCGCTCTGCAACCCATTCAAAAACAGTCAAAAAAGCCTCTATATCATCCCCTGGGGTCATCTTTTGCATGGCCCATCTTACCGCTTTTCGGATGCACGAGTAATAACCTTTATTAGCTCCTCCATTTTATCTGACCACTGTTCCATTTCATTAGCTGCCTTAACTCAGGACATACGATTTGTCCACAGCTGCTACATGTGTCCCTGGAACGTTGCTCGCAAACACCACTTGAGGCAGGTCGGCTCACTTAGCTGCTCCTCAAGGTAGACACAGGCACATGTGAGGTTAATGTCTCTGGGTGGTTTATTGTGTCTTAAACCAAAAAAAACAAAATGGTATCAGAAAAACAGCCTGTCCTGCTCAAAAGAAAATAAACAGCTCATACACCGTCCTGTCCTGCACTTCTGGGACAACACATATAGAAGCTCTCACAGGGGCATCAGACTGGAGGCTTTCGTGGCCCCCTGCATCTTTACAACCACAAAATGGTTAAATATGTACTGTTTTGCATGTGTTTTGTGAGCAATGGGAGTTATGCTTTCTCTGCTAGAGACCACAACACACAATTTTCCTCACTCCCTTACTTGTCTGAAGCTTAGAGCTTTGCAGACATACTCTAACTGGGAGGGGGAGGAGTTGAGAGTTGTTGTTGTTCAGTGAAGAGGAGGAAGAACGCTCTTGGAAGCCATGATAAGACATGTGCTTGTGGCGCCCCTGAGGCTCAGTCGCCACAGAGGTACTGCACCTCCTCCTGAGGTGTGGTATCCCACCATCCAGGTAAGGTGGAGACTCCTGACCACACTCCAACACCTGCACCCCACACCACAAAGTAGTGTTGCAAAGCACCTTCGGCGGCTCCCTGCTTGGAGAATAGCAGAGCACCCCTTGGTGGCTCCCTGCTTGGAACACGAAATGTGCTGGGAGGTGGGTGGAGTTAGTTAACATTACAAGGAGCGGGAAGAGTTTAGGATTAAGAGGTGAGTTGGTTAGTGAGTTGGAGAGAGAAGAAGATCCCAGGAGAGAGGGATAGATGGATGGAAGTGCTGCAGCAGATCCCAGTGACCTGGGTCTGCTGGCACGGGAAAGGAAGAGAGAGAGCAACATAGACTGAAAGCCTGATTCTCCATAGAAAGCAAGGATTAGTAGGGAACGTGAGGAGTGAAAGAGAACAGAGGACGTGGGTAAGAAGAGAACCCTGCCTAGAAGTTCTAAGCGCAAGGTCGGGGCCTGGTCCCCGAGGTTGTATGGATACTAATGGTCCTGCAGCAGACACCGGAGGAATAGAAGTAGTGACCACTTTATTCCCACACAAGACTTGGGTGCACAACAGCAACTGGATAGTGAGCCGGGACTTAGTAGCAAGGAGTCCCCGAAGCAGGCTACAGCTGTCTGCCATACAAGTAGAGTTCATAGGAACATCGGACAGGAGGAACTCCAGTGTAACTCAGTACTAGGAGTACTTCATCTAAAGGCGCTATAAGAGAAGACGTTCAGAAAGGCACATGTTGGTGGAGTGTTGGACAGGAGTATTCCATCTGGTCTGGAGGGTTGACTGAGTCCCTGACCCGGAGGACACGGCACGGAGGCAGGCACCTGTTTGTAAAACAGACTGTGAGTAAAGCTTTGGAACTACATGCCCTGGTGTCCTCCACTTATTCCTGCGCCAACCTGCCCAGCACTGCTACATCCCTTGTGCCTGACACCACACCAACTACGTGTCACCTCACTTACTCTGCCCTGGGACTCCAGCCCTGCCTGTGGAGGGCTATAACATGATTGCTGCACCACGCCATCAGTCCCAGATGATCTGCATGCAGCGTCGGCTTAACACCTCCCTTGCCGAACACCACAGGTGGCCTCACAAACTATTCATTTCCAAAACAAACATCATTCAATCTCCCTTTTACTTGGGCGCCCAGGGCCACGGACTGGGTCACCGCTGCTGTGACAATCCCCTCTGAGAGACCGGCCTGGTACCGAGTACCCCACAGCCCTGGGAGGGTGACCCATGCTCCATCCAGGAGTACAGCTAAAGAAGCATCAGGGAACCAGCCCCTAGACCATCCATGCTTTCAGAGCAGGGTGGTAAGCTGAAAGACTCTGTGGGATTATACAACCATGCAAGTGGGAACTTGAGCTGCTTCACACAGGATTCAAGCTGCAAGTTGCTGAAGGCGAAATACACAGTGAGAAGAGGCAATATTGGAAGTTCTAAACTCCGGGAAGCCTTGGTCCCAGAAGGGATTAGAATAGCAGGAAGCTTACACTGAGTCACAGCAGAGAGGGAAAGATAACTCCCATTCTCCAGAGCAGACTGTAACCTGGTGAGAGTTGTAATATCTCCTCTGAACTGCACCTGAACTACAGTAAATGATAAAGTGGCTTTTCTTGTCTCCTGCCTTATTACGCCGTGCCTTCTACTTCCATCACAATCTCTGAGGGTCTGCCCTGGTTGGAGAGGGTTAAACATCTGCACTGTCATCACCATCTACTCCCCCAGGGATCATCTGCAGTGCCGGCTATACTACAGTCGAACACTCCAACTGGCATCACGAATCACTACATAAACTTTATCCCCATCCAATTCTACCCCTTTTACATGACATCCTGAGGCCACGGACCAGGTCACTGCCACTGTGACATTTCCCATTGAGGTTATCAGGCTCGTTACCGAGTATCCCACGGCCTCTGGGGCGCGTCACTTTCTTGCCTCCACACAACACAGACAGAGAAAAAAACTGTCTGGATATTTATTTCTCCAGCCACACCCTTGAGGTGGAGATATGGTGGGTAGGCATCCACCCATCTCTTACCTACTCACCTAAAAACCCGCCCATAACATGGCTGCTTAACTCCTCAGTACATATCATGCTGAAAAGAAACTTATGGGTTTCTAGATCACGGAGGAAAGCAATCTCCCGTCACATACAGTGCCTGAGACCCTGTCACAGGATGTGGATGAGGACAGAGAAGCCCCCGGAGGTGGATGTGGGGGGCACATACTTTCCTCCATATTAATGTCTATGGATGTAGATGAGGACAGTGAAGCCCCCAGAGGTGGATGTGGGGGGCACATACTTTCTCCATATTAATGTCTATGGATGTAGATGAGGACAGTGAAGCTCCTGGAGGTGGATGTGGGGGGCGCATACTTTTCCCCATATTAATGTCTATGGTTGTAGATGAGGACAGTGAAGCCCCCGAAGGTGGATGTGGGGGGCACATACTTTCCTCCATATTAATGTCTATGGATGTAGATGAGGACAGAGAAGCTCCTGGAGGTGGATGTGGGGGGCACATACTTTCTCCATATTAAGGTCTATGGAAGTAGATGAGGACAGTGAAGCCCCGGAGGTGGATGTGGGGGGCTCATAGTTTCTCCATATTAATGTCTATAGGTGTAGATGAGGACAGAGAAGCCCCTGGAGGTGGATGTGGGGGGCACATACTTTCTCCATATTAATGTCTATGGATGTAGATGGGGACAGTGAAGCCCCCGGAGGTGGATGTGGGGGGCACATACTTTCTCCATATTAATGTCTATGGATGTAGATGAGGACAGTGAAGTCCCCGGAGGTGGATGGGGGGGGAACATACTTTCCTCCATATTAATGTCTATGGATGTAGACGAGGACAGAGAAGCCCCCGGAGGTGGATGTGGGGGGCACATACTTTCCTCCATATTAATGACTATGGATGTAGATGAGGACAGACAAGCCCCCAGAGGTGGATGTGGGGGGCACATACTTTCTCCATATTAATGTCTATGGATGTAGATGAGGACAGAGAAGCCCCCGGAGGTGGATGTGGGGGACACATACTTTCTCCATATTAATGTCTATGGATGTAGATGAGGACAGTGAAGCCCCCGGAGGTGGATGTGGGGGGCACATACTTTCTCCATATTAATGTCTATGGATGTAGATGAGGACAGAGAAGCGCCCGGAGGTGGATGTGGGGGGCACATACTTTCTCCATATTAATGTCTATGGATGTAGATGAGGACAGTGAAGCCCCCGGAGGTGGATGTGGGGGGGCACATACTTTCTCCATATTAATGTCTATGGATGTAGATGAGGACAGTGAAGCCCCGGAGGTGGATGTGGGGGGCACATACTTTCCTCCATATTAATGTCTATGGATGTAGATGAGGACAGTGAAGCTCCTGGAGGTGGATGTGGGGGGCACATACCGTATATACTCGTGTATAAGCTGAGATTTTCAGCCCATTTATTAGGGCTGAAAGTCCCCCTCTCGGCTTATACACGGGTCATATACCTGGGGGTCGGCGGGGGAGGGGGAGCGGGGGTGTCAGAGATCATACTCACCCATCCTGCCGCGGTCTCTGCAGCCTCGCTCGCTTCTCCACTGTCTCCCTACCTGTCTTCAGCGGTCACGTGGTGCCGCTCATTACCACTCGTGAATATGCGCATATTCATGAGTGGTAATGAGCAGTACCACGTGACCGCTGAAGACAGGAAGGGAAGGGAGACAGTGGAGAAGCGATCGAGGCTGCAGAGACCGAGGCAGGATGGGTGAGTATAGCGATATTCACCTGTCCTCGGTCCACCGCTGCTCACCGCTGTCTCTGCTGCATCCTGTGTCAGTGACGTTTAGGCAGCAGGGGGCGCGGTGACATGATTAATGCACGCCGCCCCTCTGCTGGCTGATCAGTCACTGACACAAGAAGCGGAAGACAGCAGCGATGGACCCAGGAGAGGGGAGTATGGCTTTTTTTTCTTTGCAGCATATGGGGGCATAGTCTATGGAGCATTATATGGGGGCATAGTCTATGGAGCAGCATATGGGGGGCATAGTCTATGGAGCAGCATATGGGGGGCATAGTCTATGGAGCAGCATATGGGGACATATTCTATGGGGCAGCATATGGGGGCATAGTCTATGGAGCAGCATATGGTGGCATAGTCTATGGAGCAGTATATGGGGGCATATTCTATGGAGCAGCATATGGGGGGGCATAGTCTATGGGGCAGCATATGGGGGCATAGTATATGTGGCAGTATATGGGGCATATTCTATAGAGCAGCATATGGAGGCATAGTCTATGGAGCAGAATATGGGGGGCATAAACTATGGAGCAGCATATGGGGTCATAAACTATGGAGCAGCATGTGGGGGCATAAACTATGGAGCAGCATATGGGGGCATATTCTATGGAGCAGCATATGGGGGCATAGTCTATGGAGCAGCATATGGGGGCATAAACTATGGAGCAGCATATGGGGGCATAATCTATGGAGCAGCATATGGGGGCATGGTCTATGGAGCAGTATATGGGGGCATAGTCTATGGAGCAGCATATGAGGGGCATATTCTATGGAGCAGCATATGGGGGCATATTCTATGGAGCAGTATGTGGGGGCATAGTGTAAGAAGCAGCATATGGGGGGCATAGTCTATGGAGCAGTATATGGGGGCATAGTCTATGTAGCAGCATATGGGGGGCATAAACTATCGAGAAGTATATGGGGGCATAATCTATGGAGCAGCATATTGGGGTGTATTCTATGGAGCAGCATATGGGGGCATAAACTATGTAGCAGCATATGGGGGCATAGTCTATGGATTCCACCCTTGGCTTATATACGAGTCAATAAGTTTTCACAGTTTTCTGTGGCAAAATTAGGGGGTTCAGCTTATACACGGGTTGGCTTATACACGAGTATATACGGTACTTTTCTCCGTACATTGTACACGGGGTGCTGTGCCCATGCTGCGGGGCTGCCAGGTTCTTACACTGTGATCTTGGCTTTGCTGGTGCCGGTGTTGGCGCTGATCAGTTCGATGTGCAGAGTGATGACGTTTTCTTTTGGTTCTGTCAGTTTAAACTCCAGTAAAATGTGATGAGCTGAGAACAGAGAACAAAGAGCAGGTCATCTACAGTCATGGCTGAAAGTGTTGGCACCCTTGAAATTGTTCCAGAACATTACTACAATTCCTCATGTTTTGGTATACTCAGGTTTATTTCCTTTGTGTGTATTGGGACAACACAAAAAACATAGAAAAAGGCAAATTGGACATAATTTCACAGAAAACTCCAAAATGAGCCAGACAAAATTATTGGCACCTTTCCAGAATTGTGGCCACACAATTTGTTTCCAGCATGTGATGCTCGTTCACACGCACCTGTGGCAAGTAACAGGTGTGAGCAATAGGGAAATCACACCTGAAACCTGATAGAAAGGGGAGAAATTGCCTCAATTTTTTCATTGTGTGTCTGTGTGTGCCAAACTAAGTATGGAGAACAGAAAGAGGAGAAGAGAACTGTCCGAGGACTTAAGAACAAAAATTGCCAAAATGTTCCTTTGTCCACGGTTCGCAACATATTCAAGACGTTTACAACCCATGGTGCTGTAGCTAATCTCCTTGGCTGTGGACAGCCGATAAATGATGAAAGGTTGTGACGCAGGATAGTTCAATGGTGGTGAAAGCTGTCCTGCAGGTTCAGGTGCATCAGTGTCAACGTGAACTATCCGTCCACATGTGAATGAAATTTAAAACTCTGGCAGGAGACCCCAGAGAACCCCACTGCTGACATAGAGACATAAAAGTGCTAGAATATAGTTTGCCAAAATGTAATTGATTAAGCCGAAATCCTTCTGGGAAAGTGTCTTGTGAACAAATGAGACCAAGATAGAGCTTTTGGTAAAGCCGATCATTCTACTGTTTAACGAAAATGAAATGAGGCCTTCAAAGAAAAGAACACAGTACCTACAGTCAAATATGGTGGAGGGTCACAGATATTCTGGGGTTGTTTTGCTGCCTCTCGCACTGGGGACCTTGACTGTGTGCAAGACATCATGAAATCTGAGAATTACCAAAGGATTTTGGGTAGCAATGTAGTGCAACGTGTGAGAAAGTTCATAGAATCATGGAATACAATCCTAGAATGCTAGAGTTGGAAGGGACCTCCAGGGTTCTTGTATCCAAACCCCTGCTCAATGCAGGATTCACTAAACCATCTCAGACAGATGTCTGTCCTGCCTCTGCTTAAAGACTTCCATTGAAGAACTCACCACCTCTCGTGGCCACCTGTTCCACTCATTGATCACCCTCACTGTCAAAAAGTTTTTTATAATATCTAATCTGTATCTTCTCCCTTTCATCCCATTGAGAATAATGATGATCTCTCTACACTGTGACAGCCCTTCAGATATTTGTAGACAGCTATTAAGTCTCCTCTTCACCTTCTTTTTTTGCAAGTAAAACATTCACAGATCCTTTAACCATTCCTCGTAGGACATACTTTGCAGTCTGCCCACCATCCTGGTCCCTCTTCTCTGAACTTGCTCCAGTTTTACAATGTCTTTTTTAAAATGGGGTGCCAAAAATGGACCCAGTATTCCAGATGAGGACTGACCAAGGAGGAGTAGAGGGGGACAATTACTTCACGTGATCTAGACTCTAGACTTCACTTACATCCTAGAACTGTGTTTGCATTTTTTGCTACTGCATAACACTGTTGACTCATGTGCAGTCTGTGATCTATTAGTACACCCAAGTCTTTCTCACACGTGCCATTGCTTAGTTCTTTTCCACCCATTCTATAGATGTAATTTTCATTTTTCTTGCCAAGAAGTAGAATCTTGCATTTCTCCCTGTTAAATACCATTCTATTAGGGTACCATTACACCTAGCGATGCACTAGCGATCCCGACAAGCGATATGACGCGGTCACGATCGCTGATGCATCGCTGGGTGGTCGCTAGTGAGCTGCCACACAGGCAGATCTCACCAGCGACATCGCTGGGGACGGGGGTCGCTACTTACCTGTCAGACGCGGCGATCCTGACGTCCTCCCGCCCGCGTCCACGCGTCGCTCGTCGGCGCCACAGGAAGCCCAGCAGGAAGTGCCCGACGAGAAATGATCCAGGAGCTTCTCGCGCGATCAGCGATAACCAGCGGGGGAGCCAGTCGGAGGTAAGTATCACATGCAGCGATATCGCTAGCAATATCGCTGCAACGTCACAAAATCAGTGACTTTACAGCGATATTGCTAGCGATATCGCAGTGTGTAACGGGGGGCTTTAGTCGTTACCCATTGTTCAAGCTTATCTAGATCCTTCTGAATCCTTTTTCTGTCTTCTCTAGTGTTAGCTATCCCTACTAGCTTTGCATTGTCTGAAAATTTGATTAGTTTACCTTCAGTTCCCTTATCTAGATTATTTATAGAAATGTTGAACAACACTGGGGCCAGGACAGACCCAATTGGATGTGCAACCATTTATCACCACTATTTGAGTACGATCACTGAGCCCGTTATGCATCCACCTAACCGTAGCCTTGTCAATCACATGCTTGGTCATTAACAATAGTATAATATACTTTATTAAATGCTTTGCTGAATTCGAGATATTCTATATTTACCACATTTCCCTTATCCACCCAGTCAGTGATTCCATCATAGAAGGAAATTAGATTAGTCTGACATGACTTGTTTGGTACAAACCCATGCTGGCTCTGGTTAATTACTGTATTCTTATCTAAGTACTTATCCAAGCTGGTTTCACCTGTGGAGAGATCTTAAAATTGCTGTTGAGAGAAGACGACTTCACATATTAGAGATCTGGAGAAGTTTTTGAGAAGAATCCAAAATTCCAGCTGAGAGGTTTAAGAAGCTTGTGGATGGTTATAGAAAGCAAAAAATTGCAGTTATTTATTCCAAAGGGTGCAACCAAATAATAAATTGAGGGTGCCAACACTTTTGTACGCCCATTTTTGGAGTTTTGTGTGAAATTTTGTCCAATTTGCCTTTTTTTTCTCTTTTTATGTTGTTTCAATACACAAAGGAAATAAACCTGTGTATAACAAAACATGGAGCATTGTAATGACGTTCTGGGAGAAATACGACATTTTCTGGAATAAATTCAAGGGTGCTAACACTTTCGCCATGACTCTATCCATCCCTCTATCTCTCGATGCTCGTCACTCACCGCAGTATGGTTCTGATGTTGTGGTGAACATGAACACGGGGACTTGGACCTGTGGGACGTCTGGTGTGGAATATTCCCTGTGGACGTCTGGTGTGGAATATTCCCTGTGGATGGTGTCGGTGATGTTCTCCACTCCCGGTCTGGCTGTTGTGCTGCTTACGACTTGTGAAGGAACCTGGAGACTTTTCATTCCTGAACAGAGACTGAAGCTCAGCTCTGACTTAGTCCTGGTGTCACAGCTGAGGATTCATTACAGTTGTGACACACAACTGAGACACACAAGGACGGTAGCACCCTTGATCTGGTCTTTGTCCGGCTCTGTTCAATCTCCCACCTAAATAACTCACCGCTTCCACTCTCTGACCACAACATTCTCTCCTTCACGCTCACAAATCCTCGCCCACCCCAGCTCACTCCTACCTACCACACAGTCAGAAATCTACAAGCCATTAACCCTCAGACACTTGCAGACTCGCTACACTCATCACTGTCCCCAATCTCCTCTTTTTTCTGTCCTGATCTGGCTGTTCATCACTACAACAGCACTCTTAGAAGCACCCTTGACCAAGTAGCTCCCCTCACCCTCAGAACCTCCAAGCACAGAATAAAACAGCCCTGGCTCACACCGCAAACTCAACTTCTCCAGCGATGCTCTAGGAGTGCTGAACGCCTATGGAGAAAAACCCGCACACCAGAAGACGTCATCCACTTCAAATTCATGTTAAGAACGTATAACGCTGCCCTTCACCTCGCCAAACAGACCTACTTCACCACCCTGATCTCCTCACTAGCCAACAACCCCAAACTTTTTGACACTTTTCACTCCCTCCTCAGGCCAAGAGCACAAGCCCCTATCACAGACATTTGTGCAGATGACCTGGCCTCCCACTTTACAGAAAAAATAGATAATATCCGTCAGGAAATCTACCACCAAGTGCTGTGACTCCCATCCCTTCCTGCATCTCCCCTGGCTCACTTTCCAAATTTGATCCCATCACAGAAGAAGAAGTCTCCAGACTCCTCTCTTCCTCTCGTCCAACCACATGCACTACCGACCCCATTCCCTCACATCTCCTCCAGTCTCTCTCTCCTGTCGTCACAACTCACCTAACTACAATCTTTAATCTCTCCCTCTCCTCGGGCATTTTCCCATCCTCCTTCAAACACGCCATCGTTACTACATTACTAAAGAAACCAGCTCTCGACCCATCCTGCACAAACAACTACAGACCAGTCTCCAATCTCCCCTTCATCTCTAAACTTTAGGAGCGCCTAGTCTACTCCCACCTTACCCGCTACCTCTCCAGTCACTCCCTCCTAGACCCTTCACAGTCCTGCTTCCGCCCCCTACATTTGACTGAAACTGCACTCATCAAAGTGACCAATGACCTTCTGACAGCAAAACGTAACGGTGACCACTCTCTGCTCGTTCTTCTTGACCTATCTGCAGCTTTCGACACTGTTGACCACCATCTCCTACTCTCTAGGCTCCAGTCACTAGGCATTAAGGACACTGCTCTCTCCAGGTTCTCTTCCTATCTCTCTGACCGCTCCTTCAGTGTTTTGTTCGCTGGCTCCACGTCATCTCCTCTTCCTCTCTCTGTCGGGGTACCTCAGGGCTCAGTCCTTGGCCCCCTTCTCTTCTCTCTCTACACGGCCCCAATTGGACAGACCATCAGCAGATTTGGCTTTCGGTACCATCTTTATTCTGATGACACACAACTATTTACGTCATCCCCCGACCTTACCCCCTCTGTACTACAGAACGCCAGTGACTGTCTGTCCGCAGTCTCCAACATCATGTCCGCTCTCTATCTGAAACTCAACCTCTCCAAAACTGAGCTTCTTCTGCTCCCGCCGTCTACTAACCTCCCTAAATCTGACATTTCCCTCTCCGTGAGGGGCACCACAAGACCCTCTGTTTCCAAAATAGGATGTCCCATGAAAATGGAGATCCCCATACACTGCATGGACAATAATCAGCGTGTAATACCGCTTCTCCCCTGTAGTGGCGCTGCAGAGTTACTGTCTGACCCCCAGGAATGTTGGCTGATCACGGGGATGCAATGATGAGGGTGATACCTATGCGAGGGCAGGAGGACATCCCAGACGTCTGACAATCCACACAGTGACCGTCCCGAAACATCTGGTAATCTGAGCACGGAAATCCAGTGAACGAGCAGATCCCCCGCAGCGCATTGATGAATATCAGGACCGATCTCATGTGGTCACAGATCATGTATCCGTACACTGCAAATGTAACGAATGGTTAATGGAAATCTGTAATAGCAATCCGCATCTACAATAACGTGCTGAAATACTCTGTGCTGCTATATGCATATGGAGGGCCAACAGCAGCATACAGTATATTCATAGACACTAATAATAAAGGAATACGGAGCGTGCCCCCTAGTGGTGACTGCAGACAGGATCTTATCATGTATCTTTGTATACAGGGAGCTCCCCCTAGTGGTGGCTGCAGACAGGATCTTATCATGTATCTCTGCATACAGGGAGCTCCCCCTAGTGGTGGCTGCAGACAGGATCTCGTCATGTATCTCTGTATACAGGGAGCTCCCCCTAGTGGTGGCTGCAGACAGGATCTTATCATGTATCTCTGTATACAGGGAGCTCCCCCTAGTAGTGGCTGCAGACAGGATCTTATCATGTATCTCTGTATACAGGGAGCTCCTCCTAGTGGTGACTGCAGACAGGATCTTATCATGTACCTCTGTATGCAGGGAGCTCCCCCTAGTGGTGACTATTACAGCCAGGGCAGCCATCAGGACATTACTGCCCTTAGTCCTGTATGGGGCCTGGTGAGCAGCAGTACAGAGGGGGTCCTGGGTCTCCTCGTGCAATGACATTCTGTGCACGGAGCACACCTCGGCGGTGGGAGCTTTCTTGGAGCTCCATGGCTATCTAACTGAACAGCTGCACAGCTCCTGCTACCTCCGCCCTCTTGACTTCCGGTCAGGTGAAGGCACGTATGCGATAAGGTTATCGCGTACGCGCTGTCCTGTACGAGGACATCAGAAGTAGAGCTGCACCTGTAGGGAATCGTCAGTGAGGTAAGTATGAAAAAAATTTTTTTCTTCATAAAATGATTGAAATGGGTGAGGGGAAGGGAGACAGCAAATGATGGAGAGGGGGCTACAAATGAGGAAGTGAGTGGAGGAATGGGGGGCTGAGAATGATGAAATGGGGGGACTGCAAATGAATTGAAGGTGAGGGGATGGGGAGAGCAGTTGACAATGAATTAGATGGTGGGGGTGGGAGAGAGAGAAGGCATGACAATGATTTGGAGCAGAGGGGGCATGTCAATATAATGATTTGGGGGGGGAGCGGGAGGTACATAGTGGGGGGCGTTGAGGATGCAGTGACTGGTAATGAACTGGGGAAAGAGTACAGGTGCTAATTAATTTATATATTTATAAGATGGGGAAAGTGGCTATTTATAGGTTGGTAGGGGCACAGTGGTGGATTATAATTTCTATTTTAACTGGTGGGTTGCATAATAATTAATTACATATTAATTGTGGGTGCATGTCTGTATTCAGATGTGTAGTGTAGAAGAAAGGGAAATAGTGGAGTGATTCATTATTACCTGTACACAAACACTATATACAGAGCTCCTGTGTATAATGCCACTGGTGATCTCTGTATTACCTGTACACTGACACTATATACAGAGCTCCTGAATATAATGTCACCGGTGATCACTGTATTACCTGTACACTGACACTATATACAGAGCTCCTGTGTATAATGTCACTGGTGATCTCTGTATTACCTGTACACTGACACTATATACAGAGCTCCTGTGTATAATGTCACCGGTGATCGCTGTATTACCTGTACACTGACACTATATACAGAGCTCCTGTGTATAATATCACTGGTGATCACTGTATTAGCTGTACACTGACACTATATACAGAGTTCCTGTGGATAATGTCACTGGTGATCACTGTATTAGCTGTACACTGACACTATATACAGAGTTCATGTGTATAATATCACTGGTGACCACTGTATTACCTGTACACTGACACTATATACAGAGCTCCTGTGTATAATGTCACCGGTGATCACTGTATTAGCTGTACACTGACACTATATACAGAGCTCCTGTGTATAATATCACTGGTGATCACTGTATTATCTGTACACTGACACTATATGCAGAGCTCCTGTGTATAATGTCACTGGTAATCTCTGTATTACCTCTACACTGACACTATATACAGAGGTCCTGTGTATAATGTCACTAGTGATCACTGTATTACCTGAACACTGACACTATATACAGAGCTCCTGAGTATAATGTCACCGGTGATCACTGTATTACCTGTACACTATATACAGAGCTCCTGTGTATAATGTCACTGGTGATCTCTGTATTACCTGTACACTGACACTATATACAGAGCTCCTGAGTATAATGTCACTGGTGATCCCTGTATTACCTGTATACTGACACTATATACAGAGCTCCTGAGTATAATGTCAGTGATCACTGTATTACCTGTACACTGACACTATATACAGAGCTCCTGTGTATAATGTCACTGGTGATCTCTGTATTACATGTACTCTATACACTATATACAGAGCTCCTGTGTATACTGTCACTGGTGAGCCCTGTATTACCTGTACACTGACACTATATACAGAGCTCCTGTGTATAATGTCACTGGTGATCACTGTATTACCTGTACACTGACACTATATACAGAGCTCCTGTGTATAATGTCACTTAGTATTGTGTTTTTTTAGTAATGATCAGTATTTTGGTATTCGGTTACTATGTGGTAGTAATATCTGATCTGGTCATGGTGTGGCGGTTTTTGTCCCTTGTATGTTCTACTATTCGGTTACTGTGATTTTAATATGTGGTCTGTTCAAGGTGAGGTGGCATTTGTCCCTTCTATGTGGCATTATTCGGTCACCTTGTGGTGGTAATATGTGATCTGGTCATGGTGTGACGCTCCTTGTTCCTTGTATGAGGTATTATTGGTCATTTTAAAAAATGTATGTGACTCATTTCCTTAAAGAAAAATAAAAAAACTATACCTAAAAAGAGTATTGGATATTTTAAGAAATGTTTAATAGGTTACAGTCGAGTATAGCTCGGCCAAAAGAGTCTACCTTGTCGTGGTGGCAGATTAAAAAAATCTTTTGGCCAAAGCAAAAGCTGCCGGCTATGAGTGTGATCTGGTGATGGGAACTGTTAATGTGTGATTGGTGAGAATGAAGTTTTTCCAAGAGTGGGCGGTGGGACTGTGGACAGTTCAAGGGGTGGAGGCAGGGCTGGGGTGGAGCCTGGGCGGAGTGTCAAGGGGGCCCCGAAAATGTTGCCAGTGTGGGGCCCCCGAATTCCTAGTGGCAGCCCTAGGTGCAGCTGGATTGTGCGGCAATCTCCTGTCCTCTGTCCATACTGCTCTGTCCATGTCCGGCCGAGGTCGGGAAGGAGATGAAGGAGTCATAACTAAACTCACTGATGGTGGATATATCGGCTCGTTGGTTAACTCCTTCATTTCTTTCACCATCTTTCTCCATTTCATATTAATAGAACTTACAGTTTCGTAACGACGGACAGCCCGGCTGATCTCGGCCGCCGTTGACAAAGTAATCGACGTGTCCAACTGGGATGCGGATCCCAAAGTCTAAAAGAATAGAAAAAGACATAACATTATAAGGGAACAGCAGCTTACATCATGTCTGTCCTCCAGTCATCACCAGAGCTGCACTCACTATTCTGCTGTTACATCATGTCTGTCCTCCAGTCACCACCAGAGCTGCACTCACTATTCTGCTGTTACATCATGTCTGTCCTCCAACTCTTTTATTTTACAAAATTATCAAAATTACACTCAGAAACAAACCACAATACATAAACTAAAGAAAACCAACATAGACAGACATAAAATGTGCAAAACATGCGCAAACAACTGAAAGTCCAAATCCTTTCCTTGTCCTCCACTGAGCTCGGCAGCTTAGGGTCCCCCAGCAGGAATCCACTGAAAAGAGAATACAAAGAAACATAAACCCCTCTCCCCACTCTCACTCCATTCACCCCCATTCACCCCCATTCACACCTCACCGATTTTACTAGTTTACTATTTACAATTTTACTATTTACAAAAACCAAACGAAAATAACCCTTTCCTGGCCCTCCGCCTTGAAAAAAACAAGAACTCTGCCACTTTGGCCGACAAACCTTACCTCCTATTACACAGCAAAGATTTTTTTTTTTTTTTTTTTTTTTTTTTTTTTTTCCTCTCCCACACATGGCAACAAGTTCGCAGCCTTTTTTTCCCACCACCTTGCACCGCAGGTCCTACAAGTTTGTAGCCTTGTCACTGCAAAATCTGGTCCACGAAAGTTTATGGCCTTTTGATTCCACACAAAAATTATTTCCAGGGTCCGCAGAGTCTACTTCTCCTGCCCTGCTCCTCTGCTCCTTCATGTTGCTCTTGGCATCCGGTCATCCATCCACCACCCCCCATGCACCCCCCTCCCAACCTGACTACACCCCATCCACACATTCTAACTAAAAAAACAAAAAAAAACGTGTGTTATATGTTTTTCCTTTTACCAAAGCACAACCAAAAGACATTTTCCAAAACTCTCAATACCATCCCATCTACTTACGCATTAATATACAAACTAAACACAGCATTTACATACCCAAGGCCCAAGTTTGGCACCTGTAAGCCCAATATCCATTATATGTCCTGTTTTTAAAACAAAAAGCTAAGGTGGCATGCACCAGCCCACCACCAGGAAAACGGGGTTCTAGAGGCTCCATCCCTCACTAACACATTCATCCTATCCCTCAAGAACTAAGACTGTCCCTACTTCTGTCCCTAAAAAAAGAAACCTGTCCCTATCTGTCCCTACCTGCCCCTACTCTACCTAACTTATCATAACTAACTCTCTATCTGTCCCTCAGTGCCTGTCCCTCCCTGTCCCTATCTGCCCCTACTTCTGTCCCTAACACACCCAGTGAAACTTATGCTATCCCTACCCTCATTCACACAGAGCTAGCTCTCCCTTGAGTGCGTTTTTAAAAGGAGAGGCCTCTCCAAAGCCAAGAGGCCTTCCTCACACCCAACCTTTCGAACTCCAAAGAACGGACCTTCACCAGGTCACCCAAGATGTTTCCTACCACCTCATCCCTTGGGAGGGTTTTTTTCCGCGTCGTAACTAGGCACCGTGCATTCCAAGTGTGGAACCTAACCGCTGCACTGACTAGGAATAAAGTGCACGGGTCCCGGCCACCCAGGGATCTGAACGCTCCATAGGCCCATTCAGTGTAGGAGAGGGACGCCAGCCGCGGCCAACGTATGGAGGCACCCACCCTGTTGTAAACCTCTGCATTAAAGGGACAATGAAGCAGGAAGTGCTCCATGCTTTCCAGCACGTCGCCACACTCCTCACGAGGGCAACCCCGGTCATCGGAGTTCCTGCACTTCAAGTTGTCCCTTACATACAGCCTCCCGTGGAAGCAACGCCAGGTCAAGTCCCAAAACTTCATGGGGATCCGCTTAGAATTTAAAAGCCCCAGCCCGACCTCCAGATCCCGGCCTGGGCAATCCTTAAGGGCCAGGGGCTTCTGGAAATGGGTCAACAGGACCCTCCTGTCAAGGCACTGCCTCGACATGGTCCTGATTTCCCACATTCCCAGACCCCACCGGCGGATCACCTTCAGAACCGGGGTAGCGTAAGCCGGAAGATGCCCATGAGGTGTGCGTAGGTCCTTCACCCGCCCTCCTGTCTCCCATTCCTGGAAGAAAGGCCAAAGCCAACCCTTGCAGGAGACTACCCACGGAGGAGCCCTCTCTAGCCAGAGGTTAGAGATGTTAGTCTTAAGAAAGGTGTTTACTAGAAACACCACCGGGTTGACCATACCCAACCCGCCTAGTCTCCTCGTACGGTATGTAACCTCCCTCTTGATTAGGTTAAGCCTATTCCCCCATAACAATTGGAAGAACAGGCTATAGACCCGCGTCCAGAGAGGTTCCGGCAAGATGCACACACTGCCCAGGTATATCAATAAAGGTAGCAGATAGCCTTTAGCCAGGGCAACCCTTTCCCTCAGGGTTAAAGACCAACCCTTCCATTGGTCCACCTTTTGGGCGGCGATCTTAAGTCTGCCCTCCCAATTTTGCTGGGGGTAGTCCCCGGGGCCAAATTCGATGCCTAGAATTTTGGCGGTGGCCTGGGGCCCTGGAAGGGTGTCCGGGAGATCAAAACTAGGATCTCCCCCTCCCAGCCAGAGACTTTCACACTTATCCCGGTTGATCATGGACCCGGATGCCTCCGAGTAGCGCACTACCTCCGACATGACCCAGTCCGCCTCCCCTCTCGAGGATACGAACAGGGAAACATCATCGGCGTACGCCACCACCCTCAGAGAGGAGCCAGAGCCCGCCCGGTCCATCCCGACTCCCGCCAACGGTCCACGATCTACCCTCCTTAAGAAGGGATCGATCGCGAACACGTATAAAAGCGGGCTCAGCGGACAGCCCTGACGGACCCCAGAACCCACCTCAAAAGGACGACCTGACCAACCATTCACCAGCGGAAAAGTCTCAGCCCCTTGGTACAAGATCTCTAACCATTTTACAAACCTCCCAGGCAGACCATACCTCAAAAGGACGGACCAGAGGTACTCGTGGTTGACCCGGTCAAAGGCTTTCGCTTGATCTAATGACAGCAAGTACCCCTTCCAGTGACCTGCCCTACCCTGCTCCACTGCCTCTCGGACACCGAGCACAGCACTAAAAGTACTGCGGCCTGGAACAGAGCAATGCTGGGCCCCTGAAAGGAGCCGGGGTGCAAACTTCACCAGCCGATTAAACAGCACCTTGGCCAGAACCTTCCGGTCCGTATCGAGAAGCGCTATGGGACGCCAGTTCTCGATTCGGGACGGATCCTTACCCTTTGACAGAATAATGAGGGCTGACTTCCTCATTGAGCCGGGAAGAGTGCCCGAGGAGAGACACTCATTAAAGACCCCTGTCAAGAGGGGGACCAAGGAGTCCCTAAAAGTCTTATAGAACTCAGATGTTAAGCCATCCGGACCTGGCGATTTCTTGAGCCGAAGCCCATCAATGGCCAGTCTCACTTCCTCTTCCCTGATTTCTTCTGCCAAAACACCAAGAGAGGGGTCACCCCCTGGCTCAGGGATGGCTTCAGCCAGGAAAGCCGACATCCTGTCCCGATCCAGATCCTTCTTTTCCAAGAGGTGTGAGTAGAAGGATCTGACCACCTCCAGGATCCCTGATTTGGATCTGTTCAGGGACCCCGTACTGTCGATCAGTCCTGTCACCATCTTACAATTCACTGACATCTTACAGTTTCTGTAAGGGTCGGGCGAGCGGTACTTCCCGAAGTCCCTCTCAAAAACCAAGGATGTGTGCCTATCATACTGACACCTCTTGAGCAAAGATTTCACTCTGGAGATTTCCTCTCGGTCACCTCCAGTCGAGACAAGCTGCTCGAGTTTCCTCCCCAGAGCCTGGTACAAGCGGTGCCTGTTCAGACTCCTGAGGCTCGAGAGCTGACGGAAGAACCCCGCCACCCGCTTTTTGAAGATCTCCCACCACTCTGACTTACTACTACAGAGATCCAACAGCGGTACCTGGCTCTGAAGAAAATCCTCGAAGGATTGTCTCACCTCCGCTTCTTCCAGCAGGGACGAATTGAGCTTCCACAGCCCTCTTCCCATCCGAGGAGTCTCTGCAACATTCAGAGAAAAGAAAATTAGACAGTGATCGGAGAACTCCACCTCAACGGCGTACACAGCAGAAAAGATGGCGTCCTCCTTCAAAAAAAACCTGTCTATTCTAGACCTACAGCTACCCCTATGGTAGGTGAAACCTCCGTGACCTGGAGTGTGCCGGATGTGGGCATCCACCAGGCGAGCTTCACTGGCTATGCTATTCAACGCGACGCTATCATAAGCCAGGCGATCTCCGGGACCCCCCCGGTCACGGGACCTCGTAATGGTGTTGAAGTCCCCACCGAAGACCACCTGTCGGCTCGTAAAAAGAAAGGGCTTGATCCTCAGGAAGA
Organism: Dendrobates tinctorius; assembly: GCF_039654945.1. NCBI lineage: Eukaryota > Metazoa > Chordata > Amphibia > Anura > Dendrobatidae > Dendrobates > Dendrobates tinctorius. The sequence goes on along the minus strand of NW_027361722.1, from coordinate 556,738 downwards.
GACATTTGCGGTCCCACTTGGACTGCGGGCCGTAGATGTTGATGAGCCGGAGCTCTTGTCCCCTCATGAAGACATCTAGGATCAGGCACCTCCCCATTTCCAACTCAGTAACCCGTCGGCATTCAACTGCTGCAGTCTTAAAAAGGACTGCCACCCCGCTATACGGCTCGGCCGCAAGAGACCAGTATGAGGGCCCGCACCTCCACTCCCTCCGTGCTTTATAGATGGCCCCCATGTCTGTTAGTCTGGTCTCTTGCAAGAATAAAATTTCTGCCTCAATCCGGGAGAAAAAATCAAAGGCCGTGAAGCGAGCCGCATCTGACTTAATGCTGGCGACATTAATAGACGCCAGCGTCAACGGGGCGAGTTCAGCCATCATGGGTGATCGAGTTGGATGGCCAATTTCTTCCCTACCCCGCTATTACCTCCTCCTGGGGAGGGGTCAGACACCTTCCTTTTCAGGGAAGCTCCCGACGTGTCCATCCCACCCCCCCCGGTGTCCTCGCCCCCGGGTTCCAGGTCTGTCCCCCCCTCAGGAGGAGCAATGCCCCCTGAGGGACGGACTCCGCCATCCCCTGAAGGACCCTCCGGTGTTGCCCCCGGCCCAGTACCCTCGTCTTGCGGTTCATCATCTGAACCCCCGAGGGCGCTGAACCGGTTGGAGAGTCTGATCAGAGGGGGGTCAGCGGGCCCTTCCGTATGCACCCTTGTGGTCGGGGGTGGGGGGGACTTTGAAGGCTTGTCAGCCTTCCTCCCCACCGCTTTGCGCTTGGCACGCCTGGTTTTGCCACCTGGTGCTGTAGGCTGCTCTTGGACATCCTCATCAACACTTTCATACTGAGAGGAATTGTCCGAGTCAGCCGCTTTCTCCTCTCTCTCCATCCTCCTGATCTCCTCACTCACCGCACTCTCCCCCAGGGCCTCAGAGGCTTTGGCCACGGGCCTGGAGGGAGGAGCAGGCATCACCCCGGTTGCCCGAGGCTCCACCTGTCCCTTACCTCCCTGGCGTTTTTCCTGCCTCCGCTGGTACGCGGGGCCCCTTGCAGCATTGCCCTTCCTCACTGGCCCCTCAGCCCTTCCCCCTTCGCCACCACCTGCCACAGCAGAAGCAGCGCCACCGGGGGTTGCCCCCCCGCGGTCTCCCCCCACCGGGCCTGTGGCGGCATTAGAGAAAGAGCGAGGGCAGCGGCTGAGAGGGTGACCCAGGTCACCACACAGGTGGCACCGAATGTCTTTGCACAAGGCAGCCAGGTGACCTACCCCACCACACAACGCGCACTTCTGCACCTTGCAGTTGGCGCTGAAGTGAGTGGGGTCGCCGCACTTGTGGCAGACCTTCGGTTGCCCCTGGTAGAAGACCAGGATCCTGTCCCTTCCCAGGAACGCCGAGGAAGGGATGTGGGTGACCGTGCCGCCGGAAACCTTCAATTTGACCATGAAGGTCCAGCCCCCCGACCAGATGCCAAACTCGTCCCTGTTCTTTTTTGGGACCTCGGTGACCTCCCCGTAACGGGAAAGCCACGTCATGATGTCCACGCCTGCGAGTGACTCGTTACATGTAACCACGGTCACTCGCTTGACGGAATTTTGGCGAGACACCGCTTGAGCCACGAAGTCTCGCCATCCGGGCTCTTCTCGCACCAGCTCGTAGTTTGACCAGAAGAGCTCAAGCCCCTCTGGCCGCACGAAGCTGACGTCGAAGAAGCGGGACGCCGAAGGGTGTATCAGGGCAAAGATGTCATTCGCCCCGAAGCCCATCTTAAGGAGGAGCTCCACCACCTTGCTCCTAGGTGGACAGGCTTCACTGCCCCCCCACCTAAGACGGACCACATTCCTTCTTGGCGGCCCCTGCCCGGCTGTGGGGAGAGACCAAACAGTCCCTCCCTCCCTTTGATTTTGGAAGGCTGCTAGGCCATGTCTCTCTATCCAGAAAGACAGGTCCACTGTCCTCCCCTCTACCATGATCGATCTTTCTCCCCTTTGGAGGGCCTCCAGGAAACGGCGGTGCAAACCGCCGTCCCCGGAGCCCGGAGGCGAGGAGACCCCCCCGGAACCACCCCGACCCCCAGCCGCGACCCCCGCATAATTACGTTGGGGCCTCGCGGCTGGGGGGGCAGATGGGCCAGCCCTCCCACCACTACCACCACTTGTGCCAGCACCCTCATTCACTCTCCCGTTCACTCTTTTATTATTTCCACTCGCTCCGGCACTCACTCCAGCATTTACTACCACATTCACACTCGCACTCACTCCCTCATCCATATCGCTCACATCACCATTTATGTCCTCAAACAGCTCTTCAAAAATATCTCCTATCTCACTCCCACTCTCACTTCCAGATAGACCACTATTTACATTAGCAGACTTGGTGTTGCAGTACCCCTGCCTGCCTGCTGGGGGCCCTGACTGGCCAGTGCTCTGCTCCTTGGAGCTGCTGGCACTGCTCCAACTCTTGTCCAGGAGTGCCGCTGCCCCTTTAAATACCTCCGAGCAGAGCGCACTCAGTACGCCCTGCCCGAGCCTGGGAGCAGCAGCAGCTCCTGGGTTCTCTGGCTCCACTTTTTTTTCTTTTTGTGGTGTCTTTGCACTGAGGACAGGGACGGCCACTGCCACCGCACCCTGCCCTCTGCTGTTCGCCCCCGCCGGCTTCCCAAGGAGCGCCAGAGCCCCCGCACCACCAGATGGAGGTAAGCGGGCTGGGGACCCCGACAACTCCCTACCGACTTTTGGGGGCACTATGCTGCTTGAGGGGGTAGGCGGGACAGGAGGCAGTGGGCCCGCCAAGGCCACGCCCCCCCCGCCGGCCGCAGCCACCCCGGGCAGAGCAGTGACCCCTTGCGAGGCCACGCCCTCCCCAGGTGACGCGGGCACAGCGGGCGGGACAGCGGCCGAGGAGGACACGCCCCCCCCGCATGCCGCAGCCTTTGCAGGCTGGGCAACACTCGGGGAGGCCACGCCCCCCTCACGGACTGTCACTGCGCCCCTGAACCCACCACTTGATGTTGGCAGGGCTGGCCACTCCCCCTCATCGCCCAGCGGCGGCGGTGCCCCCAGCACGGACCCCTTTTTGGGTCTACGCGCCGGGGACCCCGCTCTTGCCACGGGCGCCGTCAGAGGAGCTACCAGCCCCTTGCATTTTTTTAGCTGCTGCTTCACAGCAGCCTCCACGCCCTTTCTAGGTCTCTGGACCCCCATAAGTGGACCAGACTTAACGGACCCGTGCGTGGGGGATCCAGAGACCCCAGCACTCACCGCCGGAGGTGCGGTCCTGGCTGTACCCGTGCTGAGCGCCAGGCCAGCCCCCCCTGCCACCGGGGACTGAGCCCGGACACCACTACTGCCAATACCGCCAGCGGCTGTTACACCACTGGCACCAGCACCGACCTCCATGTCGCTGCCTGAACCCTCACCGCCACCACCAGATGTGACGGTAAGGTCCAGGCACACATCACTCTGCCCGCGCCCCCGCTGCGGACCCACCACAGGGCCCGAGCCGGGGTGGGCAGCGGGTTCCATACAGCGGGACAGAGGGGCCCCGGAAAGAGGGACAAACATAAGTTTGTCAGCCACGGTGTTTTTTGGCTTGCGCTTGTTTTTTTTCTTTTTCCTCTTTCCGGTTGCCTCGTCCTCAGGGCAGACCTCATCCCCAAAGAGCAGTGTGCCAAACCGCTCTGGGGACTCGATCTGCCTCACCTGCTGTAGGACGAGGCAGCCCCCCTCACTACTACTGTCCCCACTCCCACCAGCCTCCCCCTCGCCCCCACTTTCCTCCGAGTAACTGGAGTCCGGTGGGAGAGCCACTTGCTCAGGGGCCACCCCGCTGCATGTTACCTGGGTGTTGTTGCTCACCAGGCCTTCAGGTGGGGCAGGCGTAGATGTTCCGCCATCCTCCTCCTCTTGGCCCTCCACCTGGCAGGGGCCTCCCGACCCCCCAGGAGACCCTCCGGTCATGGCTCTAAACCGGTCATCGTTTTTCAGTTTCTCTGCAAAGGGGCCGCTCCCACTCAGGATAGCCGCCCGTATCTCCTCCAAGGCCCTGATAGCCCCCTTCAGCCTCTCCACCGTGGCGGAGACCTCAGCTCGTCTCGAGGCGGGGAGCCGGTTCTTAGCCACCGCTCGTGCTCCCCTTAACTCCTCCCGGAGTTTTCTCAGCTGTTTGGCGGCCTCCTCATATTCGCAGAGGTGCGCATGGATGCGGGAGGCGTAGATGGTGGATGGCTCTCCCTCAGCTCTGGAGCCCCAGATGTTGGGGGGCTCTGCCACTGCACCTCTGCTCTGGGCCGCCACTCCTCCGGGAGGAGGAGCCGCCACGGTACCAGCTTCGGGGGGCCCGGTGTCCCGGGGCTCCTGGGTCCTGCGACCCCCTCTCTCCTGGGTCCGTCTCTTCCCCATCTCCCTGGGACTGGCTGGCTGCACCCTGGCCTCCGGATGGTGCTGAGGCCCCCCACCCCCAGCTGGCTTGCCGGAGGGTGGGAGCCAGGGGCACAGCCCCGGCGCTCAGTCCCAGGGAAAGTCCTCTTTCCTGGGAAGGGGGCAGATGGAAAGTCCTTGCAGGAAAAAACCTCCCTTCCCAGGAGCTTAGCAAGGCCCTAGCCTGCAGATGCTCAGCACAGATGCTCCTCCTCTTCCTGGGCGTGCTCTATCCTCCAGTCACCTCCAGAGCTGCACTCACTATTCTGCTGTTACATCATGTCTGTCCTCCAGTCACCACCAGAGCTGCACCTACTATTCTGCTGTTACACCATGTCTGTCCTCCAGTCACCACCAGAGCTGCACTCACTATTCTGCTGTTACATCGTGTCATATCCTCCAGTCACCTCCAGAGCTGCAGTCTCTGCAGCCGAGCGCCTGATGAGTGTGGATTACCAGTCTCCGTATTGTGTATGACTTGTGTATCTCCTTGGTAACAGACTACAAGCACACACTGTGCGGTCTGATTCGGGAGTTCTGTTACACGACAGCAGTCAGAAGAACGATCAGCCTATATGGGGTCTGATGGCAGTAACCATGGAGACACATCAGTCTGCAGCGGAGCTGTGCGCAATCAACTATTGGCACTGATGTCTGTTTTTATTTTGGATGTATTGGAGCAATGATAAGTAAGAACACCCCCAATGCCCAGCCTGACGTGTTGACAGATAATTACTGTCTGTGTCAGTGTGCACGGCCTCCACAAACATGGCGTCGCTCGGGTCCAATCTCTCATCCGGGCTGCTGTGTGTGAACTTGTACGCCGCAGGATCCAGACCTGAGAGGAGAGGAAGAAGAGAAGAAGAGAAAAACATTTCACCAGACAGATCCGCACAGAGCAGCATGGCCGAGCCGACAGGACAGGCAAATATAACAAGGATGGTCAGTCCCAGCAACTACGGCCTCGGTCCCAGTAACTACGGCCTCGGTCCCAGTAACTACGGCCTCAGTCTCAGTAACTACGGCCTCAGTCTCAGTTACTACGGCCTCAGTCCCAGCAGCTATGGCCTCCATCTCAGTAACTACGGCCTCAGTCTCAGTAGCTACGGCCTCAGTCTCAGTAACTACGGCCTCGGTCCCAGTAACTACGGCCTCGGTCTCAGTAACTACGGCCTCAGTCTCAGTTACTACGGCCTCAGTCTCAGTTACTACGGCCTCAGTCTCAGTAACTACGGCCTCAGTCTCAGTAACTACGGCCTCAGTCTCAGTAACTACGGCCTCAGTCTCAGTAACTACGGCCTCAGTCTCAGTAGCTACGGCCTCAGTCTCAGTAGCTACGGCCTCAGTCTCAGTAGCTACGGCCTCAGTCTCAGTAACTACGGCCTCAGTCTCAGTAACTACGGCCTCAGTCCCAGCAGCTATGGCCTCCATCTCAGTAACTACGGCCTCAGTCTCAGTAGCTACGGCCTCAGTCTCAGTAGCTACGGCCTCAGTCTCAGTAACTACGGCCTCAGTCTCAGTAGCTACGGCCTCAGTCTCAGTAGCTACGGCCTCAGTCTCAGTAACTACGGCCTCAGTCTCAGTAACTACGGCCTCAGTCTCAGTAACTACGGCCTCAGTCTCAGTAACTACGGCCTCAGTCTCAGTAGCTACGGCCTCAGTCTCAGTAGCTACGGCCTCAGTCTCAGTAACTACGGCCTCAGTCTCAGTAACTACGGCCTCAGTCCCAGCAGCTATGGCCTCCATCTCAGTAACTACGGCCTCAGTCTCAGTAGCTACGGCCTCAGTCTCAGTAGCTACGGCCTCAGTCTCAGTAGCTACGGCCTCAGTCTCAGTAACTACGGCTTCAGTCTCAGTAACTACGGCCTCAGTCCCAGCAGCTATGGCCTCCATCTCAGTAACTCCGGCTTCAGTCTCAGTAACTACGGCCTCAGTCTAAGTAACTACGGCCTCAGTCACAGTAACTACGGCCTCAGTCACAGTAACTACGGCCTCAGTCTCAGTAGCTACGGCCTCAGTCTCAGTAGCTACGGCCTCAGTCTCAGTAGCTACGGCCTCAGTCTCAGTAGCTACGGCCTCAGTCTCAGTAGCTACGGCCTCAGTCTCAGTAGCTACGGCCTCAGTCTCAGTAGCTACGGCCTCAGTCTCAGTAACTACGGCCTCAGTCTCAGTAACTACGGCCTCAGTCTCAGTAACTACGGCCTCAGTCTCAGGAACTACGGCCTCAGTCTCAGGAACTACGGCCTCAGTCTCAGTAACTACGGCCTCAGTCTCAGTAACTATGGCCTCAGTCTCAGTAACTACGGCCTCAGTCTCAGTAACTACAGCCTCAGTCTCAGCTGCTATGGCCTTAGTCTCAGTAACTACAGCCTCAGTCCCAGTAGCTACGGCCTCAGTCTCAGCAACTATGATCTCGTTCCCAGTAGCTACGGCCTCGGTCCCAGTAGCTACGGCCTCAGTCTCAGCAACTATGATCTCGGTCCCAGTAGCTACAGCCTCGGTCCCAGTAGCTACGGCCTCAGTCCCAGTAGCTACGGCCTCAGTCCCAGTAGCTACGGCCTCATTCTCAGTAACTACGGCCTCAGTCTCAGTAACTACGGCCTCATTCTCAGTAACTCCGGCTTCAGTCTCAGTAACTACGGCCTCAGTCTCAGTAGCTACGGCCTCAGTCTCAGTAACTACGGCCTCAGTCTCAGTAACTCCGGCTTCAGTCTCAGTAACTACGGCCTCAGTCTCAGTAACTCCGGCCTCATTCTCAGTAACTCCGGCTTCAGTCTCAGTAACTACGGCCTCAGTCTCAGTAACTCCGGCTTCAGTCTCAGTAACTCCGGCTTCAGTCTCAGTAACTACGGCCTCAGTCTCAGTAGCTACGGCCTCAGTCTCAGTAACTACGGCCTCAGTCTCAGTAACTACGGCTTCAGTCTCAGTAACTACGGCCTCAGTCTCAGTAACTCCGGCCTCATTCTCAGTAACTCCGGCTTCAGTCTCAGTAACTACGGCCTCAGTCTCAGTAACTCCGGCCTCATTCTCAGTAACTCCGGCTTCAGTCTCAGTAACTACGGCCTCAGTCTCAGTAACTCCGGCCTCAGTCTCAGTAACTACGGCCTCAGTCTCAGTAACTACGGCCTCAGTCTCAGTAGCTATGGTCTCCGTCCCAGCAGCTATGGTCTCAGTCCCAGTAGCTACGGCCTCAGTCCCAGTAGCTACGGCCTCAGTCCCAGTAGCTACGGCCTAAGTCGCAGTAGCTACGGCCTCTTCTCCTTATGTTCCCACTTGCCTGTAATCCTTCCAATTCGGCCTCCATAGTAATGTCCGATGTAACCAGCAACATGAGCGCCCAGAGAGACCCCGACCAGATGGAGCGATGGCTCTGTAGATCCCAGCTCCTGCGGATTCAGCAATGATGGGTGAGAAGATCTGGAGAGAGACTGATGGGAGTGAAGAGTGCAGCACCGCGGCGGCCGATGCACTGACCACCACTGAAGGCAGATTGTACAATTGTCCCTAACCTTTGGCTGTCAGGACTTGCTGAGAGTTGTAGTTGTAAGACAGGGGGAAGGGAACATTGGTCTAGAGGTCTATCTTATCTGAGGTCTAGAAATAACGAAATATTCTAGTGCCGCTGCAACAGAAAATGAGTTATCTAGATGCACAAACCGTATTTGATCTTCTAGAGTATCAGTACACTCAGGACATGAATGACCCATAGGACATTCATATTTTAGAAGGACGCTGATTCTAGAACAACATTATGGACCCCGAGGTTGATTGGATCTTTATGTCCGACAACAGACACCGGAGGAGTAGTGAGCCGCTAAGGCCTCTTTCACACATCAGGTTTTCGCCGTCAGGCGCGATCCGGCTCTTTTGACAAAAACCGGATCCGGCGAAATGCAATGCCGGATCCGGTTTCCCCCCCCATTGACTTGCATTTGCGCCGTATCGCGCCGGATGGCCATGCGTTTCATCCGGTTTTCGTCGGATCCAGCAATGTGTCGCAATCCGGAATCTGGAAAAAATGGCTACTGTAACTTTTTTGTCTCCGGCGAAAAAGCCGGACACGCCGGATCCGGCGCGTCCAGCTTTTTCACACAATGAAAGTCTATGAGCGCCGCAATGCGCCGGATCTGGTTTTTTGGGTCTGAGCATGCTCAGTAGCTCTGCCCACAGGAGATATATAAAAGCATGACAGTGGGACCCTCAGCCACACCCAACATGCCACCAAAGACAGCAACCAGGCGCAGGAGAAGGCAGGAGACCACTGCAGCACCATCAGCACCACCACCACCCCAAATGGAGCAGCAAAGGGAACATGCTGAGGAGGGGAGTCCAGCAGCAGATGAGAGACGGTAATTATCAAATCCCCCATTCCTCAAAACTAGGGCCATGGAATATCAAGATATTCATTGGCCCTTTGTTTCTCTTTATTCAACAGCCGCCCAAGAGATGCAGCAGCAGTAGCACTGGCAGCACTGGCAGCAGCAACAGCAGCAGCACCACCCACAGGCATGGAGTGTGGCCATCAGGAAGACAGCACATCTTCTTCTGGGAGCCCTCCCTCGCATCGTCAGCGTTTGACGGTAAGTTTTTATTTCCAAAATCCATCTTCTCTGTAATATACTGTATGTCTATTCATTGCCTTTTATTTCAAAACAGGATTCACAAGATGAAGAGGAGCTCCCAGAAGAAGAAGGAAGGGGTGGACAGACACCTGGAGTGGGCTCACAATTGGTAAGTTTTTTGCATCAAACGCAGAAACACAACATCACACTACACACAACACATAGAAAACAATGTTCTGCAGACCACACACAGCAAACAAATGCCTACATCCAAAGACATAACATTTTTTGTTTTCTTCTCTAGTCTTCCCAATCTGGTGCTCGGCCAAGAGGTCCTCGCAGTGCCTCCCAGGGTCGTCGGCGACAGCAACGCGGCGGTCACCAGCGTGTAAGTATAAATATTTAAGTTAAATTTTGGTACACTTTTTATTTCATGTCTTAAAGTGTGGTGACTAATTTTGCTATTTTTCTATTTTACTTTAACAGCCTTCACAGCGTGCTCCCGACTCTGACGGTGAGGATGGAGGGATTGATGTGGACCACCTCATCGATCTCGTCAGAGAAAGGGAGCCGCTCTGGAATATGGCTGACCGCCGCCACGCTGACCTGATAGTTACCCGACGGCTCTGGGAGGAAATCTGTTCTCTCCTTGTGGGCCGCTGGGAGGACCTCGATGTTCGGGCCCAGATTACAGAGCGTAAGTATATACAGTACCGGTTGCTTGATGTAAACCAGTGTTTCCCGAACTCCAGTCCTCGTGGTCCCCACGGATCATGTGTTCAGGATTTCTGTTTACTATGGAAATCCTGAAAACATGACCCCTGGGGACCATGAGGACTGGAGTTTGGGAAACACTGATGTTGTATACTAACCACTTTGTCCTTTCTCGTTTCAGGGAACAGAATTGTGAATCGGTGGCGGTCTGTGAGGGATCGTTTCAAGAAGGAGTTCAATAAAGAGATGCGGGCCCCGAGTGGATCTGGAGGACGCAGGAGCAAGTACAAGTACGCACGAGCCCTGTCGTTCCTCCGGGATACAATGCTCACCAGAAGGTAAATATTACACACCACATGTGACAAAAAAATGTTTAGATGTAAAAAAAATTTTTTCAGCCAGGGCCATACCATGTCAGTATTTTAATTGTTTTTTTTTCTCTTTATTCCACAGCACGGTGAGCAGCACTCGGGAGCCGGCACGATTGGACCCTTCTGAGGCGATTCCTGAGGAGACCGGCACCGAGGGACACTTCGACCGCCCCGGTACATCTGCACCTTCCCAGCCTTCCCACACATTCGACCCCTCTGTCCCATCCACCAGCACAGGAGCATCATGGCCGCCTACATTACATGAAGCTGCTGGTGAGGAGATCGCTTTCCCTTTACCCCACCCTTCTGCCCCTGCCACCTCTACTACACCTGCGGGTACTGGGCGGCAGCGGCAGAGGGGTCAGGAAAAGAGTTATGCGCCAGAGTTCTTGCATCTGAATGCATCTTTCCAGAACTGTCTAAAAGTCTTGTCAGAGCAAATCTCCGCAGGCTATCAGCAGATCAACTCCAGCATTCTGGAGGTGAAGACACTTCTGCAAACCATGCATTCAGAAGCAAGATCTTCGCCAAACCACACCTTTTTCAGGTCTGTTGTGGAGCGCATGGAAACGCTCTCTCCTGCCCAGCAGATGCATGTAATGCATTCATGCCACGGTGCTCTCCAGCACATTACCTCCCAACCTCCTCCTCCCACCACAGTAGTTCCTCCACCTGCACCCCCTCCAGCCACTTTCCATCCTCCCCCTCCTATTACATACCATCCACCTCCCCAGCAACAGCAACCTCCCCAGTACCAGCAACCTCCCCAGTACCAGCAACCTCCCCAGTACCAGACATCTCCCCACTTCCAGCAACCTGCCCCGTACCAAACTCCTTCCCCATACAACTTTCCATCAACATCATCTGCTCCTACAGTCCCTGCCCAACCCTCCACTCCACCACCCACCACCTCTTCTGCCTCCCACGTGTCCACCCATTCTGTAGCTTTTTCCACACCATCACCTCTAACTGTTCCTTCCCCACCACGATCCCAGTCCTCTCTCCACACTCCCAGTGTCGAAGTGTCCCGCAGCCCCTCCAGCAGTATTTCCACCCCACACTACACCGAGTTATAATGTGTTTTGTAATAAAAATGCCCATTTGGTTTCAAACCTTTATTAAACAAGTTTTTTTAACTTTAAAAACATTTTACAAAAAAAAAATATTTTAAATAAAAGTTAAATTATCGTTTTACACTGGTTGTCTGTCATTTCTTTCTGCGGCGAAATATGTTTAAAAAAAAGGTTAAATACAGGGTATTTCAAAGGTAAAAAGGTATTCAAAACCAGGTATATAACTGTGGGTAAATTTTAGCTTTTTGCCACAGTTGTGTTCCTGGTTGTGTTTGAAGCAAAGTATTTCACCTAAAAAGTTGTGTTTATTGTTGGTGATTTCCTACCAATGTACACAACTTTTGTTAAAAGGTGAAATACTTTGCATAAAACACAACCAGGTACACACCTGTGGCCTAAAGCTAAAAATAGAGACCATGACAAGATAGCCAACTTTGGTTGGCAAAGGTATATACTGTTGGTCCAGAAGGTACACAAGTTTGGTTGGGCACAAATCTTTCACACTCTGTCATCCTGCCAGTGTACTCTGCCTTGAGGTGACATAAAGTATAGTGCAAAATTGTCCCTCATTACTGAAACCGTCACAGAACTTCTAGTGGTAATGTCATGGTAATCTTGCAAGGTGGTTTCTTCAGAGGTGTCCTCAATGGAAATGGGTTCCTTGCAGATAACAAAATTGTGGAGTACCACGCACGCTTTGATCACCTCGTCCACAGTTTCTGTCTTGAGGTTGATCGCAGTCAATAGGACCCGCCATTTGGCTGTCAGAATACCAAAGGTACATTCAACCATTCTTCTTGCTCTTGTGAGGCGGTAATTAAAAATGCGTTTTGGTCTTGTCAATCCTCTGCTAGAGTACGGTTTCAAAAGGTGTTCTGACAGCTGGAAGGCTTCATCCCCTACACAGACAAATGGCATAAGTGGACCAGATGTTTGCGGCAGCGGTCTAGGTGGTGGGAACTGGAAGGTGTTTCCATACAGTTTACGCCCCATGGCAGACAGTTTGAAAACTTGAGAGTCATTGGAGCGGCCATAGGCCCCAATATCAACAGCAATAAATTTGTATTCGGCGTCAGCGATGGCCATGAGGACAATTGAAAAATATTTCTTGTAATTGAAATATTCCGATCCCGATCCGGCTGGCTTTACAAAGCGGATATGTTTCCCGTTCACAGCGCCCAAGCAGTTCGGAAACTGACATATCTGTTGAAACTTTTCTGAAATTTCAATCCACCTCTCTGTTGTGGGCTCTGGTAAAAACTCTTCAGCTAAGGAGTCCCACAGTGCACGGCATGTGTACTTCACTATTCCAGATATGGTGGAAATCCCGAGTCTGTACTGGAAATGCAGTGACGAAAGGGATTCTCCAGTTGCAAGAAATCTGTGGGGAATTAAAAAACAATCAATTACTTTAAAATCACAGCATTACATACCAAAACTGACCTATAACACTTGGAGATACAAATTACCACCAACAAGATTGCAGTGAAAGTGTGCTCTGATGCGAGCATATCCAATAAATGTAGCTTACCTTAAAGTCACCATCAGACGCTCTGTGGGTGAAACAGAGAAGCGGCAATAGGTGTCCGCTTTTCTTATGAGGTGTGCAATGCGCTCCACCAAGTAATCAAAATTCTCCATTTTCATCCGAACATATCCAAAAAATTTATCCGGGTTTCGTCTAAGGTCCATGCAGAGTGTAGAATAGACCCCACGCGTCATTCTCTTGGCTGTGATGGGGTGGATCCACAAACGTCGTCTGCGATGCCTGATGCGCTGCTGTCTCGCTCTCTCCTTCTCCAGAACAATCACCCTCAAACGATTCACCTCCGCTGTAAAATCCGCCAAATTCTTCAAAATATTTCCAATCACAACATCCATCTTCGCCAGTAACTTGCTCTTCTCTCCAACCTGCACTTTCTCCTCTACAACCTGTCAAAGAAGGGCTGTAGGAACACGCTATATATAGTTTTTCAGTAGGCAATCCTGTTCGGAAGGCCACAAGGGGCGATTTTAAAAACCGGACCGGCGTAATCCGTCGAAAAACGGATCGAAAACTAGATGAACCGGATGAGACGGATCCGGTTTTGGCTGTCAAGCGCAAGAATGATCCGGCAGAAAACCGGATCCGTCACATCCGGTTTTACAAAACATTTGCCGGATCCGGCGCTCCGGGACGACGCCGGAACGCGCCTGACGCCGAAAACCTGATGTGTAAAGGTAGCCTAACACCTTGCTCCCATCATAGACTTGGGACACAACAGCAACTGAATAGAGAGCCGGGACGCAGAGAGGAGTCCCCGAAGCAGGCTACAGCTGTCTGTCATACAAGTAAAGACTAGGAACACCTAGAGAGAGGCATTCCAGGGTAACTAAGTACTGGAGTGCTTCGCACCTAAAGGCGCATTGGAGGAGTCATTCAGGAAGGTACATGTTGGCGGAGTGTGGAAGGGAGAATCCTATCTGGCCTGGAGGTTGGCTGGAGCCCTGACCTGGAGAACACGGTACGGAGGCAGGTAGTGGTGTGAACTGCAAACAGTGAGTAAAGCTTTGGAACCGCATACTCTGTTGTCCTCCAATTATTCCAGCACCACCACATCTGGGTAACAACATCTATACCATTCTGCAACTCTCCTCAACCATTGCGCCTGCACTGCCCTGGGACTACAGCTCCACCTGTGGGGAGCTACACCATCTTTGCTGCACCACACCATCAGTCCCAGAGGATCTGCACGCAGCGTTGGCTCAACATCTTACTTGCCAAACACCACGGGTGGCGTCACAAACTATCCAAATAAACTATTCCACCATTAACATCACCGCCATTGATACTGGGTACCCAGGGCCACGGACCGGGTCACCGCTGCTGTGACACACATTCCCCCTTGACACCGGCCCGGTACCGAGTACCCCGCTGCTCTGGGTGTGAGGGGCGACCCACACCTATCAGTAGCTATAATAATGGAGGAGATTCTAGAAGGACAATGGGTAACTACCAGAAAGCAGTTGATAAGTGCCACCACCTCCCGGCTCAGTCTGGGAACATTTTCGACAGCTTGGTTATATTTCGCCGTGGCACCACACACCCAGTCCACGGCTACAACGTTAACCTCCCCAGTCGTAAGCAGAGATTCCACCATGTTGTCAATCCAAGATGGCTTTGTACCTAAAGCCCTAGAAGAAGAACGAGTCCACGTCAGCCCGGTTATGAGTGTAGAGGAAGCTCCATACATTATTCGAGAGGCGCTATCTATCGGTCTTCTAACCTAAAGCCGTGAATGAGGACCTTGGTGTCCAGAGATGCATTGAAGGCTGACTTCTCGATTCCTTGCGTCTCATTGGCCTGGATGAGCTCAGCACATTTTTGGTTCCTCGGGGTGAAGAGCAGGAACTGCGTATGGAGAGTGTTATCCCGGAAAAATCCTGATGTCTGGAATTCAGCACATTTCGGGGGAGTGATGTGTGAAATTACTGCAGGAAGAGAAACCAGCATTATCACAAGGTGAACGAGACCCCAGTGTGTAACCCCTGTGCAGTGGTGGTGCAGACCCACACTGGGGTAAGATCTGTGGAAGGAGGAGCTTCACATGCCCTACGGCCATAGACAGAGATATGGTGAATGACCAAGTGGGACTGGTAACATCTGTGTCACAATTCTGTTGTCAGATGTCCCAGACCAGGGGCTCCTTCCCTGTCCCTAATGGTAGGGGCGCCTTGGCTCACCCTGTTCCCTGTATTACTTCTGATGGTGATGAAGCTGGGGCCATGTACAGTACCTTGCCTTACCTCCTGAATTTGCCCTCAGTCTGTGCCCTTCACATACCCAGGGAAGAGGGGAGTAGTAATGTACAGTTATGCACCAACCAGAATAACAAGGTCACACGAACAAGGATAAAGGAAAATACCAAACATACAAACATACTCACACATTTAACAGAGGAATACACCGGGGAGTGTAGGATGGGGTAAAACCAAAGTAGAAGAAAGGGAATTATCATATACCCAAAACCAAGCAACAGTCACAGATAAACTCACCAAGCGCCTTCTCCAATAACCACCACCAACAACAACCACAATCCACCATCTCCTAAACCATAAAATAATTAAATGACAACTAACCCACGTCATTGTTATTTTCAGCCCCATATGGTGCAGGGTAAAGAGTATAACCAACAAAAAGAAATGTGTCAAGGAAGAGAGAACATCAAATGTTTTAGTAAAACACTAATTGTATTCAATAATTTTCTTTAAAATCAAATATCAGACTATAGAGGAAACAGCAGAGTGTCAGGTGCAGACCCCAGGGGGTACATATATATTTATATATATAATGTCAGGTGCAGACCCCAGGGGGGTACATATATATATATATAATGTCAGGTGCAGACCCCAGGGGGGTACATATATATATATATATATATATAATGTCAGGTGCAGACCCAAGAGCGATGGTGGATGAGCTGATCTGATCACATGTATATACAGGGTGGTCCAAAAGTAGGTGGACAGAAAATAACATTTATTTTGATTTATATATAAAATTATATTTCCTAACACAAGCATAACATTGACAATTAAATTTTATTCTGAACAATAATACAAAATCTCTTAAATGTCATCAGCGCAGGCGCTCACACTGTCTTCCATCAAAATTTGCACAGCTTTGAAGCCTCTTACGCTTCGACAAACATTTTTGCACAAGTCTCTTTGGGTATTAATCTCTTGAAATGCATCTCTTATGTAATTTTTCAAATCACTGACACTTTTTGGGTTTCGACTATAAACTTTGTCCTTGAGTACTCCCCAAAAGAAACAATCCATTGGGGTCAAGTCTGGTGAACGTGCCGGCCAATCAAGTGGACCTCTTCGGCCAATCCATTTATTAGGAAATGTTTCATCAAGATCCTCGCGGACGACTCCTGAATAATGTGGAGGGGCCCCATCTTGTTGGAGATAAAGGTCATCTGAATTAGGCTGTTGCTGTAACTGGGGAACAACTTGATTCATTAGAATTTCGAGATACTTATCTCCTGTGACTGATCCATAAAAAAAAAAAAATGGTCCAAAAACCCCAAAACGTGAAATCCCACCCCAACCATTGAATACCAGTAGATACAATTCTGTCTGGTAATATGGCAGATAATGTGACAAAAGCGTCATCACTCCACATCATGAGATCTAACATTACTGGATGTTCTTCAGTTTCGTTAGGCATAGTCTCACTAAATTGCAGCCGCCTGTCTGGATCACCCTCCAATAAACCATGAGTTAGACGTGGACGATAAGCTTTCCACCCGATAGATTTCAGGATTCACATGGTGGAAGCTCGTGATATTCCCAATTCTAAAGAGACTCTTCTGGGGGACTTTTTCGGACTCTGAACAAATGTTTCAGTAACAAGGTGCTTCTTATTTTCTGTACAGGCTGTTTTGGGTCAACCAGTTTTTGGAGCATTAAAGGGGTTGTCCGGGCTTTTCACATAATCTCAGTGCATATCTGGGCTGCAGAATGCTGACAATAAGTAATTTACCTTCTGTGGCTAGTCTGCAGGGTTTCCAAGATATCATCTCTTGCTTGTAAGAAAAATGTCCAGGGAGGGGGTGTTCTGGCATTGAAATGAGAACTGGTCGTTTCCTCAATAGTTTCACTTTCCATAGATCACTGTTCAGCGTGTGTCTGGGGGAGGAGCAGCTGGGTGGTCCTGCTCTCTGCACTGAGCCTGCTGGAGGGGAAGATTTGTTACTGTGTGAGGAGGGCTGCTTCATGTGGTCGGGGAGAGCCTGTAGCTATGAAGGGTGGGGTTGTTGCTATAGAGGGCAGGTTTTTAGTAGAGTAGGAGGAAACGACCAGTTCTCACTTCAATGCCATAACACCCCCCCCCCCGGACGTTTTTCTTACAAGAGCTGATAACTAGCAAACCCTGCAAACTGGCCACAGAAGGTAAATTACTTATTGTCAGCATTCTGCAGCCCAGATATGCACTGAGATTATATGAAAAGCCCAGACAACCCCTTTAAGGATTGAGTCAGTGGCATCGAATTTGTCACGAATGCGGTAAATGGTTTGTCTCTTTGGGGCTTGAGGACCAAATGTTTCAGCCCAATTTGCTCTAACTGTTTCAGCATTTTGAGATTTCCAATACTCTTAACATCCATTTTCTTTGATCTATATTTAAATTATTTGCCATTATGGGTTATCTGAAAAGAAAACAGATTTGGGGGAGATTTATCTGTGAAAACTGGATCTGTGAAACTCTCCGTTGCCCTTAGCAACCAATCAGATTCCACCTTTCATTGTCCAAAGAGTCTGTGAAGAATGAAAAGTGGAATCTGATTGGTTGCTAAGGGCAACTGAGTCAGTTTCACTTTACACCATGTTTGATAACTCTCCCCCTTCATAACCCTATTACACACACTGTCCACCTACTTTTGAACCACACTGTATATATATCAGGTGCAGACCCCAGAGTGATGGTGGATGAGCTGATCAGACCACGTGTGTGTGTGTGTGTATATATATATATACACACACACAGTTGTGGCCAAAAGTATTGACACCCCTGCAATTCTGTCAGATAATACTCAGTTTCTTCCTGAAAATGATTGCAAACAAAAATTCTTTGTTATTATTATCTTCATTTAATTTGTCTTAAATGAAAAAACACAAAAAGAATTGTCCTAAAGCCAAATTGGATATAATTCCACACCCAACATAAAAAAGAGGGTGGACAAAAGTATTGGCACTGTTGGAAAAATCATGTGATGCATCTCTAATTTGTGTAATTAACAGCACCTGTAACTTACCTGTGGCACCTAACAGGTGTTGGCAATAACTAAATCACACTTGCATCCAGTGATGGATGAACACAGAACTTAAGCACATGCTAAAAAGGAAGAAAAAAATGTTTATAAAATGGAAAGAGGGAGGCATATCTAAAGAAGAATATAATGCTGTCTGCAGAACCTGCAGGTCACAAATCAGATTTGCTAAAGCTGAAAATGAATTGAGGCTTGCAAGAGATGTCAAAAGCAATAATAAAGGATTTTGGGGATATGTCAAAAGTAAAAGAAAAGTCAAAGATGCTATAGGATTTTTACAGGATGAAAATGATGAAATGGTAAGACAGGATGTTGAGAAGGCTGAACTTTTAAATTCCTATTTTGCATCTGTTTTCTCTCAGAAAGGAAATGTAACATCAACTGTTATTCACTGTCCTATTAAGGGAATAGAAGAATCCAGGATATCTATAAACAGAAAGATAGTGAGGAAACACTTAGCTAACCTAAATGAATTCAAGTCTCCAGGTCCAGATGAATTACACCCCAGAGTACTGAAGGAGATAGCAGAAGAAATTTTTAAACCCCTCTCCATAATCTTTGAAAATTCTTGGAGAACAGGAGAAGTGCCAGAAGACTGGAGAAGAGCAAATGTTGTTCCTATCTTCAAAAAGGGGAAGAAGGTGGACCCAGGCAACTATAGGCCGGTGAGTCTGACTTCTATACCAGGAAAGATCTTTGAACAAATTATTAAACAACATGTATGTCAGTACCTGGATAAGAATGAAGTGATTAAACAGTCAGCATGGGTTTGTAACTAATAAGTCATGTCAGACTAACTTAATTTCCTTCTATGATGGAATCACTGATTGGGTGGATCAAGGAAATGCTGTAGATATAGTATATCTTGACTTCAGCAAAGCATTTGACAAAGTCTCTCATACAATCCTTATTGAAAAAATGACTAAGTATGGAATGGACAAGGCAACTGTTAGGTGGATTCATAACTGGCTTAGTGATCGGACCCAAAGAGTGGTCGTAAATGGCTGCACATCCAGTTGGAAGAATGTCTCAAGTGGGGTACCACAGGGCTCTGTCCTGGGCCCTGTATTGTTCAACATCTTTATCAACGATTTAGATGAAGGAATTGAGGGTAAACTGATTAAATTTGCTGATGACACAAAGCTAGGAGGGATAGCTAATACTAGAGAAGAGAGAGAGAGGATTCAAAAAGATATAAATAAACTGGAGCAGTGGGCAGCAACTAACAGAATGGTTTTTAACAGGGAGAAATGCAAAGTACTACATCTGGGCAATAAAAATGAAAAAAGCATATATAGAATGGGAGGAATAGGGCTAAGTGACAGCACATGTGAAAAAGACTTGGGTATACTAATAGATCACAGACTGAATATGAGTCAACAGTGTGATGCAGCAGCAAAAAAGGCAAATGCAATTCTAGGATGTATTAACAGAAGCATACAGTCTAGATCACGTGAAGTCATTATTTCCCTCTACTCCTCTTTGGTCAGACCTCATCTGGAATATTGTGTCCAGTTTTGGGCACCACATTTTAAAAAAGACATCAACAAACTGGAGCAAGTTCAGAAAAGAGCGACCAGAATGGTGACCGGTCTGCAAACCCTGTCTTATGAGGAAAGGTTGCAGGATTTGGGAATGTTTAGTTTGTAAAAGAGAAGACTGAGAGGAGACTTAATAGCTGTCTACAAATATCTAAAGGGCTGTCACATTGTAGAAGGATCAACTTTATTCTCATTTGCACAAGGAAAGACTAGAAGCAATGGGATGAAACTGAATGGGAGGAGACACAGATTAGATATTAGAAAAAACTTTTTGACAGTTAGAGTGATCAATGAGTGGAACAGGCTGCCACGAGAAGTGGTGAGTTCTCCTTCAATGGAAGTCTTCAAACAGAGGCTGGACAGACATCTGACTGGGATGATTTAGCGAACCCTGCTTTGAGCAGGGGGTTGGACCAGATGGCCCAGGAGGTCCCTTCCAACTCTACGATTCTATGATTCTATGATTCTATGATTAAAGTTGACTCAACCTCTGTCCTGTGTCCTTGTGTGTACCACACTGAGCATGGAGAAAAGAAAGAAGACCAAAGAACTGTCTGAGGACTTGAGAAACCAAATTGTGAGGAAGCATGAGCAATCTCAAGGCTACAAGTCCATCTCCAAAGACCTGAATGTTCCTGTGTCTACCGTGCGCAGTGTCATCAAGAAGTGTAAAGCCCATGGCACTGTGGCTAACCTCCCAAGATGTGGACGGAAAAGAAAAATTGACAAGAGATTTCAACGCAATATTGTGCGGATGTTGGATAAAGGACCTTGACTAACATCCAAACAAGTTCAAGCTGCCCTGCAGTCCGAGGGTACAACAGTGTCAACCCGTACTATCCGTCGGCATCTGAATGAAAAGGGACTGTATGGTAGGAGACCCAGGAAGACCCCACTTCTTACCCCGAGACATAAAAAAGCCAGGCTGGAGTTTGCCAAAACTTACCTAAAACGTTTTGGAAGAATGTTCTCTGGTCAGATGAGACAAAAGTAGAGCTTTTTGGGCAAAGGCATCAACATAGAGTTTACAGGAGAAAAAAAAGAGGCATTCAAAGAAAAAAACACGGTCCCTACAGTCAAACATGGCGGAGTTCCCTGATGTTTTGTGGTTGCTTTGCTGCCTCTGGCACTGGACTGCTTGACCGTGTGCATGGCATTATGAAGTCTGAAGACTACCAACAAATTTTGCAGCATAATGTAGGGCCCAGTGTGAGAAAGCTGGGTCTCCCTCAGAGGTCATGAGTCTTCCAGCAGGACAATGACCCAAAACACACTTCAAAAAGCACTAGAAAATGGTTTGAGAGAAAGCACTGGAGGCTTCTAAGGTGGCCAGCAATGAGTCCAGACCTGAATCCCATAGAACACCTGTGGAGAGATCTAAAAATGGCAGTTTGGAGAAGGCCCCCTTCTAATATCAGGGACCTGGAGCAGTTTGCCAAAGAAGAATGGTCTAAAATTCCAGCAGAGCATTGTAAGAAACTCATTGATGGTTACCGGAAGCGGTTGGTCGCAGTTATTTTGGCTAAAGGTTGTGCAACCAAGTATTAGGCTGAGGGTGCCAATACTTTTGTCTGGCCCATTTTTGGAGTTTTGTGTGAAATGATCAATGTTTCGCTTTTTGCTTCATTCTCTTTTGTGTTTTTTCACTTAAGACAAATTAAATGAAGATAATAATACCAAAGAATTTGTGATTGCAATCATTTTCAGGAAGAAACTGAGTATTATCTGACGGAATTGCAGGGGTGTCAATACTTTTGGCCACAACTGTATCTATCTATATAAACGCCTTATCGTGCCTGTCTGTAACCGAAATCGCGGCCCGCTGATCGGTCGCGGCTGCCAGGCCTTAATCAGTAAAAAAGAGAATCAAAATAAAAAAAAGTTATTCTCACCTTCTGACGGCCTCCTGTCTTCTTTCCACGCGCCCGGCCTCGCGTTCCCAGTAATGCTTTGTGGCGTAGACCGCTGATGACGTCACTCTCGCGAGAGCGAGAAAGAAGACCGACGTCATCAGCGGTCTAAGCTGGAAAGCGTTACTGGGAACGCGAGGCCGGGCGCGTGGAAAGAAGACAGGAGGCCGTCAGAAGGTGAGAATAACTTTTTTTTATTTTTTAATATTTTTGTACAGGGCCGCGGCAGTGATTGGTCGTGGCTACACGGAAAGGGGGGTGAGGGGACCATGCATACCAGGATTGGGGGGGTGAGGGGACCATGCATACCAGGATTGGGGGGGTGAGGGGACCATGCATACCAGGAAAGGAGGGTGAGGGGACCATGCATACCAGGAAAGGGGGGTGAGGGGACCATGCATACCAGGAAAGGGGGGTGAGGGGACCATGCATACCAGGAAAGGGGGGTGAGGGGACCATGCATACCAGGAAAGGGGGGTGAGGGGACCATGCATACCAGGATAGGGGGGTGAGGGGACCATGCATACCAAGAAAGGGGGGTGAGGGGACCATGCATACCAAGAAAGGGGGGTGAGGGGACCATGCATACCAGGAAAGGGGGGTGAGGGGACCATGCATACCAGGAAAGGGGGGTGAGGGGACCATGCATACCAGGAAAGGGGGGTGAGGGGACCATGCATACCAAGAAAGGGGGGTGAGGGGACCATGCATACCAGGATAGGGGGGTGAGGGGACCATGCATACCAGGAAAGGGGGGTGAGGGGACCATGCATACCAGGAAAGGGGGGTGAGGGGACCATGCATACCAGGAAAGGGGGGTGAGGGGACCATGCATACCAGGAAAGGGGGGTGAGGGGACCATGCATACCAGGCAAGGGGGATGACGGTGAGCATACATACCAGGATTGGGGTGTGAGAGGACCATGCATACCAGCAAAGGGGGGTGAGGGGACCATGCATACCAGGATAGGGGGGTGAGGGGACCATGCATACCAGGATTGGGGGGTAAGAGGACCATGCATACCCCAAAAGGGGGGTAAGAGGGCCATGCATACCAGGAAAGACAGGTGAGAGGACCATGCATACCAGGATTGGGGGACAAAGGACCATGCATACTAGGATAGGGGGTGAGAGAACCATACATATCAGGATTGGGGGTGAGAGAACCATACACATCAGGATTGGGGGGTGCATTATTGCATTATTATTAAATCTTCAAAAATAAACTGCATATATATTCTAGAATACCTGATGCGTTAGAATCGGGCCACCATCTAGTATATATATATGTCAGGTGCTGACCCCAGAGTGATGGTGGATGAGCTGATCAGATCACACATGTATATATATGGCAGCGAGGTTTGTATAGACTAATAGTCATTCAAAATAAAATAAGGATTCGTATTCATGCATTTGTTTGCTGAGTGAATACAAGTAAGAAACGTATAAGATAACAATAAGGTAGTAAATAATAAGTGTATGTGGGGATATGTCCAGTATGCAGACAGAAAAGACACTGAAACAGCGATGATCAGCTCACCCACCAAGGACATGTGTTTCACCACAGCTTCGTCAGGGGGTATTACTGTGCGGCGTGCAAGAGGGTATTACTGTGCAAAGTGTAAGGGGGCTTTACTGTGTGGAGGGGATGCTTCTGTGCAGAGTGTAAGGGGGTATTACTGTGCAGCACTTGCTATTATTCTCTTGCTTCCCTGCCATCACATGTGGATATGAAGTTTCTAATATATGGGAAGAAATGGAGAAGACTGGTGCCATCATGGTGCCCATTGTGGTGCCATTGCGGAGCCCATGGTGGTGCCCATTGCGGTGCCCTGCTCACCCAGCTGTGTGAGAGCAGCATCCTGTAATCTGTGTTCCACTCCCCCCACTGAGGGACACATTTAACCCTGCTGTTCTGTTCGGTCAAAAATGACCGTTTTTGAACTTTGATATTTTTTAAAAAATTCATTATGCGGTTCTGAAACTTGTGGTTACTTCTATTTTCCTAATTTGGGGGATTCTTTCTAAGGGTACTTTTTTTTTTTTTTTGGTTTAGTTTTTGCGCCACATTTTTTTTTACACTTGTACTGTCCCGGTCAAAAATGACCGAATAGCATTTTATGCTAATTTCAGCCATTTTTGGAGTAAAACAAATGAGTTATAATTTCTTTTGAGACTACTTATTGCATCTGCTATTGTTTATGAAGTAAACAGTTGCTTTAGGTGCAGATTTACATGTGCTTTCAGAACAAACCATACGCATTGGCTTTCAGTACAGTTTTGTGCAATTTTTTTCTCTGTATGTTATTTACCCTGCTTTTCCTCTAAAAATAAAAAAAACTGATTTTTTTTATTTTTTTATTATTTTTATTACTTTTTTCAAAATGTTTGCACGCATTTTATACTATAGTTAATTTTAGTTATAGTTATAGTTGTTATAGTAGTAGTTGTTTTAGTTAGTTAGGCTCAAATTTGTAATTTCTGTGCAGAATTCAATAAGCCCTTGTAACCTTTATAAACACAAAATAAATAAAAAAAAATTGAGTTTTTTACGTATTTTTTTTATAATGACCAACCATGTTCACATACAGTATAATAACGCAACAGGTATTCAAACTTTTTTTAAGTAGCTAAAACAGCATTTTAATAGGTCCGGTCAAAAATGACAGGAGCAGTACAAGTGTATAGTGGAAACGAACAGACCAGCAGGGTAAATGTACGGCGCAGACCTCGGGGGCTGTATACTGGGCTCATGGTTCGGGTGCTGGAGATGGGGAAGCCGGCAGGGATTGAGGGACACAGTGGGGCCCTACCAACACCAACGGCCATCTCTGAAGCGCTCAATGATCCCAGCAGCTCTGCGCCATGGATCCTGTGGGACCTGCTGTGTGCGGAGGCTGACGTGCAGTCTCAGCTCCGTGTTACGGACTCACCTGAGGATATCATGCAGGTAAGTAGGGCTGTGGTCATCCTGTGTCCGGCCATGATGTGGAGTCGCCAAGTCTGTAACCCTTTCATGAGGTTACGAGATTACGGAGGGTGTGTTGACCCGAGCTCAGCCTGTGTCGTCCTACTCCAGCAGTGAGAGGGTTAATGCCAGCAATCATTAGTCAGGTCTGTGCTGTCAGAAGCCCTCCCTGCTGATAGAGGCCAGAAGTCCAGGAGCCACAGCAGAGGACAGGGTCTCCAGCCCCCCCAAGAAACAAGTGTCAGCCAGCGAGAAGCACGTGACAGTCACAATCTGCTGTGCCCAACACAGAGGGGCATTATCTGGCCAGAGCCTGGTGCTGGCAGACACTAACATGTGCACCTCCTGCTGCTGTGCTACACCATGTCTCATCCTCCAGTCACCTCCAGAGCTGCACTCACTATTCTGCTGTTACATCGTCTCATCCTCCAGTCACCTCCAGAGCTGCACTCACTATTCTGCTGTTACATCGTCTCATCCTCCAGTCACCTCCAGAGCTGCACTCACTATTCTGCTGTTACATCATGTCTTATCCTCCAACTCTTTTATTTTACAAAATTATCAAAATTACACTCAGAAACAAACCACAATACATAAACTAAAGAAAACCAACATAGACAGACATAAAATGTGCAAAACATGCGCAAACAACTGAAAGTCCAAATCCTTTCCTTGTCCTCCACTAAGCTTGGCAGCTTAGGGTCCCCCAGCAGGAATCCACTTAAAAGAAAATACAAAGAAACATAAACCCCTCTCCCCACTCTCACTCCATTCACCCCCATTCACCCCCATTCACACCTCACCGATTTTACTAGTTTACTATTTACAATTTTACTATTTACAAAAACCAAACGAAAATAACCCTTTCCTGGCCCTCCGCCTTGAAAAAAACAAGAACTCTGCCACTTTGGCCGACAAACCTTACCTCCTATTACACAGCAAAGATTTTTTTTTATTATTTTTTTTTTTTTTTTTTTTTTTTTTTTTTTTTCCTCTCCCACACATGGCAACAAGTTCGCAGCCTTTTTTTCCCACCACCTTGCACCGCAGGTCCTACAAGTTTGTAGCCTTGTCACTGCAAAATCTGGTCCACGAAAGTTTATGGCCTTTTGATTCCACACAAAAATTATTTCCAGGGTCCGCAGAGTCTACTTCTCCTGCCCTGCTCCTCTGCTCCTTCATGTTGCTCTTGGCATCCGGTCATCCATCCACCACCCCCCATGCACCCCCCTCCCAACCTGACTACACCCCATCCACACATTCTAACTAAAAAAACAAAAAAAAACAAAAAAAAACGTGTGTTATATGTTTTTCCTTTTACCAAAGCACAACCAAAAGACATTTTCCAAAACTCTCAATACCATCCCATCTACTTACGCATTAATATACAAACTAAACACAGCATTTACATACCCAAGGCCCAAGTTTGGCACCTGTAAGCCCAATATCCATTATATGTCCTGTTTTTAAAACAAAAAGCTAAGGTGGCATGCACCAGCCCACCACCAGGAAAACGGGGTTCTAGAGGCTCCATCCCTCACTAACACATTCATCCTATCCCTCAAGAACTAAGACTGTCCCTACTTCTGTCCCTATAGAAACTGTCCCTGTCTGTCCCTTCCTGGCCCTACTCTACCTAACTTATCATAACTAACTCTCTATCTGTCCCTCAGTGCCTGTCCCTCCCTGTCCCTATCTGCCCCTACTTCTGTCCCTAACACACCCAGTGAAACTTATGCTATCCCTACCCTCATTCACACGGAGCTAGCTCTCCCTTGAGTGCGTTTTTAAAAGGAGAGGCCTCTCCAAAGCCAAGAGGCCTTCCTCACACCCAACCTTTCGAACTCCAAAGAACGGACCTTCACCAGGTCACCCAAGATGTTTCCTACCACCTCATCCCTTGGGAGGGTTTTTTTCCGCGTCGTAACTAGGCACCGTGCATTCCAAGTGTGGAACCTAACCGCTGCACTGACTAGGAATAAAGTGCACGGGTCCCGGCCACCCAGGGATCTGAACGCTCCATAGGCCCATTCAGTGTAGGAGAGGGACGCCAGCCGCGGCCAACGTATGGAGGCACCCACCCTGTTGTAAACCTCTGCATTAAAGGGACAATGAAGCAGGAAGTGCTCCATGCTTTCCAGCACGTCGCCACACTCCTCACGAGGGCAACCCCGGTCATCGGAGTTCCTGCACTTCAAGTTGTCCCTTACATACAGCCTCCCGTGGAAGCAACGCCAGGTCAAGTCCCAAAACTTCATGGGGATCCGCTTAGAATTTAAAAGCCCCAGCCCGACCTCCAGATCCCGGCCTGGGCAATCCTTAAGGGCCAGGGGCTTCTGGAAATGGGTCAACAGGACCCTCCTGTCAAGGCACTGCCTCGACATGGTCCTGATTTCCCACATTCCCAGACCCCACCGGCGGATCACCTTCAGAACCGGGGTAGCGTAAGCCGGAAGATGCCCATGAGGTGTGCGTAGGTCCTTCACCCGCCCTCCTGTCTCCCATTCCTGGAAGAAAGGCCAAAGCCAACCCTTGCAGGAGACTACCCACGGAGGAGCCCTCTCTAGCCAGAGGTTAGAGATGTTAGTCTTAAGAAAGGTGTTTACTAGAAACACCACCGGGTTGACCATACCCAACCCGCCTAGTCTCCTCGTACGGTATGTAACCTCCCTCTTGATTAGGTTAAGCCTATTCCCCCATAACAATTGGAAGAACAGGCTATAGACCCGCGTCCAGAGAGGTTCCGGCAAGATGCACACACTGCCCAGGTATATCAATAAAGGTAGCAGATAGCCTTTAGCCAGGGCAACCCTTTCCCTCAGGGTTAAAGACCAACCCTTCCATTGGTCCACCTTTTGGGCGGCGATCTTAAGTCTGCCCTCCCAATTTTGCTGGGGGTAGTCCCCGGGGCCAAATTCGATGCCTAGAATTTTGGCGGTGGCCTGGGGCCCTGGAAGGGTGTCCGGGAGATCAAAACTAGGATCTCCCCCTCCCAGCCAGAGACTTTCACACTTATCCCGGTTGATCATGGACCCGGATGCCTCCGAGTAGCGCACTACCTCCGACATGACCCAGTCCGCCTCCCCTCTCGAGGATACGAACAGGGAAACATCATCGGCGTACGCCACCACCCTCAGAGAGGAGCCAGAGCCCGCCCGGTCCATCCCGACTCCCGCCAACGGTCCACGATCTACCCTCCTTAAGAAGGGATCGATCGCGAACACGTATAAAAGCGGGCTCAGCGGACAGCCCTGACGGACCCCAGAACCCACCTCAAAAGGACGACCTGACCAACCATTCACCAGCGGAAAAGTCTCAGCCCCTTGGTACAAGATCTCTAACCATTTTACAAACCTCCCAGGCAGACCATACCTCAAAAGGACGGACCAGAGGTACTCGTGGTTGACCCGGTCAAAGGCTTTCGCTTGATCTAATGACAGCAAGTACCCCTTCCAGTGACCTGCCCTACCCTGCTCCACTGCCTCTCGGACACCGAGCACAGCACTAAAAGTACTGCGGCCTGGAACAGAGCAATGCTGGGCCCCTGAAAGGAGCCGGGGTGCAAACTTCACCAGCCGATTAAACAGCACCTTGGCCAGAACCTTCCGGTCCGCATCGAGAAGCGCTATGGGACGCCAGTTCTCGATTCGGGACGGATCCTTACCCTTTGACAGAATAATGAGGGCTGACTTCCTCATTGAGCCGGGAAGAGTGCCCGAGGAGAGACACTCATTAAAGACCCCTGTCAAGAGGGGGACCAAGGAGTCCCTAAAAGTCTTATAGAACTCAGATGTTAAGCCATCCGGACCTGGCGATTTCTTGAGCCGAAGCCCATCAATGGCCAGTCTCACTTCCTCTTCCCTGATTTCTTCTGCCAAAACACCAAGAGAGGGGTCACCCCCTGGCTCAGGGATGGCTTCAGCCAGGAAAGCCGACATCCTGTCCCGATCCAGATCCTTCTTTTCCAAGAGGTGTGAGTAGAAGGATCTGACCACCTCCAGGATCCCTGATTTGGATCTGTTCAGGGACCCCGTACTGTCGATCAGTCCTGTCACCATCTTACAATTCACTGACATCTTACAGTTTCTGTAAGGGTCGGGCGAGCGGTACTTCCCGAAGTCCCTCTCAAAAACCAAGGATGTGTGCCTATCATACTGACACCTCTTGAGCAAAGATTTCACTCTGGAGATTTCCTCTCGGTCACCTCCAGTCGAGACAAGCTGCTCGAGTTTCCTCCCCAGAGCCTGGTACAAGCGGTGCCTGTTCAGACTCCTGAGGCTCGAGAGCTGGCGGAAGAACCCCGCCACCCGCTTTTTGAAGATCTCCCACCACTCTGACTTACTACTACAGAGATCCAACAGCGGTACCTGGCTCTGAAGAAAATCCTCGAAGGATTGTCTCACCTCCGCTTCTTCCAGCAGGGACGAATTGAGCTTCCACAGCCCTCTTCCCATCCGAGGAGTCTCTGCAACATTCAGAGAAAAGAAAATTAGACAGTGATCGGAGAACTCCACCTCAACGGCGGACACAGCAGAAAAGATGGCGTCCTCCTTCAAAAAAAACCTGTCTATTCTAGACCTACAGCTACCCCTATGGTAGGTGAAACCTCCGTGACCTGGAGTGTGCCGGATGTGGGCATCCACCAGGCGAGCTTCACTGGCTATGCTATTCAACGCGACGCTATCATAAGCCAGGCGATCTCCGGGACCCCCCCGGTCACGGGACCTCGTAATGGTGTTGAAGTCCCCACCGAAGACCACCTGTCGGCTCGTAAAAAGAAAGGGCTTGATCCTCAGGAAGAGACATTTGCGGTCCCACTTGGACTGCGGGCCGTAGATGTTGATGAGCCGGAGCTCTTGTCCCCTCATGAAGACATCTAGGATCAGGCACCTCCCCATTTCCAACTCAGTAACCCGTCGGCATTCAACTGCTGCAGTCTTAAAAAGGACTGCCACCCCGCTATACGGCTCGGCCGCAAGAGACCAGTATGAGGGCCCGCACCTCCACTCCCTCCGTGCTTTATAGATGGCCCCCATGTCTGTTAGTCTGGTCTCTTGCAAGAATAAAATTTCTGCCTCAATCCGGGAGAAAAAATCAAAGGCCGTGAAGCGAGCCGCATCTGACTTAATGCTGGCGACATTAATAGACGCCAGCGTCAACGGGGCGAGTTCAGCCATCATGGGTGATCGAGTTGGATGGCCAATTTCTTCCCTACCCCGCTATTACCTCCTCCTGGGGAGGGGTCAGACACCTTCCTTTTCAGGGAAGCTCCCGACGTGTCCATCCCACCCCCCCGGTGTCCTCGCCCCCGGGTTCCAGGTCTGTCCCCCCCTCAGGAGGAGCAATGCCCCCTGAGGGACGGACTCCGCCATCCCCTGAAGGACCCTCCGGTGTTGCCCCCGGCCCAGTACCCTCGTCTTGCGGTTCATCATCTGAACCCCCGAGGGCGCTGAACCGGTTGGAGAGTCTGATCAGAGGGGGGTCAGCGGGCCCTTCCGTATGCACCCTTGTGGTCGGGGGTGGGGGGGACTTTGAAGGCTTGTCAGCCTTCCTCCCCACCGCTTTGCGCTTGGCACGCCTGGTTTTGCCACCTGGTGCTGTAGGCTGCTCTTGGACATCCTCATCAACACTTTCATACTGAGAGGAATTGTCCGAGTCAGCCGCTTTCTCCTCTCTCTCCATCCTCCTGATCTCCTCACTCACCGCACTCTCCCCCAGGGCCTCAGAGGCTTTGGCCACGGGCCTGGAGGGAGGAGCAGGCATCACCCCGGTTGCCCGAGGCTCCACCTGTCCCTTACCTCCCTGGCGTTTTTCCTGCCTCCGCTGGTACGCGGGGCCCCTTGCAGCATTGCCCTTCCTCACTGGCCCCTCAGCCCTTCCCCCTTCGCCACCACCTGCCACAGCAGAAGCAGCGCCACCGGGGGTTGCCCCCCCGCGGTCTCCCCCCACCGGGCCTGTGGCGGCATTAGAGAAAGAGCGAGGGCAGCGGCTGAGAGGGTGACCCAGGTCACCACACAGGTGGCACCGAATGTCTTTGCACAAGGCAGCCAGGTGACCTACCCCACCACACAACGCGCACTTCTGCACCTTGCAGTTGGCGCTGAAGTGAGTGGGGTCGCCGCACTTGTGGCAGACCTTCGGTTGCCCCTGGTAGAAGACCAGGATCCTGTCCCTTCCCAGGAACGCCGAGGAAGGGATGTGGGTGACCGTGCCGCCGGAAACCTTCAATTTGACCATGAAGGTCCAGCCCCCCGACCAGATGCCAAACTCGTCCCTGTTCTTTTTTGGGACCTCGGTGACCTCCCCGTAACGGGAAAGCCACGTCATGATGTCCACGCCTGCGAGTGACTCGTTACATGTAACCACGGTCACTCGCTTGACGGAATTTTGGCGAGACACCGCTTGAGCCACGAAGTCTCGTCATCCGGGCTCTTCTCGCACCAGCTCGTAGTTTGACCAGAAGAGCTCAAGCCCCTCTGGCCGCACGAAGCTGACGTCGAAGAAGCGGGACGCCGAAGGGTGTATCAGGGCAAAGATGTCATTCGCCCCGAAGCCCATCTTAAGGAGGAGCTCCACCACCTTGCTCCTAGGTGGACAAGCTTCACTGCCCCCCCACCTAAGACGGACCACATTCCTTCTTGGCGGCCCCTGCCCGGCTGTGGGGAGAGACCAAACAGTCCCTCCCTCCCTTTGATTTTGGAAGGCTGCTAGGCCATGTCTCTCTATCCAGAAAGACAGGTCCACTGTCCTCCCCTCTACCATGATCGATCTTTCTCCCCTTTGGAGGGCCTCCAGGAAACGGCGGTGCAAACCGCCGTCCCCGGAGCCCGGAGGCGAGGAGACCCCCCCGGAACCACCCCGACCCCCAGCCGCGACCCCCGCATAATTACGTTGGGGCCTCGCGGATGGGGGGGCAGACGGGCCAGCCCTCCCACCACTACCACCACTTGTGCCAGCACCCTCATTCATTCTCCCGTTCACTCTTTTATTATTTCCACTCGCTCCGGCACTCACTCCAGCATTTACTGCCACATTCACACTCGCACTCACTCCCTCATCCATATCGCTCACATCACCATTTATGTCCTCAAACAGCTCTTCAAAAATATCTCCTATCTCACTCCCACTCTCACTTCCAGATAGACCACTATTTACATTAGCAGACTTGGTGTTGCAGTACCCCTGCCTGCCTGCTGGGGGCCCTGACTGGCCAGTGCTCTGCTCCTTGGAGCTGCTGGCACTGCTCCAACTCTTGTCCAAGAGTGCCGCTGCCCCTTTAAATACCTCCGAGCAGAGCGCACTCAGTACGCCCTGCCCGAGCCTGGGAGCAGCAGCAGCTCCTGGGTTCTCTGGCTCCACTTTTTTTTCTTTTTGCGGTGTCTTTGCACTGAGGACAGGGACAGCCACTGCCACCGCACCCTGCCCTCTGCTGTTCGCCCCCGCCGGCTTCCCAAGGAGCGCCAGAGCCCCCGCACCACCAGATGGAGGTAAGCGGGCTGGGGACCCCGACAACTCCCTACCGACTTTTGGGGGCACTATGCTGCTTGAGGGGGTAGGCGGGACAGGAGGCAGTGGGCCCGCCAAGGCCACGCCCCCCCCGCCGGCCGCAGCCACCCCGGGCAGAGCAGTGACCCCTTGCGAGGCCACGCCCTCCCCAGGTGACGCGGGCACAGCGGGCGGGACAGCGGCCGAGGAGGACACGCCCCCCCCGCATGCCGCAGCCTTTGCAGGCTGGGCAACACTCGGGGAGGCCACGCCCCCCTCACGGACCGTCACTGCGCCCCTGAACCCACCACTTGATGTTGGCAGGGCTGGCCACTCCCCCCCGTCGCCCAGCGGCGGCGGTGCCCCCAGCACGGACCCCTTTTTGGGTCTACGCGCCGGGGACCCCGCTCTTGCCACGGGCGCCGTCAGAGGAGCTACCAGCCCCTTGCATTTTTTTAGCTGCTGCTTCACAGCAGCCTCCACGCCCTTTCTAGGTCTCTGGACCCCCATAAGTGGACCAGACTTAACGGACCCGTGCGTGGGGGATCCAGAGACCCCAGCACTCACCGCCGGAGGTGCGGTCCTGGCTGTACCCGTGCTGAGCGCCAGGCCAGCCCCCCCTGCCACCGGGGACTGAGCCCGGACACCACTACTGCCAATACCGCCAGCGGCTGTTACACCACTGGCACCAGCACCGACCTCCATGTCGCTGCCTGAACCCTCACCGCCACCACCAGATGTGACGGTAAGGTCCAGGCACACATCACTCTCCCCGCGCCCCCGCTGCGGACCCACCACAGGGCCCGAGCCGGGGTGGGCAGCGGGTTCCATACAGCGGGACAGAGGGGCCCCGGAAAGAGGGACAAACATAAGTTTGTCAGCCACGGTGTTCTTTGGCTTGCGCTTGTTTTTTTTCTTTTTCCTCTTTCCGGTTGCCTCGTCCTCAGGGCAGACCTCATCCCCAAAGAGCAGTGTGCCAAACCGCTCTGGGGACTCGATCTGCCTCACCTGTTGTAGGACGAGGCAGCCCCCCTCACTACTACTGTCCCCACTCCCACCAGCCTCCCCCTCGCCCCCACTTTCCTCCGAGTAACTGGAGTCCGGTGGGAGAGCCACTTGCTCAGGGGCCACCCCGCTGCATGTTACCTGGGTGTTGTTGCTCACCAGGCCTTCAGGTGGGGCAGGCGTAGATGTTCCGCCATCCTCCTCTTCGTGCTCCACCTGGCAGGGGCCTCCCGACCCCCCAGGAGACCCTCCGGTCATGGCTCTAAACCGGTCATCATTTTTCAGTTTCTCTGCAAAGGGGCCGCTCCCACTCAGGATAGCCGCCCGTATCTCCTCCAAGGCCCTGATAGCCCCCTTCAGCCTCTCCACCGTGGCGGAGACCTCAGCTCGTCTCGAGGCGGGGAGCCGGTTCTTAGCCACCGCTCGTGCTCCCCTTAACTCCTCCCGGAGTTTTCCCAGCTGTTTGGCGGCCTCCTCATATTCGCAGAGGTGCGCATGGATGCGGGAGGCGTAGATGGTGGATGGCTCTCCCTCAGCTCTGGAGCCCCAGATGTTGGGGGGCTCTGCCACTGCACCTCTGCTCTGGGCCGCCACTCCTCCGGGAGGAGGAGCCGCCACGGTACCAGCTTCGGGGGGCCCGGTGTCCCGGGGCTCCTGGGTCCTGCGACCCCCTCTCTCTTGGCTCCGTCTCTTCCCCATCTCCCTGGGACTGGCTGGCTGCACCCTGGCCTCTGGATGGTGCTGAGGCCCCCCACCCCCAGCTGGCTTGCCGGAGGGTGGGAGCCAGGGGCACAGCCCCGGCGCTCAGTCCCAGGGAAAGTCCTCTTTCCTGGGAAGGGGGCAGATGGAAAGTCCTTGCAGGAAAAAACCTCCCTTCCCAGGAGCTTAGCAAGGCCCTAGCCTGCAGATGCTCAGCACAGATGCTCCTCCTCTTCCTGGGCGTGCTCTATCCTCCAGTCACCTCCAGAGCTGCACTCACTATTCTGCTGTTACATCATTTCTTATCCTCCAGAGCTGCAGTCACTATTCTGCTGTTACATCATGTCTTATCCTCCAGAGCTGCACTCACTATTCTGCTGTTACATCATGTCTTTTCCTCCAGTCACCTCCAGAGCTGCACTCACTATTCTGCTGTTACATCATGTCTTATCCTCCAACTCTTTTATTTTACAAAATTATCAAAATTACACTCAGAAACAAACCACAATACATAAACTAAAGAAAACCAACATAGACAGACATAAAATGTGCAAAACATGCGCAAACAACTGAAAGTCCAAATCCTTTCCTTGTCCTCCACTGAACTCGGCAGCTTAGGGTCCCCCAGCAGGAATCCACTTAAAAGAGAATACAAAGAAACATAAACCCCTCTCCCCACTCTCACTCCATTCACCCCCATTCACCCCCATTCACACCTCACCGATTTTACTAGTTTACTATTTACAATTTTACTATTTACAAAAACCAAACGAAAATAACCCTTTCCTGGCCCTCCGCCTTGAAAAAAACAAGAACTCTGCCACTTTGGCCGACAAACCTTACCTCCTATTACACAGCAAAGATTTTTTTTTTTTTTTTTTTTTTTTTTTTTTCCTCTCCCACACATGGCAACAAGTTCGCAGCCTTTTTTTTCCCACCACCTTGCACCGCAGGTCCTACAAGTTTGTAGCCTTGTCACTTCACAATCTGGTCCACGAAAGTTTATGGCCTTTTGATTCCACACAAAAATTATTTCCAGGGTCCGCAGAGTCTACTTCTCCTGCCCTGCTCCTCTGCTCCTTCATGTTGCTCTTGGCATCCGGTCATCCATCCACCACCCCCCATGCACCCCCCTCCCAACCTGACTACACCCCATCCACACATTCTAACTAAAAAAACAAAAAAAAAAAAAATGTGTGTTATATGTTTTTCCTTTTACCAAAGCACAACCAAAAGACATTTTCCAAAACTCTCAATACCATCCCATCTACTTACGCATTAATATACAAACTAAACACAGCATTTACATACCCAAGGCCCAAGTTTGGCACCTGTAAGCCCAATATCCATTATATGTCCTGTTTTTAAAACAAAAAGCTAAGGTGGCATGCACCAGCCCACCACCAGGAAAACGGGGTTCTAGAGGCTCCATCCCTCACTAACACATTCATCCTATCCCTCAAGAACTAAGACTGTCCCTACTTCTGTCCCTAAAAAAAAAAGAAACCTGTCCCTATCTGTCCCTACCTGCCCCTACTCTACCTAACTTATCATAACTAACTCTCTATCTGTCCCTCAGTGCCTGTCCCTCCCTGTCCCTATCTGCCCCTACTTCTGTCCCTAACACACCCAGTGAAACTTATGCTATCCCTACCCTCATTCACACGGAGCTAGCTCTCCCTTGAGTGCGTTTTTAAAAGGAGAGGCCTCTCCAAAGCCAAGAGGCCTTCCTCACACCCAACCTTTCGAACTCCAAAGAACGGACCTTCACCAGGTCACCCAAGATGTTTCCTACCACCTCATCCCTTGGGAGGGTTTTTTTCCGCGTCGTAACTAGGCACCGTGCATTCCAAGTGTGGAACCTAACCGCTGCACTGACTAGGAATAAAGTGCACGGGTCCCGGCCACCCAGGGATCTGAACGCTCCATAGGCCCATTCAGTGTAGGAGAGGGACGCCAGCCGCGGCCAACGTATGGAGGCACCCACCCTGTTGTAAACCTCTGCATTAAAGGGACAATGAAGCAGGAAGTGCTCCATGCTTTCCAGCACGTCGCCACACTCCTCACGAGGGCAACCCCGGTCATCGGAGTTCCTGCACTTCAAGTTGTCCCTTACATACAGCCTCCCGTGGAAGCAACGCCAGGTCAAGTCCCAAAACTTCATGGGGATCCGCTTAGAATTTAAAAGCCCCAGCCCGACCTCCAGATCCCGGCCTGGGCAATCCTTAAGGGCCAGGGGCTTCTGGAAATGGGTCAACAGGACCCTCCTGTCAAGGCACTGCCTCGACATGGTCCTGATTTCCCACATTCCCAGACCCCACCGGCGGATCACCTTCAGAACCGGGGTAGCGTAAGCCGGAAGATGCCCATGAGGTGTGCGTAGGTCCTTCACCCGCCCTCCTGTCTCCCATTCCTGGAAGAAAGGCCAAAGCCAACCCTTGCAGGAGACTACCCACGGAGGAGCCCTCTCTAGCCAGAGGTTAGAGATGTTAGTCTTAAGAAAGGTGTTTACTAGAAACACCACCGGGTTGACCATACCCAACCCGCCTAGTCTCCTCGTACGGTATGTAACCTCCCTCTTGATTAGGTTAAGCCTATTCCCCCATAACAATTGGAAGAACAGGCTATAGACCCGCGTCCAGAGAGGTTCCGGCAAGATGCACACACTGCCCAGGTATATCAATAAAGGTAGCAGATAGCCTTTAGCCAGGGCAACCCTTTCCCTCAGGGTTAAAGACCAACCCTTCCATTGGTCCACCTTTTGGGCGGCGATCTTAAGTCTGCCCTCCCAATTTTGCTGGGGGTAGTCCCCGGGGCCAAATTCGATGCCTAGAATTTTGGCGGTGGCCTGGGGCCCTGGAAGGGTGTCCGGGAGATCAAAACTAGGATCTCCCCCTCCCAGCCAGAGACTTTCACACTTATCCCGGTTGATCATGGACCCGGATGCCTCCGAGTAGCGCACTACCTCCGACATGACCCAGTCCGCCTCCCCTCTCGAGGATACGAACAGGGAAACATCATCGGCGTACGCCACCACCCTCAGAGAGGAGCCAGAGCCCGCCCGGTCCATCCCGACTCCCGCCAACGGTCCACGATCTACCCTCCTTAGGAAGGGATCGATCGCGAACACGTATAAAAGCGGGCTCAGCGGACAGCCCTGACGGACCCCAGAACCCACCTCAAAAGGACGACCTGACCAACCATTCACCAGCGGAAAAGTCTCAGCCCCTTGGTACAAGATCTCTAACCATTTTACAAACCTCCCAGGCAGACCATACCTCAAAAGGACGGACCAGAGGTACTCGTGGTTGACCCGGTCAAAGGCTTTCGCTTGATCTAATGACAGCAAGTACCCCTTCCAGTGACCTGCCCTACCCTGCTCCACTGCCTCTCGGACACCGAGCACAGCACTAAAAGTACTGCGGCCTGGGACAGAGCAATGCTGGGCCCCTGAAAGGAGCCGGGGTGCAAACTTCACCAGCCGATTAAACAGCACCTTGGCCAGAACCTTCCGGTCCGTATCGAGAAGCGCTATGGGACGCCAGTTCTCGATTCGGGACGGATCCTTACCCTTTGACAGAATAATGAGGGCTGACTTCCTCATTGAGCCGGGAAGAGTGCCCGAGGAGAGACACTCATTAAAGACCCCTGTCAAGAGGGGGACCAAGGAGTCCCTAAAAGTCTTATAGAACTCAGATGTTAAGCCATCCGGACCTGGCGATTTCTTGAGCCGAAGCCCATCAATGGCCAGTCTCACTTCCTCTTCCCTGATTTCTTCTGCCAAAACACCAAGAGAGGGGTCACCCCCTGGCTCAGGGATGGCTTCAGCCAGGAAAGCCGACATCCTGTCCCGATCCAGATCCTTCTTTTCCAAGAGGTGTGAGTAGAAGGATCTGACCACCTCCAGGATCCCTGATTTGGATCTGTTCAGGGACCCCGTACTGTCGATCAGTCCTGTCACCATCTTACAATTCACTGACATCTTACAGTTTCTGTAAGGGTCGGGCGAGCGGTACTTCCCGAAGTCCCTCTCAAAAACCAAAGATGTGTGCCTATCATACTGACACCTCTTGAGCAAAGATTTCACTCTGGAGATTTCCTCTCGGTCACCTCCAGTCGAGACAAGCTGCTCGAGTTTCCTCCCCAGAGCCTGGTACAAGCGGTGCCTGTTCAGACTCCTGAGGCTCGAGAGCTGACGGAAGAACCCCGCCACCCGCTTTTTGAAGATCTCCCACCACTCTGACTTACTACTACAGAGATCCAACAGCGGTACCTGGCTCTGAAGAAAATCCTCGAAGGATTGTCTCACCTCCGCTTCTTCCAGCAGGGACGAATTGAGCTTCCACAGCCCTCTTCCCATCCGAGGAGTCTCTGCAACATTCAGAGAAAAGAAAATTAGACAGTGATCGGAGAACTCCACCTCAACGGCGGACACAGCAGAAAAGATGGCGTCCTCCTTCAAAAAAAACCTGTCTATTCTAGACCTACAGCTACCCCTATGGTAGGTGAAACCTCCGTGACCTGGGGTGTGCCGGATGTGGGCATCCACCAGGCGAGCTTCACTGGCTATGCTATTCAACGCGACGCTATCATAAGCCAGGCGATCTCCGGGACCCCCCCGGTCACGGGACCTCGTAATGGTGTTGAAGTCCCCACCGAAGACCACCTGTCGGCTCGTAAAAAGAAAGGGCTTGATCCTCAGGAAGAGACATTTGCGGTCCCACTTGGACTGCGGGCCGTAGATGTTGATGAGCCGGAGCTCTTGTCCCCTCATGAAGACATCTAGGATCAGGCACCTCCCCATTTCCAACTCAGTAACCCGTCGGCATTCAACTGCTGCAGTCTTAAAAAGGACTGCCACCCCGCTATACGGCTCGGCCGCAAGAGACCAGTATGAGGGCCCGCACCTCCACTCCCTCCGTGATTTATAGATGGCCCCCATGTCTGTTAGTCTGGTCTCTTGCAAGAATAAAATTTCTGCCTCAATCCGGGAGAAAAAATCAAAGGCCGTGAAGCGAGCCGCATCTGACTTAATGCTGGCGACATTAATAGACGCCAGCGTCAACGGGGCGAGTTCAGCCATCATGGGTGATCGAGTTGGATGGCCAATTTCTTCCCTACCCCGCTATTACCTCCTCCTGGGGAGGGGTCAGACACCTTCCTTTTCAGGGAAGCTCCCGACGTGTCCATCCCACCCCCCCCGGTGTCCTCGCCCCCGGGTTCCAGGTCTGTCCCCCCCTCAGGAGGAGCAATGCCCCCTGAGGGACGGACTCCGCCATCCCCCGAAGGACCCTCCGGTGTTACCCCCGGCCCAGTACCCTCGTCTTGCGGTTCATCATCTGAACCCCCGAGGGCGCTGAACCGGTTGGAGAGTCTGATCAGAGGGGGGTCAGCGGGCCCTTCCGTATGCACCCTTGTGGTCGGGGGCGGGGGGGACTTTGAAGGCTTGTCAGCCTTCCTCCCCACCGCTTTGCGCTTGGCACGCCTGGTTTTGCCACCTGGTGCTGTAGGCTGCTCTTGGACATCCTCATCAACACTTTCATACTGAGAGGAATTGTCCGAGTCAGCCGCTTTCTCCTCTCTCTCCATCCTCCTGATCTCCTCACTCACCGCACTCTCCCCCAGGGCCTCAGAGGCTTTGGCCACGGGCCTGGAGGGAGGAGCAGGCATCACCCCGGTTGCCCGAGGCTCCACCTGTCCCTTACCTCCCTGGCGTTTTTCCTGCCTCCGCTGGTACGCGGGGCCCCTTGCAGCATTGCCCTTCCTCACTGGCCCCTCAGCCCTTCCCCCTTCGCCACCACCTGCCACAGCAGAAGCAGCGCCACCGGGGGTTGCCCCCCCGCGGTCTCCCCCCACCGGGCCTGTGGCGGCATTAGAGAAAGAGCGAGGGCAGCGGCTGAGAGGGTGACCCAGGTCACCACACAGGTGGCACCGAATGTCTTTGCACAAGGCAGCCAGGTGACCTACCCCACCACACAACGCGCACTTCTGCACCTTGCAGTTGGCGCTGAAGTGAGTGGGGTCGCCGCACTTGTGGCAGACCTTCGGTTGCCCCTGGTAGAAGACCAGGATCCTGTCCCTTCCCAGGAACGCTGAGGAAGGGATGTGGGTGACCGTGCCGCCGGAAACCTTCAATTTGACCATGAAGGTCCAGCCCCCCGACCAGATGCCAAACTCGTCCCTGTTCTTTTTTGGGACCTCGGTGACCTCCCCGTAACGGGAAAGCCACGTCATGATGTCCACGCCTGCGAGTGACTCGTTACATGTAACCACGGTCACTCGCTTGACGGAATTTTGGCGAGACACCGCTTGAGCCACGAAGTCTCGCCATCCGGGCTCTTCTCGCACCAGCTCGTAGTTTGACCAGAAGAGCTCAAGCCCCTCTGGCCGCACGAAGCTGACGTCGAAGAAGCGGGACGCCGAAGGGTGTATCAGGGCAAAGATGTCATTCGCCCCGAAGCCCATCTTAAGGAGGAGCTCCACCACCTTGCTCCTAGGTGGACAAGCTTCACTGCCCCCCCACCTAAGACGGACCACATTCCTTCTTGGCGGCCCCTGCCCGGCTGTGGGGAGAGACCAAACAGTCCCTCCCTCCCTTTGATTTTGGAAGGCTGCTAGGCCATGTCTCTCTATCCAGAAAGACAGGTCCACTGTCCTCCCCTCTACCATGATCGATCTTTCTCCCCTTTGGAGGGCCTCCAGGAAACGGCGGTGCAAACCGCCGTCCCCGGAGCCCGGAGGCGAGGAGACCCCCCCGGAACCACCCCGACCCCCAGCCGCGACCCCCGCATAATTACGTTGGGGCCTCGCGGCTGGGGGGGCAGACGGGCCAGCCCTCCCACCACTACCACCACTTGTGCCAGCACCCTCATTCACTCTCCCGTTCACTCTTTTATTATTTCCACTCGCTCCGGCACTCACTCCAGCATTTACTGCCACATTCACACTCGCACTCACTCCCTCATCCATATCGCTCACATCACCATTTATGTCCTCAAACAGCTCTTCAAAAATATCTCCTATCTCACTCCCACTCTCACTTCCAGATAGACCACTATTTACATTAGCAGACTTGGTGTTGCAGTACCCCTGCCTGCCTGCTGGGGGCCCTGACTGGCCAGTGCTCTGCTCCTTGGAGCTGCTGGCACTGCTCCAACTCTTGTCCAGGAGTGCCGCTGCCCCTTTAAATACCTCCGAGCAGAGCGCACTCAGTACGCCCTGCCCGAGCCTGGGAGCAGCAGCAGCTCCTGGGTTCTCTGGCTCCACTTTTTTTCCTTTTTGCGGTGTCTTTGCACTGAGGACAGGGACGGCCACTGCCACCGCACCCTGCCCTCTGCTGTTCGCCCCCGCCGGCTTCCCAAGGAGCGCCAGAGCCCCCGCACCACCAGATGGAGGTAAGCGGGCTGGGGACCCCGACAACTCCCTACCGACTTTTGGGGGCACTATGCTGCTTGAGGGGGTAGGCGGGACAGGAGGCAGTGGGCCCGCCAAGGCCACGCCCCCCCCGCCGGCCGCAGCCACCCCGGGCAGAGCAGTGACCCCTTGCGAGGCCACGCCCTCCCCAGGTGACGCGGGCACAGCGGGCGGGACAGCGGCCGAGGAGGACACGCCCCCCCCGCATGCCGCAGCCTTTGCAGGCTGGGCAACACTCGGGGAGGCCACGCCCCCCTCACGGACTGTCACTGCGCCCCTGAACCCACCACTTGATGTTGGCAGGGCTGGCCACTCCCCCTCATCGCCCAGCGGCGGCGGTGCCCCCAGCACGGACCCCTTTTTGGGTCTACGCGCCGGGGACCCCGCTCTTGCCACGGGCGCCGTCAGAGGAGCTACCAGCCCCTTGCATTTTTTTAGCTGCTGCTTCACAGCAGCCTCCGCGCCCTTTCTAGGTCTCTGGACCCCCATAAGTGGACCAGACTTAACGGACCCGTGCGTGGGGGATCCAGGGACCCCAGCACTCACCGCCGGAGGTGCGGTCCTGGCTGTACCCGTGCTGAGCGCCAGGCCAGCCCCCCCTGCCACCGGGGACTGAGCCCGGACACCACTACTGCCAATACCGCCAGCGGCTGTTACACCACTGGCACCAGCACCGACCTCCATGTCGCTTCCTGAACCCTCACCGCCACCACCAGATGTGACGGTAAGGCCCAGGCACACATCACTCTGCCCGCGCCCCCGCTGCGGACCCACCACAGGGCCCGAGCCGGGGTGGGCAGCGGGTTCCATACAGCGGGACAGAGGGGCCCCGGAAAGAGGGACAAACATAAGTTTGTCAGCCACGGTGTTTTTTGGCTTGCGCTTGTTTTTTTTCTTTTTCCTCTTTCCGGTTGCCTCGTCCTCAGGGCAGACCTCATCCCCAAAGAGCAGTGTGCCAAACCGCTCTGGGGACTCGATCTGCCTCACCTGCTGTAGGACGAGGCAGCCCCCCTCACTACTACTGTCCCCACTCCCACCAGCCTCCCCCTCGCCCCCACTTTCCTCCGAGTAACTGGAGTCCGGTGGGAGAGCCACTTGCTCAGGGGCAACCCCGCTGCATGTTACCTGGGTGTTGTTGCTCACCAGGCCTTCAGGTGGGGCAGGCGTAGATGTTCCGCCATCCTCCTCCTCTTGGCCCTCCACCTGGCAGGGGCCTCCCGACCCCCCAGGAGACCCTCCGGTCATGGCTCTAAACCGGTCATCGTTTTTCAGTTTCTCTGCAAAGGGGCCGCTCCCACTCAGGATAGCCGCCCGTATCTCCTCCAAGGCCCTGATAGCCCCCTTCAGCCTCTCCACCGTGGCGGAGACCTCAGCTCGTCTCGAGGCGGGGAGCCGGTTCTTAGCCACCGCTCGTGCTCCCCTTAACTCCTCCCGGAGTTTTCTCAGCTGTTTGGCGGCCTCCTCATATTCGCAGAGGTGCGCATGGATGCGGGAGGCGTAGATGGTGGATGGCTCTCCCTCAGCTCTGGAGCCCCAGATGTTGGGGGGCTCCGCCACTGCACCTCTGCTCTGGGCCGCCACTCCTCCGGGAGGAGGAGCCGCCACGGTACCAGCTTCGGGGGGCCCGGTGTCCCGGGGCTCCTGGGTCCTGCGACCCCCTCTCTCCTGGCTCCGTCTTTTCCCCATCTCCCTGGGACTGGCTGGCTGCACCCTGGCCTCTGGATGGTGCTGAGGCCCCCCACCCCCAGCTGGCTTGCCGGAGGGTGGGAGCCAGGGGCACAGCCCCGGCGCTCAGTCCCAGGGAAAGTCCTCTTTCCTGGGAAGGGGGCAGATGGAAAGTCCTTGCAGGAAAAAACCTCCCTTCCCAGGAGCTTAGCAAGACCCTAGCCTGCAGACGCTCAGCACAGATGCTCCTCCTCTTCCTGGGCGTGCTCTATCCTCCAGTCACCTCCAGAGCTGCACTCACTATTCTGCTGTTACATCATTTCTTATCCTCCAGAGCTGCAGTCACTATTCTGCTGTTACATCATGTCTTATCCTCCAGAGCTGCACTCACTATTCTGCTGTTACATCATGTCTTTTCCTCCAGTCACCTCCAGAGCTGCACTCACTATTCTGCTGTTACATCATGTCTTATCCTCCAGTCACCTCCAGAGCTGCACTCACTATTCTGCTGTTACATCATTTCTTATCCTCCAGAGCTGCAGTCACTATTCTGCTGTTACATCATGTCTTATCCTCCAGAGCTGCACTCACTATTCTGCTGTTACATCATGTCTTATCCTCCAGTCACCTCCAGAGCTGCAGTCACTATTCTGCTGTTACATCATGTCTTATCTTCCAGTCACCTCCAGAGCTGCACTCACTATTCTCCTGTTACATCGTGTCTTATCCTCCAGTCACCTCCAGAGCTGCACTCACTATTTTCCTGTTACATCATGTCTCATCCTCCAGTCTCCTCCAGAGCTGCACTCACTATTCTGCTGTTACATCATGTCTTATCCTCCAGTCACCTCCAGAGCTGCACTCATTATTCTCCTGTTACATCGTGTCTTATCCTCCAGTCACCTCCTGAGCTGCACTCACTATTCTGCTGTTACATCATGTCTTATCCTCCAGTCACCTCCAGAGCTGCACTCACTATTCTCCTGTTACATGGTGTCTTATCCTCCACTCACTTCCAGAACTGCAGTCACTATTCTGCTGTTACATCATGTCTTATCCTCCAGTCACCTCCAGAGCTGCACTCACTATTCTGCTGTTACATCATGTCTTATCCTCCAGAGCTGCACTCACTATTCTGCTGTTACATCATGTCTTATCCTCCAGTCACCTCCAGAGCTGCACTCACTATTCTGCTGTTACATCAT
The DNA here is from genome assembly GCF_039654945.1 of Dendrobates tinctorius. NCBI lineage: Eukaryota > Metazoa > Chordata > Amphibia > Anura > Dendrobatidae > Dendrobates > Dendrobates tinctorius. The sequence continues at coordinate 512,899 of NW_027361722.1, read as the reverse complement.
GTCTTATCCTCCAGTCACCTCCAGAGCTGCACTCACTATTCTGCTGTTACATCATTTCTTATCCTCCAGAGCTGCAGTCACTATTCTGCTGTTACATCATGTCTTATCCTCCAGAGCTGCACTCACTATTCTGCTGTTACATCATGTCTTTTCCTCCAGTCACCTCCAGAGCTGCACTCACTATTCTGCTGTTACATCATGTCTTATCCTCCAGAGCTGCACTCACTACTCTGCTGTTGCATCATGTCCAACGCCGACATGGAACCTGAAAGAAGGAGAGAAGAAAACACTATGAAACAATAATGCAACAATTCAAGTCCATACTTGAGCGATGACGCTTAGTTCTTGAATAAGAAATAAAATATGAATATGAGTTCGATAGAAAAAAACATCTTTGGATTAGGGAAGCAGCAACAAGCCAACTCTTCCACCAACCCAATGGTAACTTTTAATCCACGGGGGAGTGTTCAAGTACGGTTGCACGCAGAACATTTTATGTCCTAGCATGGCTGGGGTATGAAGTATGCTCCCCGCCGTGGTGGAATCCAGCCGCAATGTTCAGTTCATGTGACGGCCTCCTCCTGTAAAAGTAGCACAAGTTCAGTGACTGGGCGAAAGAAGATTCGAGTTGAACTCCCTTTTGTCACCTTGACTTCTACCTTCCGATTCTTTCTGTCGTCGCTGGCCACAACCTTGGTGATAAGACCCATTCGCCAGTGGTTACGATGAGCCTCTTTGTCTTCGACGGTAGGAAGACCCTTGCGCATGTGCCAGCCATGACTTGTCGTTGGTAAAGCAATGAGTGATGTGAGCAAGATGAGCCATGGTTCGTACAGCGGATGACCAACTTGAGAAGCGTTCAAAACGATGAAATTTCAACTTCAACCTTGATGTCATTGAAGTACAGTGTGTGGAGATAGTTGGTCTAATTTCTTTGTAAGATTCTTGACCCAACAGCTCATATACGTTGCTGATGTAGTTATCGTAGGTATCCTCATATCAGACAATTGGAGGTGGCAGCCACATATTGTCACCGAGCTTGGTTGCAGCTGTGAGTCTGGTTCCTCGGTCAAAGGGGATGTGATGCCACTGCTCAGGATTAGCAAAACGTCTGATGCGCTCTACTCTATTACTCATGTAGACATAGAATTGTTTCTTTTGGTTATATACTGTATATACCCAAGTACCACTCTACTATCTGTGTAGAATGTAAAGGAATCGATTGTGATATCCATTTAATCTCTCACAACTTCAGCGATTTCTACTGACAATACTGCAGCACAAAGTTCAGGCCTTGGTACTGAGTGTGCAGGTTTAGGGGTGGGTTTGGCCTTACCCAAAATGAAGCCACAGAGAACTTCATTGTGCACTCCTGAGGTCTTCAGATAAGCTACTGAGCAATGGCTTCTGTAGACGCGTCAGAGAACACGTGGACATCTCTTCTGGCGGCAACTGAAGAAGTATTTACAGAATACCAACATGGGACTTGGAGTTCTTCTAGAACCTTCAGTGACTTCTTCCAGGCCTCCCACCTTTGTTGTTTCTGGGATGGCAGCGTAGCATCCCAATCGGTATTTTCGGCAGTGAGCTGTCTTAGCAGAATCTTGCCTTGAATAGTGATGGGTGTGACAAACCCAAGAGGATGGTAGATACTGTTTATGACAGATGGGACTCCTCCTTTGGTGAATGGTTTGTCGCAGGGTGACACTTGAAAAGTAAATGCGTCCTGTTTAATATCACATAGCAGACCGAGGCTGCGTTGCGTGGGAGGGACGTCGGAACCTAAATCAAGGTATCTTAAGCCTGTGGCATAGTCTTCGGATGGAAACGCTTCCATTACCTTGACTGTCAGAAATAATCTTGTGGAGCCTGAGGTTTGATGATGAGAGCATTTCCTGAGTCCTGAAGAGCAGATCAATAGCCTCTTCACTCGAGGATAAAGACTTGAGCCTGTCGTCCATGTAGAAGTTCTTCTCTACAAACTGAGGAGCATCGCTTCCATATTCTCTCTCACCTTCCTGGGCTGCCCGTCTCAGTCCATAGATTGCTACAGCAAGTGTTGTTGCCGAAGATGTGTACCTTCATCCAGTAGTCCACAACCTCGTTGTGAATGTCGTTGGCCATGTGCCATAGGAACCTGAGATAGTTTCAACTGTCTTCCCTCACGATGAAGCAATGAAACATCTGCTGGATGTCGGCCATTATCGCCATGGGTTCCTGCCTGAAGCGAATCAACACTCCTATGAGGCTGTTGTTCATGTTGAGTCAGGTAGGAAGCAAGTTGTTGAGGGAGAAGCCTTCATGCTGAACACTGGTGTCATATACCACTCTGATCTGGTTAGGTTTCCAAGGGTGGTAGAACCTGAAGGATGGAAGGTACCAGCATTCTTCTCCTTCCTTCAATGGTGGCGTGGGTTCTGCATGATCCTTTTCAAAGATGTTTTGCATGAACTCAGTGAAATGTATTTCCATCTCTGGCCTTCTTTTTAAAGTGCGCTTTAGAGAAGAGAACCTTGCTGTTGCTTGCTGCAGATTGTTTGGTAACCTCGGTCTTGTAGAACGAAAGGGTAACGGAGCCACCCAGCTGTTGGAGTCATCTTGAGCGAATTATTTGTCCATAACACTTATAAATTCTTTACCTTCTCTTGTGGATGATAACTTGTTGTCGCCACTTGTGCAATTAAACACCGTTGACCCGAGATCGTTGTCCCAGGGATGGTCCGTGTTCACATTGTCAAGTGGTGGCCATCGCCACTTGGTGTCGCTCAGTTTCTCTTTCACTCAGTAATGATGTGGGTATGGCTGGAAATGAGTGCTGCGACCACATTTGGCAGGATGTACGTGTTGTAGGAGAAGATAGCGTTAGGTCTCTTCATTTTGTCTACGCAGACGTTCCCTATGATCACCCAGTCTAGGTTGAAGCGTTGAGCAAATAGTGTGTCGTGAGGACCGTTTATTTGCTGGCGTACCTTGTGTAAATGGAGGATGTCTCTCCTAAGTAGAATCAGGATTTCTGCGTTGTGATCGAGAGCTGTAATCTTGCTGGTTATAGTCTTCAGGTGAGGGTGATGAAGAGTGGCTTCCAGCGCTGGGATCTCTTCTATGTTGGACAGTATCCGATTGCACTCGACGAGTGTGGGTAGAGGTATTTCTATGGTATCTTCAAGAGATGTTACCATGAGACCACTGGTGGCCCTTCTTCTGAAGACTTCTGAGATTCTGCTGCAGGTGCCTAATGTAGAGGGGTAGGTGCTTCCCTTTAAATCGAACAAATCAAAGCGTTCTGACCTTTCTAGTGATCGGTTTCTCTGACCGTCCAGGATGCTATATACCTTCACGTCCTTCTCTGGGTGATTCTTGAGATATACCTTTACCAGGAAAATCTTCGCACAAGACTTGTCCCAAAGACCTTCTCTGCAGACTTGTGGCTTGTGGTTGGAGAAAGCGTAGGTGTAGGGTTAAGCTGGGATGGAAGGAGCGCTTGTACATGGTCCTTGCTGTCACACTCCAGACATTTGATTGTAACCTTACAGTCCTTAGCAAGGTGGTTGGTAGAAGCACAACATCTGAAGCATACTCCAAACTTCTTTAGCAGCTCCTTGCGTTCTTGGAGTGGTTTCTTTCTGAAGCCAATACATTTCTTCAGCGGATGTGGCTTCTTGTGGATGGGACACTGACGGTTTGGATTCTTGACTCTATCACCCTTGTCGTCTACGTCAGGAACCGATGCAGGTGTGGGAAGAACGTCAGTGCTTTTCACCAATACTGGGCCTCTACGTTTTCTGTCAATTTGATGAGGGCTCTCATATTTGGGAGCGGATGAAGCTGTGCTGGTGAGTTCTCCACAGGTGAAGCTTGGGTCGGCCTTACGCTCTGCAATGTCTTTGATGAACTCACAAAAGTAGGAGAATGGAGGAAAGGACACCTGGTGTTATTTTTTGTAACTTGTCCTTAGCGTAGTCCACCTTTCATTCACGTTACATGGCAGCTTGGCGAATATGGGTTTCTCCCCACATGCGGTGTCCAGGTAGTTGAGGCCAGGTAGGTGTGCGCTTATCTTGGCCAGCTGGAGTTCGAACAGCAGGTCACCGAGTTCCTGGAATTTTGAAGCGTTGTTGCCGGATATTTTAGGAAAATCCTGTAATTGTTTGAGCAGTGCATGTTCTATAGCTTCAGGACTGCTGAAACCTTTCTCTAGTCTGTCCCATGCGGTCATGAAACCAGCTGCTGGATCGCTGATGTAAACGGATCTGAGTCTCTTGATTCGCAGCAGTAATGCCGAGGTCACTAGTTGCGGTTTTAAAGGCACACTTCCACCCTCTGTAGTTTTTGGGTTGGTCATCGAACCTTGTGAGACCGGTGTTGGTGAGTTCTCGGCAAATCATGTACCTTGCAAACTCGGACATGTCGGTTCTTTCTGACTCTGGGAGTACTCTTGCTGAGTAGTGCTGTTCACTTTGGTTGTAGCTTCTTGGTTCGGAAACATGGGAAGGTATGGAGCGGCATGAGCGTTTAACCCAGCAACCGGTTTGATGTATACAGTCTCTGTCGTATGCGAGGCTGGAGCCATGCATTTTTCAAGGGTATAGTGACTTGCCGCCATGTTAGGTTGCATGTAGATGTTGGCATATGGAGTTTGCTGAGATGCAGTGTTTGGCTGCGTGTTGGAGCGTGAATGAGATTCAGGTTTGGACGTTGGTTATGTGTTGGACTGACCTTGAAAGCTGGGAGCTCTAGATGGATCGGCATCTGGGTGCGTTGGAGAAGTGTCGGAACTGACAGGAACGTTAGTGGTGGTCAGTGTTTCGTTGTTTTACCTTAATACATAGTCTCTTGTGCGCTTAAGGGCGTCTTCAGTATCGATCTCACACAAGCTGATACTGTCCCCTTGACTCCCACTTAGAGCATGTTCAAAGACCTTTAACCTTGCCATGGCTGTCGCATGTTCACATTCCATCTCTAGGACTTCTATTTCCACCTTCTTACGTGCAGCCTCGACTTCTGCCCTTCCTGTCAACGCATACATGTCTGCCTTTCTGCATACAGATTGGGCTTCCATTTTTGCTTTCCTGCGTGCAGATTCAACTTCCATGTCTGCCTTCTTGTGTGCAGATTCAACTTCCATGTCTGCCATCTTGTGTGCAGAGTCAGCTTCCATGTCTGCCTTCTTGTGTGCAGATTCAGCTTCCATGTCTGCCTTCTTGGGTGCAGATTCAGCTTCCACGTCTGCTTTCTTTTGGATGAAGAGATTAAACTTTCGTAGTTTCTGCTTCGACAAGCGCTCTTATAAGCTGTTCACTGAGGGTAGAGAATTTTAATGCACTTGATCTGGATGAATGCTTTGAGTTCTTAGTGAACCAGGATTTGCGAGATGACACTTCTGACATCTGCATGATTTTTGCTTCCTTTTTATTCACCATGTCGCGCACAGTGCAATCTCGCTCAGAATTGAGTTGTTGAAAGCTCTGACGTTCCTTTAGAGACTCTGGCGTATTTAGTCTCACCAAGACGGAAGACGGAGATATATCTCTCACAAGTGTCCTTGAAAGACTGCTATGCTGAGTACAATCATTCCAAGGCTCCCTCTGGTGGTAACCTATGAGCTACAAGCATAGATAAGACAGTCACTTGTTTCTGCATCCTTTCCCATAGGGAAGCTACACTGGAAAGTAATTCACATTTGGCAATTTCTAGATTGTCTTTGACCTTCCATGTAGGTTTAGTCAAACGTTTGGATCTTTCACTGAAGGCTGCATGAGATCCTGTGTCTTTTTCTTGCTGTTGTAAATCAGGCAGAGAATTAGAGAGCCTTCCTGTTTTTTCCATTGTACACAGGAATGCCGAGGGTGCGGGCTGTTCTGCTCCTAGCTGCAGAGAAGCTCACATACAATGTTGCTGTTTACAGGCAGTGTCTGCAGACTCTAAGTAGCTGCTGTGTCTTCACAATTAGCTTTATGGATGTTCCTTTCTCTGGAGTGTAAGCTGTATACTGTTCTCCGTGGCATGCCACTCTCCACTATTCTGACTCTTCAAGGCAGTATGAGTCTCTACATCCTTAGCCATCAATCCCTTAGATAACTGTATGATGGTTGTACTCACATGCCAGGCATCCTCAGATAGTGCCAACTCGGTCACACTGACTTGTAATAAGAGTCCAGGAGAAACAACGTTGTTATTCTCTGAGATATCGTATTAAGTACAATACAGCAGGTGGAAAGAGTAATCCCAAACAGAGAAGTATACCTGTGCATCCAAAGATGGCTACAGCAAACTGATAATGAAGAAAGGAGGAGCAAGGGCTAACGTCATCAACTACAGAAGAGAACAAGGGACAAACTTCAAATGGCAGGGATTCTGCCTAATAACAGCAGAATGCTATGAATAACAGAAAACACACAACAAGCTGTTCCCATTCATGGGACACAACAGGTGCTAAGCACCTTATCACCTCCTCTCCTCTCCCCAATACATTTTAAGTCCCTGATAGCATCACTATGAATTGTGAGATGGAGGAGGACACCTGGGACTAGAAGGCACCCTCCTCCACCATCCAAATCATTTTACATCCATATCTAACATAATCCTCCACCGCCCCATGTTTGTAAGTCCATTATAAGTCCCCTTTCCTCCCATTCTAATCCCCCATATCCCATCATTGCCCTCTCCTCCGCCCTATCATTGTCCTCTCCATCATCTAAATCATTGCACTCTTCACTACCTCCACCATTGCCCTCTCCACCATTTAAATTATTGTCCTCCCCACCACCTCCATTATTGTCCTCTCCACCACCCCAATCATTGTTCTTCCCCACCACCCCATAACTGCCCTCCCCACCACCCCATCATTGCCCTCTCCACCACCTCCATCATTGCCCTCTCCATCACCTAAATCAATGCACTCTGCACCACTTCCATCATTGCCCGGTCCCCATCCTCCATTATTGCCCTCTCCACCACCTCCATCATTGCCTGGCCCCCACCTCCATCATTACCCTCTCCACTACATCCATCATTGCATTCTCCACCACCCCAATCATTGTTCTCCCCATGACCCTCATCATTGCCCTCTCCACTACATCCATCATTGCATTCTCCACCACCCCAATCATTGTTCTCCCCATAACCCTCATCATTGTCCTCTCCCCCACCTCAATCATTGTCATGCCACCACCTAAATCATTGCCCTCTCCACCACCTCCATCATTGCCCGGTCCCCCACCCCCATCATTGCCCTCTCCACCACCTCCATCATTCTCCCCCACCACCTCCATCATTTCACTCTCCTCCACCTCTATCATTGTTGTCCCCCACCACCCCATTATTCACCTCTCCACTACCTCTATCATTGCCCTCTCCATCACCTCCATCATTGCCCTTTGCGCCACCTCAACCATTGTACTCCCCCACTACCTCCATCATTGCCCTCTCCACCACTCTAATCATTGTTCTCCCCCACCACCACCATCATTGTCCTCTCCCTCACCACCTCTATCATTGCCCTCTCCACCACCTCCATCATTGCCCTCTCCACCACCTCCATCATTGCCTGGCCCTCCACCTCCATCACTACCCTCTCCACCACGTCCATCATTACTCTCTCCACCACCTCCATCATTGCCCTCTCCACTACATCCATCATTGCATTCTCCACCACCGCAATCATTGTACTCCCCATGACCCCCATCATTGCCCTCTCCCCCACCTCAATCATTGTCATGTCAACCACCTAAATCATTGCCCTCTCCACCACCTCCATCATTGCCTGGTCCCCCACGCCCATCAATGCCCTCTCAACCACCTCCATCATTCTCCCCCACCACCTCCATTGTTTCACTCTCCACCACCAGCTCTATCATTGTTGTCCGCCACCATCCCATTATTCACCTCTCCACTACCTCTATCATTGCCCTCTTCATCACCTCCATCATTGCCCTTTGCGCCACCTCAACCATTGTACTCCCCCACTACCTCCGTCATTGCCCTCTCCACCACTCTAATCATTGTTCTCCCCCACCACCACCATCATTGCCCTCTCCCCCACCAGCTCTATCATTGCCCTCTCCACCACCTCCAATGTTCTCCCCCACTTCACCCCAATGTACTGTTTAAAAAACAAACCGCATCACTCACCTTTCTGTCCGTTCCTCCACAGCCACAGCATTGACGTCACCGACAGCTCTCTGTCTCAGAGAGAAAGCGCCGGGCAGGAAGCAGAGGACGGATCCCTGCAGCTCCGCTCGGCTGCCTACATGCGAAAATTGCTCCCTGCCTGCTGCACATGACAGCAATCTGGCCACGGGTCCCCCGGAGCCTCAAGGCTGAAGAAACAGGCCAGAATGCCCTCTTCATTAGCCGCCTTCTTGGGGCCCCCCCTCTACCTCCGGGCCCCGATACAGCTGCATCGGCGGAATGTCCGCCCCTGTTCAAGCCACAGTGCACTCTGCAGACAGTGAAGCATGGTGGTGTATCATGATATGGGCAGGCTTCTCTTACTATGGGGCCAGACATTTACCGCACACACCAGGGATTCATGGACCAGTTTACATATATTACAATACCAGGAGAGATTATGTTACCTTGCACTGAAGAGGATATGGCCTGAAATGGGGGTTTCACCAAGACAACGACCCCAAACACACCAGGAAACCAGCAACATCCTGTTTCCAGTCCAACAAAATTGATGTTATGGAGCGGCCGCCCGATCCCCGGACCCTAATCCGATAGAGCACTTGCGGGGGGATATTAATAATAATGGCGCTTCTGCGGCAAAGCCAGAAAATTGTGGGATGTAGTCGGAGCGTCCTGGGCTGGAATAACAGGAGACAGCGGCCAGAAGATGGTGACTCCACGCAACACAGATGTGAGGCCGATCTAAAAACTGCGGGTAAGGGCAGTCTCACACGTCAGTGTCTCCGGTACGTGTAGTGACAGTTTTCTCACATACCGGAGACACTGACACACGTAGACACATTCTCAGGAATGTGTCTATGCAGATGTCAGTGTGTTTTCACGGACCGTGTGCTGTCCGTGTGCATTTTTAAAAGTCAAAGGGTTAACATTGAAAATAGTTTTTCAAAAACACGGACAGCACACGGATGGTACACACGGACAGCACACGGATGGTACACACGGACAGCACACGGATGGTACACACGGACAGCACACGGATGGTACACACGGACAGCACACGGATGGTACACACGGACAGCACACGGATGGTACACACGGACAGCACACGGATGGTACACACGGACAGCACACGGATGGTACACACGGACAGCACACGGATGGTACACACGGACAGCACACGGATGGTACACACGGACAGCACACGGATGGTACACACGGACAGCACACGGATGGTACACACGGACAGCACACGGATGGTACACACGGACAGCACACGGATGCTGCACACGGACAGCACACGGATGGTACACACGGACAGCACACGGATGGTACACACGGACAGCACACGGATGGTACACACGGACAGCACACGGATGGTACACACGGACAGCACACGGATGGTACACACGGACAGCACACGGATGGTACACACGGACAGCACACGGATGGTACACACGGACAGCACACGGATGGTACACACGGACAGCACACGGATGGTACACACGGACAGCACACGGATGGTACACACGGACAGCACACGGATGGTACACACGGACAGCACACGGATGGTACACACGGACAGCACACGGATGGTACACACGGACAGCACACGGATGGTACACACGGACAGCACACGGATGGTACACACGGACAGCACACGGATGGTACACACGGACAGCACACGGATGGTACACACGGACAGCACACGGATGGTACACACGGACAGCACACGGATGGTACACACGGACAGCACACGGATGCTGCACACGGACAGCACACGGATGGTACACACGGACAGCACACGGATGGTACACACGGACAGCACACGGATGGTACACACGGACAGCACACGGATGGTACACACGGACAGCACACGGATGGTACACACGGACAGCACACGGATGGTACAAACGGGCAGCACACGGACAGCTCCGGTACCGGAATTATCAGGACGTGTGAACCAGGCCTAACAAAGAGAAATCAGGTCAGTGATTCACAGGAAGGAGAAATCATCATAAAGAGCAGTAAAGACAAATGCAGACGCTGCTGATGATCAGAACGGACAACGGTCACTTATTGTTATAAATTATCTACATAACAGCGAGCGATGTTCCCCATGCTGCAAATAACTAGGAGAAAGATTATCCTACAGTCACCCCCAGAGCTGCAGTCACTATTCTGCTGTTACATCAGGTCTTATCCTCCATTCACCTCCAGAGCTGCAGTCACTATTTTGCTGTTACTTCAGGTCTTATCCTCCATTCACCAGAGCTGCAGTCACTATTCTGCTGTTACATCGTGTCTTATCCTCTATTCACCACCAGAGCTGCGGTCACTATTCTGCTGTTACATCGTGTCTTATCCTCCAGTCACCTCTAGAGCTGCACTCACTATTTTGCTGTTATTTTGTGTCTTATCCTCCAGAGCTGCATTCACTATTCTCTGCTGTTACATCAGGTCTTATCCTCCATTCACCAGAGCTGCAGTCACTATTCTGCTGTTACATCGTGTCTTATCCTCCAATCACCTCCAAAGCTGCACTCACTATTATGCTGTTACTTCATGTCTTATCCTCCAGTTACCACCAGAGCTGCAGTCACTATTCTGCTGTTACATCGTGTCTTATCCTCCAGAGCTGCATTCACTATTCTGTTGTTACATCGTGTCTTATCCTCCAATCACCTCCAGAGCTGCACTCACTATTTTGCTGTTACTTCGTGTCTTATCCTCCATTCACCACCAGAGCTGCAGTCACTATTCTGCTGTTACATCGTGTCTTATCCTCCAGATACTTCCAGAGCTGCAGTCACTATTCTGCTGTTACATCATGTCTGATCATCCAGTCGCCTCCAGAGCTGCAGTCACTGTTCTGCTGTTACATCGTGTCTTATCCTCCAGTCACCTCCAGAGCTGCAGTCACTATTCTGCTGTTACATCATGTCTGATCCTGTTCTGTCCCCACATGAGGTGAATGGAGGTGTAGTTGAGTGGGGCTGGGAGAGATTCCTACCTTCCGTTTCCTCGATGCAGAGCAGGCAGGACCATTGTTGCTGTTTTGCTGTTTATGCGTCTGGAGAGATGATACACACCAAGGTTTGAGAAGTCCAGACTTGTTTATTGGAAATCTGGACATACAGCGTATGATTGGTAATGCAGTACTTCTCCAGAAATGCAGGTGTAACAACCGAGGAGATACAGCAATGTGTGCAGCAAGATGATTCAGCAAATTGAGCAAATTGTGTGTGTGGTCAAAAATCTGATGCCTTCCACAGTCTAGTAAGCGTGTTTCTCCAGGGTGAAAAAAAACTAGTAATGGCCACCGGCAGGAAGAGGAGTCGACTGACCTGGAAGTGGGAGGCATGTACTAGAATTAATTAGCTGCCGTCTGCTATACAGAAAAGGACAGCAGGTGGCAGCAGACCAAATGCAAAACTGAATACAAAGAAAGGTAACATAACACAATTATATAAGAATACAATCATAACCTTAGATGGAACAGCACACTCCCCGTCTGAAATTCTGTAAGGGATTTCACTATATTGATGTTTTTTGTTTAAGTAAAGTTCAATAACCTAGAAAGGAAACACAAATATGCATGCAATAATAACAACTTCAAAACGAGGTAGATGACAGTCAGTTCCTGAGACAATCCAATGGTACCCATCTTTGGATCGGAGAAGCCGCACTAGGCCAAACTGTCTCCGACCCAACGGTAATCCAATGGACAAAGTAATAGCAGTGTTCTGTTCGTGGTTCATCCTACTGGAATATTCTCAAATGGTAGTGATTTATGGCAGACGTGCCAGCCGTGACAGTCTTTGTCTCCATGTGAGTTGTGATAAGATCTCGCAATGTGGACTAACCTTGCTACAGTCTTAAGAAGCTTCATCCCTTTGGAGAAGTATGTGAAGCGCTGGCAACCGAGGCTGGAGGTTGGTTTAGTGTTCTTGGCCAATTCACTGACCTCGGAGCGGACTTCTGGATCGCCATCCAGATCCTGGATGCTGAAGACTTCCTGGACACGTTCACTTTCCTTCTGTTCCAACAGAAACTTAGGACCTGAAAGCCAAGAAGAGTTGGCAAAGGACCTTATAGACATAGGTCTAGTGGTATGGTCAGCTGGATTAAGTTCAGATGGGATATAGTGCCATTGTTCAGGCTTGGAAGACCTCCTTATTCTCTCGATGCGGTTACTGACGTACATGTAGAAGCGCCTTGTTTGGTTGTAGATGTAACCTAAGACAACCTTAAGGTACTGTCACACTTAGCGATTTACCAGCGATCCCGACCAGCGATATGACGCGGTCAGGATCACTGGTACATCGCTAAGTGGTCGCTAGTGAGCTGCCACACAGGCAGATCTCACCAGCGACATCGCTGGGGTCGGGGATCGCTACTTACCTGTCACACCAGGCGATCCTGCGTCCTCCCGCCCGGCTCCACGCGTCGCTCGTCCTCACAGCAGGAAGCGCCGCAGGAAGCTGACGACGAGAAACAGTCCTGAACGTTCTCGCGCGATCAGCGATAACCAGCGGGGGAGCGGGTCGTAGGTAAGTATCAGACACAGCGATATCGCTAGCAATATCGCTATAACGTCACTAGTTATAGCGATATTGCTAGCGATATCTCTTAGTATGACAGGCCCTTTACTGTCACTGTAGTATTGTACATCGTCTATGTTGGTGTCCAGCTCATGCTGTATAAAGTCTGCGAGTTCTACCGCAAGCACGGTTGCACAGAGTTCAAGCCTGGGAATAGTGTGATCAGGCTTGGGAGCCAACTTAGCCTTGCCGAAAACGAACCCAACGTGATCTTGATTGTCGGGACCCGTCACCTTCAAGTAGGCGACATCTGCAATGGCTTCTGTGGATGCGTCTGAGAACACATGGAGTTCCTTCCTAGTGCTAGCAGCGAGTGAGGTTCTGGCGTAGCATCTCGGTATGTGGATCTCATCCAAGGCACACAAAGACTGCTTCCAGGTTTCCCATTTTGGTTCCTTATCAGGAGGGAGTGGGGCATCCCAGTCCTTGACGGTCTCGGAAAGCTGTCTCAGAAGGGATTTACCTTGTATGGTAATTGGTGCTACGAACCCCATTGGGTCGTATAAGCTATTCACCACTGACAGGACACCACGTTTAGTGAATGGTTTATCTGCACAGTTGATTTGGAAACTGAAGGTGTCAACTGACAGGTTCCACCTCAAGCCTAAGCTTCTCTGCACAGGCGGATAGTCTGGTCCCAGGTCTATGTCCTTGAATCCTGGTGCGTGGTCACTTGAATCAAAGGCTCTCATGACAGCCAGGCTGTTTGAAGCAATTTTGTGCAATCTAAGCTTAGCTTGGTACAGCATACCTTGGGTCCTCTTGAGTAGATCGATAGCTGCTTCTTCTGTGGGTAGAGATTTTAGTCCATCATCTACATAGAAGTCTTTTGCTACAAAGTCTCTGGCGTCTGTTCCATGTTCGGACTCTCCTTGAGCGGTTCTCCGCAGGCCATAGGTTGCCACTGCTGGTGAAGGGCTGTTCCCGAATACGTGCACCCTCATGCGATACGCCACCATCTCTTTGCTGGGGTCATTGTCCTTGTACCATAGGAACCTGAGGAAATTCCTGTGGTCCTCTCTGACTATGAAACAGTGGAACATATGTTCAATGTCGGCGGTGATGGCAATGGGCTCTTTCCGGAACCTCATCAACACTCCTACTAGGTTGTTTGTAAGATAGGCCACGTGAGGAGGACATCGTTGAGAGATACATCTTGATGTTTGGCGCTTGAATCAAAGACAACTCTAATTAGCTTAGGTTTCCGTGGGTGATATACTCCGAATGAGGGTAGGTACCAGCACTCCTCGTTTTCCTTTAAGGGAGGCGCTGGCTCCGCATGGTTATTCCGGAATATCTTGCTCATGAAGGTGACAATGTGTTCTTTCATCTCCGGTTTGTTGCTAAGTGTCTGCTGGAGAGAGTTGAATCTGGACAAGGCTTGTTCACGATTGTTCGGGAGTCTTACTCTGATAGCTCGGAAGGTTAGGGGAAAAACCCAGTGATTAGTCTTGTCCTTAAGGAACTCATTGTCCATTATCCTGACAAATTCCTTGTCTTCCATTGACGGGGCTACATTGTTGTCATCATTAGTTGCATGAAACACCGATCTTCCAAAGTCGTCTGCATAGGGAGGAGGGACATCAGGCAGCTGTACTGGATCTGGAGGCTTCTCTTTCACCTCGTAGTGATGAGGGCATGGTTTGCAGAAAGTAGCTCGTCCCTCTCTGCGTACATAGGTCTTAGAGGCGTTGACTCTTGTTCGGTCTAAGCACACATTTCCTATGATTACCCACCCCAAGTCGAGTCTCTGTGCGTATAGGGTGTAGTCAGGACCATTGCACTGTTGGCGGACCTTATGTATCCTTAAATTGTCTCTGCCGAGCAGAAGTAGGATTTCAGCATCTGAGTCCATAGGTGGGATAACGCTGACTAGGTGCCTTAGGTGTGGTTGGAGGAACACAGCTTCTGGGGTAGGAATCTCATTCCTTTGGCTGGGTATTTGATCGCGTTCGATTAGCATAGGTAAGGGTATTTCTACGCCTCCATTGACAGGAGACGCAATGAAACCTCGTGCCCTCCTGCCGCTAGTCTCTGCGGCCTGAGCAAGTGTTCAGAGTATAGGGCGTTGCTGGTCCCTTGATTCCAAAGGCTTCAAAGAGCTTGGGTCCAGCTAGGGATCGATTGCTCTGATCGTCAATGATGGCATACATTTTTACTGCCTTCTCCGGTTGCCCTTCTGGATAAACTCTGATTAGGCATATCCTGGCACAGCATCTATCACTTTGGCTCTCCTCACATATCTCTGAGCATGAGCAGGAGACAGCCGTGGTAGACTTGGCGTTATTCTGTGGCTCCCCACCATGGCTTGTAGCCGGACTAGAGGTAACTGTGACTGCTGGTGGCTGAGGTTGGATGCAAAGCTGATGGGTGTTTGTCACTATGACACTCTTCACACTTAATGGCAGATTTACAGTCCTTGGCCATGTGTTCTAATGAGGTGCAGCACTTGAAACACACCCCAAGTTCGCTGAGGATTTTCTTGCGCTCCTGCATGGTTTTGGACCTGAGGCCTCTACATTTGTTCAATGAGTGCGGTTTTTTGTGAATGGAACACTCACGATTGAAAGACTTATCTCTCGATGGAATAGTGTACTGTTTATCGGCAGTTACAGCAGGTGGTGGCAGGTTAGTCTTTCTGACGCTTACACTGCTCCTCAAGTCCTTGCGTCTATGTGAGGCGCTTTCATACCTTGATGACGGTGTTGCTGGAGCTGTAGTGTTAGACTACGGGAAGTCTAAGCTAGGGTCGTTTCTCATTTGGGCCTGTTCGTCGAAAAATTTGCAGAACTGATCGAACGGAGGAAAGGTGACATCATGTGACCTTTTGTACCTGGAGACGCATACTGCCCACTTCTCTTGCAGACTATGCGGCAGCTTTGAGACGATTGGGTTCACCCCATGGGCAGTGTCCAGGTAGCATAATCCAGACGAAGATCTCCTTTTGCAAGTTCCAGCTCCATAAGCAGATCGCTTCAGTCCAGAAGCTTGTAGGCTTCCTTAAGGTTGATCCTTGGAACGTTCTGCAGTCGCTTGAATAGGGACTTTTCTATGGCTTCAGCGCTGTCATAGGTTCTTTCGAGTCTCTGCAAGCGAGACCTGCTTCAGCTTCCCCCACGTAGACGGTCCGAAGACTCTTGATACGGTTTGTGGAGTCAGGACCCAACCATTTTACCATGAAGTCGAGCTCCCGTTCTGTCGATAGGTTGAGGTCAGCAATGGTGGCCTTGAAGGTTGCTTTCCAGGCTCTGTAGTTCTCTGCACAGTCGTCAAACTTTGAGAGGCTGGTGCTGATTAGCTCTTTGCTCACCATAAACCTGGCAAACTCGGACATGTCCGATCCTTCACTCCTTGTTACCGTGTTAGCTTGTGTTGCCTCTCGGGCGTATAAGCTGTGTGGCGTGGAAGGGTGAATTGTTCCTGGGTAGAATGATGCTGCAGGGTTGAGCTGTGGTTTAACCTCTGGAGGTTTCGATGACTGCGGCTTGAACTGTGGAGATGGACTGGAGTGCGTCTTGTGATGATTGCTGCTCCTTAGGGGACACATTATGGCGTTGGTCTTGGGTCTCTGCAGATGCTGTGGGTAACACTGGCACCATAAGTTGGGCTGAAATGGACGTTTCCACATTGGTGGGTTGAACGTCGCTGGAGATGTTTGCTGCAGATATCTGTTTCTGCACATAATCACTGGTACGGACGGCTGGGTCCTCTTCTTCCAGTGGTGGTAGGCAAATCGGGTCGAGGTTTTGATTCAATGCTTGCTCGAGTATTTTTACTTCAGCTAGCGCGATTTCTTCCTCCATTTCTGTTTGAAGAATCTTTGCCCGAACATGTGCTTCTACTTTCTTGGCTTCTGCCTGTGCTTCTGCTTTCTTGGCTTCTGCCTCTGCTTCGGCTTTCTTTTCTGTGTAGGAGCGTCTTAGTTTGGATCGCTCTGCGTTTAAACAGGCCTCAAGGATTCTGTCGCTGAGGGCTGAAGTTCTTGAGCAGGATGATTTGTATGACCGAGCAGAGTGTCTGGATGAGCCTGACTTGCGGGATCTTGATTCTTGCAGATGAGCAATACGGAGCTCCGCTTTATCTTTGGCATCTTGCACAGCGGCGTCCCTTTCTCTTTCTGTGGAATCCACTTTACTTAATTCTGATGAGGCTTCATCGATATTAGAGTCTTTTAGGAAGGCAATGTACCTTGCGGACAGTCTCTTGTATCTTTCGTGGGCCGTGTCTAGCCGTTTTATAGTGTCCTGTAGACCCGCTGCATCATTTTTGTGGCGTTGGATGCTTGACATGAGGGAGGTGACTCGTTCCCATAGGTCGCCCAGGTTGTCATTAAACTCATCCTTCGTACTGTGATAGTTTTCGACAAACTTTATAGTTGGCTTGACAGAGCGTCTTGGGCGTGAGTCTTGGTCTGTTTCTCCCTCCTCATAATGGACAGTATCGGGTAGTATTTGCTCTGTTTCAGCAGTGGGAGACTGTGCAGGGTCTTTTTCGGCCATTTTGATTTAAGGTACACTGTCTCTTTAAGAAACTGACCTTTTGAATTGGGGGCTTGAAATCGCAGTGCAGCTTAGTTAAGACGTCCTGACGAGATTCCCAATGTGTTTTTAGAGAATTGTGGGGTTTTGCAGTCCGACAATCTGCAGCAATGTTGTATAATATACACAGTCTCTATGCACAATGCGGTCTGGGGTGACGCTGCAGACAGATTCTTAGTAGAGCAGGGCTGCAGTATGTGAGCGGGCAGACGGGTTAGGATATGAGTGATTTTATGCCGGGCTTCAAGGCAGTGACTGTTCTGTGCCCACATGAGGTGAATGGAGGTGTAGTTGAGTGGGGCTGGGAGAGATTCCTACCTTCCGTTTCCTCGATGCAGAGCAGACAGGACCATTGTTGCTGTTTTGCTGTTCATGCGTCCGGAGAGATGATACACACCAGATATTGTGAAGTCCAGACTTGTTTATTGGAAATCTGGACATGCAGCGTATGATTGGTAATGCAGTACTCCTACAGACATGCAGATGTAACAACCGAGGTGGTACAGCGATGTGTGTGCAGCAAGATGATTCAGAAAATTTAGCAAATTGTGTGTGGTCAAAAAACTGATGCCTTCCACAGCCTGGTAAGCGTGTGAAAAAGAAACTGGTAATGGCCACCAGCAGGAAGAGAAGGAGTCACCTGACCTGGAAGTGGGAGGCATGTACTAGAATTAATTAGCTGCCGTCTGCTATACAGAAAAAGGACAGCAGATGGCAGCAGACCAAATGCAAAACTGAATACAAAGAAAGGTAACATAACACAATTATATAAGCATACAATCATAACCTTAGATGGAACAGCACAGAGCCTCCAGTTGCCTCCAGAGCTGCACTCACTGTTCTGCTGTTACATCGTGTCTTATCCTCCAGTCACCTCCAGAGCTGCAGTCACTATTCTGTTACGTGTCTTATCCTCCAGTCACCTCCAGAGCTGCAGTCACTATTCTGCTGTTACATCGTGTCTTATCCTCCAGTCACCTCCAGAGCTGCAGTCACTATTATGCTGTTACATCGTGTCTTATCCTTCAGTCACCTCCAGAGCTGCACTCACTATTCTGCTGCTACATGTCATCCTCCAGTCACCTCCAGAGCTGCAGTCATTATTCTGCTGCTACATGTCTTATACTCCAGTCACCTCCAGAGCTGCAGTCACTATTCTGCTGTTACATCGTGTCTTATCCTCCAGTCACCTCCAGAGCTGCAGTCACTATTCTGTTGCTACATGTCTTATCCTCCAGTCACCTCCAGAGCTGCAGTCACTATTCTGCTGTTACATCGTGTCTTATCCTTCAGTCACCTCCAGAGCTGCAGTCACTATTCTGCTGCTACATGTCTTATCCTCCAGTCACCTCCAGAGCTGCAGTCATTATTCTGCTGCTACATGTCTTATACTCCAGTCACCTCCAGAGCTGCAGTCACTATTCTGCTGTTACATCGTGTCTTATCCTTCAGTCACCTCCAGAGCTGCAGTCACTATTCTGCTGCTACATGTCTTATCCTCCAGCCAACTCCAGAGCTGCAGTCATTATTCTGCTGCTACATGTCTTATACTCCAGTCACCTCCAGAGCTGCAGTCACTATTATGCTGTTACATCGTGTCTTATCCTCCAGTCACCTCCAGAGCTGCAGTCACTATTCTGCTGTTACATCGTGTCTTATTGTGACGGACAGCGGACCCGGTGCCACCAATAGGTCACAATCCCACCCCCGACACGGGTTTGTCAGCGGACGGAGGGACGCGGACGCACTGCCGGCACACGGCTATCACAGGCACAGTGGGGGCTTATCTTAGTTATCCCACCACTGCTATCAACCTTCCAAGAACTGCGGGGATTTATGCATATCCCACTTTGGCGGATCCTGACTGATTGCCGTCCGTTGCATCCGTTTTTTTTGAGGATCCGCCACAATGTTAGTGTCTGTCAACATCCTCAAAGATTTCCAAACGCAGCTTGCAACTTTTTTTGGCCGGCGGATCCTCCAGACACTGAATTAACCCCAAAATCTGTCTGGGTGCCGGACAAAAAAAAAATCTCTCTCTCTCTCTCTCCCTTTAAATTTCCTCATTTTCAGGATCCGTCTAAAAACGGATCCTGTGCCATCCGTTCACATCAGTTGAGAACGGATCCGCTTGTCTGCCTTTTTGGCGGATTTTAACTGATGCAAATAACTGAAGTGTGAAAGAGGCCTTAGAGTGCTGGGAGGTGGGTGGAGCGCAGTTGGGAGGGAGAGTCTTAGGCCATGTGCACACGATGCAGATATCCAGCGGATCCGCAGCGGATTTTACCGTGCAGAAACGTTGCATATCCGCATTGTGATGTACAGTAGCATGTTAGTCAATAGAAAAAACAACGCTGTGCAGATGCTGCGGATTTTTCCGTGCGGTTTTCTTGTGGTTCAAAATATGCAGCATGTCACTTTTTTGTGCAGTTTTCCACCTGCTCCATTCTCCAAATCCGCAGGGGGAAATCCGCACAAAAACCGCATGAAAAATGGAAGAAATCCGCAGGAAAAATGGAAGAAATCTGCAGGAAAAATGGAAGAAATCTGCAGGAAAAATGCAGGTCATTTGACCTGCGGATTTCTTCAATTCTGCACGGAAAAATCCGCAGGGCAAAAAAGTCCGTCTGCACTCAGCCTTAGAGTGCTGGGGTGTGGGCGGAGCGCAGTTGGGAGGGAGAGCCTTAGGATAGAGCGCAAGGTGAGATCCCTCTGAGGGAGGGAAGTAGACAGACGAGTCCTGACTTGCAGCAGGAGCTGCTGGACGGAATGGACTTGTACGGAAGGTTCTCCGTAGGAAGGATTGGTTCTTCTAGAGACACGGTTGGAAAGTCATCCCGTGGGGCTCGTTCCATGCTGACCGCCGTTAGGTAGAGGTAGAAACCAGGCCACAACACGGGAACGGCCCCTAGCCTAGATCGCATTCCTCAGGGTGCCACTAGCAAGCCGATAGCTGTGGTGACTTTATGGCCCATCGCCCCTACCACGGTTAATCCGACTGGAAAGGCGCTATACAGAGTCACAGAAACGGTGAGGCGTTGTCTGAACAGGAGTCGCAGCTGCTGGCCCAGAACAATAACTGTGAAGTGCTGGAGTGGAAGGAAGGAGACGGCCTGGAAAGGCACACACCTATAGGGAAGGCCGGAAAGGTGCACTTCATCTATCTGGAAGTTATCTGGAGCCCTCACCTGGAGGAGGCAGCAGTGAAACGGGCACCTGTGCCGCGGACAGAACTGTGAGTAAAGCCCTTTGGAACTGCAAAACTGAGTTGCCTCCTTTGCTGCGCCTCTCACTCAGCTCTGCTACATCTTCCTCTCTACACTACCTCACCATCTACCAAATCAACCCTACTGCCCTGGGACTACGGCACTACCTGTGGAGGGCTTTAACATCACTGCTGCCCTGAACAACTGTCCCAGAGAAGCAACACTGCAGCGCTGGTCATACTGACCAGAAAGCACAGGTGGCGTCACGAATCACTTCATAAACTTTATCCCCATCCAATTCTACCCCTTTTACATGACCGCCTGGGGCCACGGACCGGGTCACCGCCACTGTGACATCTCCCATTGAAGTTAACGGGCCCGATGCCAAGTATCCCACGGCCTCTGGGGTGAGCCAGCTGCTTTCTGCACAGATCAGTGGCAGCGGTTGTTGTGTTTGGTGCTGCTGTTCACTACATTGGGCTCATTAACCCTCCATGTTACATCCTGCTCTCTTGCTCCTTGTTGTTGCTGCTTCTTTCCAGGATCTTTGTATGAGGGAAGTTCTGTCATTTATCTTTACACTTTCTGCATCATTTCTATTCAGTTTTAAGACCTCTGCCTCCTGTCTGTGAATGGCAGCCATTATTCTTCACTCCAGAGAGTAAACCCGTCCTGGTTTTGTGATGGATGCAGAGGGCTCTGATCAGCGTGCTACACCAGTAACGAGCCGCTCACCAATAACGAGACGTGCACCTGTAACGAGCCGAGCACCTGTAACGAGCCGAGCACCTGTAACGAGCCGAGCACCTGTAACGAGCCGAGCACCTGTAACGAGCCGAGCACTAGTAACGAGCCGAGCACTAGTAACGAGCCGTGCACCTGTAACGAGCCGAGCACCTGTAACGAGCCGAGCACCTGTAACGAGCCGAGCACTAGTAACGAGCCGAGCACCTGTAACGAGCCGTGCAACTGTAACGAGCCGTGCACCTGTAACGAGCCGTGCACCTGTAACGAGCCGAGCACCTGTAATGAGCCGTGCACCAGTAACGAGCCATGCACCTGTAACGAACCGAGCACCAGTAACGAGCCGCTCACCAATAACGAGACGAGCACTAGTAACGAGCCAAGCACCTGTAACGAGCCGTGCACCTGTAACGAGCCGAGCACCTGTAACGAGCCGCTCAACAATAACGAGACGAGCACTAGTAACGAGCCGAGCACCTGTAACGAGCCATGCACCTGTAACGAGCCAAGCTCCAGTAACGAATCAAACACCTGTAATGAGCCAAGCACCAGTAACGAGCCAAGCACCTGTAACGAGCCGAGCACCTGTAACGAGCCGCTCATCAGTAATGAGCCGCTCACCAATAACAAGCCGCTCACCTGTAACAAGCCGAGCACCTGTAACGACCCGTTCACCTGTAACAAGCCGCTCACCTGTAACGAGCCGTGCACCTGTGACGAGCCGTGCACCTGTAACGAGCCGTGCACCTGTAACGAGCTGAGTACTAGTAACGAGCCGAGCACCTGTATTGAGCCAAGCACCAGTAACGACCCAAGCACCAGTAATGAGCCAAGCACCAATAACGAGCTGCACACCTGTAACAAGCCGTGCACCTGTAATGAGCCGTGCACCTGTAACGAGCCGAGCACCTGTAATGAGCCGCTCACCTGTAACGAGCCGCTCACCTGTAAAGAGCTGAGCACTAGTAACGAGCTGAGCACTAGTAACGAGCCGTGCACCTGTAATGAGCCGCTCACCAATAACGAGCTGAGCACCTGTAGCGAGCGGTGCACCTGTAACGAGCCGCGCACCAGTAATGAGCCGCTCACCTGTAACGAGCTGAGCACTAGTAACGAGCTGAGCACTAGCAACGAGCCGTGCACCTGTAATGAGCCGCTCACCAATAACGAGACGTGCACCTGTAACGAGCTGAGCACTAGTAACAAGCCGTGCACCTGTAATGAGCCGCTCACCAATAACGAGCTGAGCACCTGTAGCGAGCCGTGCACCTGTAACGAGCCGTGCACCTGTAACGAGCCGCGCACCTGTAACGAGCCGCGCACCTGTAACGAGCCGCGCACCTGTAACGAGCTGCTCACCTGTAAAGAGCCAAGCACTGGTAATGAGCCGTGCACCTGTAATGAGCCACGCACCTGTAACGAGCCGCTCACCAATAACGAGACGTGCACCTGTAACGAGCTGAGCACTAGTAACGAGCCGTGCACCTGTTATGAGCCGCGCACCAATAGCGAGCCGTGCACCTGTAACGAGCTGAGCTCCAGAAACGAGCCGAGCACCTTTAATGAGCTGAGCACCTGTAACGAGCTGAGCTCCAGTAACGAGCCAAGCACCTGTAACGAGCCAAGCACCTGTAACGAGCCGAGCTCCAGTAACGAACCGAGCACCTTTAATGAGCTGAGCAACTGTAATGGTAACGAGCCGCGTACCAGTAACGAGCCGAGCACCTGTAACGAGCCAAGCACCTGTAACGAGCTAAGCACCTGTAACGAGCCGAGCTCCAGTAACGAACCGAGCACCTTTAACGAGCTGAGCAACTGTAATGAGCCGCGCACCTGTAACGAGCCGCGTACCAGTAACGAGCCGAGCACCTGTAATGATCCGTGCAACTGTTATGATCCGAGCACCTGTAACGAGCCGCGCACCTGTTACGATCCGAGCACCTGTAACGAGCCGCGTACCAGTAGTGAGCCGGACACCTGTAACGAGCCACGTACCAGTAACGAGCCGAGCACCTGTAACGAGCTAAGCACCTGTAACGAGCTAAGCACCTGTAACGAGCCGAGCTCCAGTAACGAACCGAGCACCTTTAACGAGCTGAGCAACTGTAATGAGCCGCGCACCTGTAACGAGCCGCGTACCAGTAACGAGCCGAGCACCTGTAATGATCCGCGCAACTGTTATGATCCGAGCACCTGTAACGAGCCACGCACCTGTTACGATCCGAGCACCTGTAACGAGCCGCGTACCAGTAATGAGCCGGACACCTGTAACGAGCCGTGCACCTGTAATGAGGGGCTGGCAGAATTCACCGAATAATAAAAGATGGTAATGCGGTGCATTCACAGCCCGGGGTCCACCGTGCAGAGATGGTAGACTGCTGCTCGGTAATGGTGGACAGAAACTGGCGGTATAGCAGACACACATGGGTTAACTTCACCCTGTGAATTGGAGGCGAACCCTGCTGCTTCACAGGGTCGCAATACCGCAGAGTGAACACTAGTGTTTTGGTCACAGGACCCTGCCCCAAGGACACAGGGTTAGAGTCCCTCTAGACCCACCAGCGTTTGGCGCCGGAACTGTGACGCCAGGGAGAGACCCTTACTAAACGCTGTGCCCTGTTAACAGCCACAGGGCACAGCTGATAGCGCAATACCGCACGAGGTACGTACAGCGCAGCTCTGGCGGACGCCACTAACCAGCCTAAGCTTTGGGTTGGAGAGCGCATTAGTGGCGCATGGTGCCGCTCAGGCTGCTGTCGCTGAACGTGTGGTACCGTAGTGCCTAATGTAGTGTGGCGCGCACTGGCGCTAGAATGTGATGGGAGCAGGGAGCACTGCGGCGCTAGGCAGTGCCACTACCCGGCGCTGACTGGAACTCTAAACCCTAACAACATACGTATCAGAGGGAAAGGGTTTCATAATGAGTCAGTCAGCGTTTCACAAGCATCCATCATCACACATACCCGTACAAATTACAGACTATACTAGCGCATGGCTGAGCGGCCATGCAAACCTTTTATAGCAGCGTCCTTCCGGGACCTTCCTGATGGTCCAATCCGAGCTGGAGAAGGACCTGAGCGTGTGACCCCCGACCTCCAATGAGAGGTCGTCCAACGGGCATGCTCAGAAGGCTGCAAAAAGGACTTCGCCTCTGGAGCTGCTCGCTGTTGGCTAGTGCGGATTGCCAAAGCTGACCCAGAGGTGGCAGCAGCAACCAACCTGACAGCACTCGCCTGAGCAAGACGCTGGGAGCGACGCCTCTGCTGAGCAGGCTCCTCTGCGGCTGGAGAGGAATGGGAGACCGCAGAAGGTAAGGCTCGAGACTCCTCCTGTGCAGGGGCAGGAATCCGACGCCTAACAAGGCGCACACCAGTAACGAGCTGAGCACCAGTAATGAACCGAGCATCTGTAACGAGTCGTGCACCTGTGATGAGCTGAGCACCTGTGATGAGCTGAGCACCTTTGGTGAGCCGCGCACCTGTGATGAGCTGAGCACCAGTAATGAACCGAGCACCTGTAACGAGCCGAGCACCTGTAACGAGTCGTGCACCTGTGATGAGCTGAGCACCTTTGGTGAGCCGCGCACCTGTGATGAGCTGAGCACCAGTAATGAACCGAGCATCTATAACGAGTCGTGCACCTGTAACGAGCTGAGCACCAGTAATGAACCAAGCATCTGTAACGAGCTGCACACCTGTAACGAGGCACGCGTCTGTAACGAGTCGTGCACCTGTAGCGAGCTGCACACCTGCGACGAGCTGAGCACCAGTAATGAACCGAGCATCTGTAACAAGCCGTGCTTCTTTAACGAGGCACGCATCTGTGACGAGCCGCGCACCTGTACCGAGCCATGCACCTGTAACGAGCTGAGCACCAGTACAAAGCACCAGTATTGAGCCGAGCACCAGTACCGAGCCGTGCACCTGTAAGTACAGGACCAGGACAGATTGAGATCCACTCCAGGGAAAAAACAGCAAGCAGAGGTCATAGCATATATTTACTTCACAGAATGAACACTATTAGTATCGGAAGATGTCGGACCCTCGGCAGGAGGCCATGCAGCCTTCCCAGATATAGGGAGACCTAAGGACAGAGACGACACAAAGTTGAAGAGTTACTTTACTTTATTATGAAGAGCAATTGTGAAAAAAGAGCTAACCACTAGCCTCCTGTCTACAAACACCAACAGCTTCCTCGGGGGAGTGTCTGGAGTTCATGTCCAGCCCACTAGGAACGTTTCCAGATCAAATTCTGCTTTCTACTTTATTTTGAGCTCCTCCTTGCGTTGGCGCACTACAGAGGCCATCCATGTGGAGGTTAGCCTCCTGGCCACCTCCCAGCTGTAGCGTGGCTTGTATCCCAAATCCATGTGGGCTTTCTTGTAGGAGAAGGTGAAGGTGGTGTTCAGTAGGATCAGCAGGTGCCTGGTGAAAGGCGGCACAAATCTGAAGAACGGACGAAGCAGAAAACTAGCCAACTCCATCAAGGAGGCCACAAAGTAGAGCAGAGGATAGGGCATGGCCAGCTGACCTTCCACCCCCAGGCCAAGCTCCCTGCCCAGAGCATGGTTCAGATCTGAGTAGCTCATGTGGGGGGTGTCATCACAGACATAGTAGACATTTCCTGCCATCTTCTTGGCCGTGTCTGGGTCCTTCATTGCCCGAGCTGCCATGACATGGGCCCACGCCACGTTCCCCACATAGACTGGATTGGCCAATGCTTCTTTCTTGGAGATTCGGTGAAAGTTGCCCCCGTTCTGGAGTGCCTGGTCCAGGTGCAGCTGGAGAAATTGAGACCCTTCACCAAATATATAGGTGGGCCGCAGTGAGCAGGTCAACAGGGACCCTCCATTGTGGAGATCACGACCACAGGCCCGAAGCACGGCCAGTTCCGCCTGCTTCTTACTTTCTCCATAGCAGAACCCCAGTGTACTCTCGTACTCCAGCTCCTCGTGTCCATTTACTATGGGGTCCCCACTTCTGTTTGGCCCCACAACCTCCATACTGCTGGTGTATAAAAAATACCGCACGTTGTTCTGCACGCAACACTCCAAGAGGCGCTGGGTACCTGAAACGGGAAAAAAAGAGAGAAAGGGAAAAAAGAGAAAGGAAAAAGAAAAAACAAGAGAAACATGAAGGAGGCAGTATTATAGTAGTTATATTCTTGTACATAGGGAGCAGTATTATAGTAGTTATATTCTTGTACATAGGAGCAGTATTATAGTAGTTATATTCTTGTACATAGGAGCAGTATTATAGTAGTTATATTCTTGTACATAGGGGCAGTATTATAGTAGTTATATTCTTGTACCTAGGGGCAGTATTATAGTAGTTATATTCTTGTACATAGGGGCAGTATTATAGTAGTTATATTCTTGTACATAGGAGGCAGTATTATAGTAGTTATATTCTTGTACATAGGGAGCAGTATTATAGTAGTTATATTCTTGTACATAGGAGCAGTATTATAGTAGTTATATTCTTGTATAGGAGCAGTATTATAGTAGTTATATTCTTGTATATAGGAGCAGTATTATAGTAGTTATATTCTTGTATATAGGAGCAGTATTATAGTAGTTATATTCTTGTACATAGGAGCAGTATTATAGTAGTTATATTCTTGTACATAGGAGCAGTATTATAGTAGTTATATTCTTGTACCTAGGGGCAGTTTTAATAGTAGCTATATTCTTGTACATAGGGGCAGTATTATAGTAGTTATATTCTTGTACATAGGAGGCAGTATTATAGTAGTTATATTCTTGTACATAGGGAGCAGTATTATAGTAGTTATATTCTTGTACATAGGAGCAGTATTATAGTAGTTATATTCTTGTATAGGAGCAGTATTATAGTAGTTATATTCTTGTATACTGTATAGGAGCAGTATTATAGTAGTTATATTCTTGTACATAGGAGCAGTATTATAGTAGTTATATTCTTGTACCTAGGGGCAGTATTATAGTAGTTATATTCATGTACATAGGGGGCTGTATTATAGTAGTTATATTCTTGTATATAGAGGGCAGTATTACAGTAGTTATATTCTTGTACATGGGGGCAGTATTATAGTAGTTATAGTCTTGTACATGGGGGACAGTATTACAGTAGTTATATTCTTGTACATAGGAGCAGTATTATAGTAGTTATATTCTTGTACATAGGGGCAGTATTATAGTAGTTGTATTCTTGTACATAGGAGCAGTATTATAGTAGTTATATTCTTGTACATAGGAGCAGTATTATAGTAGTTATATTCTTGTACATAGGGCAGTATTATAGCAGTTATATTCTTGTACATAGGAGCAGTATTATAGTAGTTATATTCTTGTACATAGGGGGCAGTATTACAGTAGTTATATTCTTGTATATAGAGGGCAATTTTTATTATAAACCAAACATAAATACAATTATAATAAAACAAAAATCATCCAGTATTACAAAACACAAACCACTTAGGTAATATATACACAGCATTACATAATCAGATCATATTCATAAATAAATTAAAATGTCCACACCTGGGGATGGAAAAAGTACAAAAAAAAAAAAAATTATCATATTTTCTAACTGAACTTTACGTTTCTCCATAACGTTATGTTTCTTGGACTCCTTCCAACTTCCAGTGATTTTATCCACCGGAGTTCTGACATAACCTGATTGGCGGCAGCGGTGTGATCGAACAGCTCATTGTGTAGTGACACCCGGGTTCTCATGTGCCAGTGATAGTATTTGATGACACTGATTATAATGTACATCGTGTCTCTGTTGATGTCTCTAACAGTGGAGGGGACACCATAGATTATGTCAGGATACTTTAGAGTCCGCAGTCTGGGGATTTTTAGATTATCTGACACTTCCTCCCGGATCTTCCTCCCTCCCCAGCAATCACATATAAAGTGCTCCATAGTTTCCTCCTGCTGACAACCAAGGGGACAATTCCGATCAGAGACACACAGATGTTTCAGGTTCCCTCTGACAAAGAGCCGACTATGCAGTGAAAGCCAAGTGACATCAAACAGTTTAGGAGGTAGCCGTTTCCCGTTTAGGAACCTAAGGCTTTCCTGCAGGGTGGTGGTGACACAATCTCTCAGGGCCAGTGGAGAGTAGAAGAAAGTCCTACATACACGAGCATACAGATCTTTCCTCGTATTACTCTCAATGTAAGACCTCTCCAGTCCCCACCTCCTAACACACTTCAGACCATAGTCCAGATACTGGGGGAGGTGGTCACCTGTCCATCTCCTCCTCTTGAGACTGCCGCCTCGCACCCAAGATTCTGCAAAAGGCAATATCCAGTACCTGATACTATTTACCCACAGGGAGCTACTGTTTGAGTCCATGTTCCCAAAATTCACCTTTAGAAACAAGGAGTCAAAGAAAACCCTTGGATTCAACATATCCAGCCCACCCTCTCTCCGCCGTAGGTACGTTATTCCCCTCTTTATTAGGTTCAACCTATTCCCCCACAAGAGCTGGAAGAACAGGCTGAGGAGCCTCGCTGAGAAAGATTCTGGAAAAGGGAAAATGACAGAGACATACAAGAAAACGGGGACCAGGTACGTCTTCAACATTGTGACCCTTTCTCTGTAGGTCAGCCTCCAGTTCTTCCATCGCTGAACCTTTGCATTTCCGGTTTCCAATTTCTCCTCCCAATTTAGCATGGCATTATCATCCCTCCCAAATTTAACCCCTAGGATCTTAATATGGGTGGAGGCTTTGGAAAACTGCGGCAGATCAAAGCTGGCCTCAGTATCTAATGTCCACAGAGCTTGGCTCTTTTCAAGGTTGACCAGAGAACCGGAGGCCTCTGAGTAGCTTCTGATGGACGCAGATAACATCTGCACCTCACGAGGATTGGAGATCACCAGCGTCACATCGTCCGCATAGGCAACAACATTCAGAGGCGGGCAGTGGGGGACCGGCACCCCCTGAAAATCGCACTCCTGCAGTAACCTCAGAAACGGGTCTAGGGCAAAAACTACAGGAGCGGACTCATTGGGCAGCCCTGTCTCACCCCCGCCCCAACTCCAAAAGTGTCACCCTGCCAACCATTAATCAGAGGAAAGCTCACCGCCTCTCTGTATAACGTCTTCAGCCAATCCACAAATTGTCCCGGAATACCGTACTTTGACAAAGTGGCCCACAGATAATCATGATCAACCCTGTCAAAGGCTTTAGCCTGGTCCAGACTAACAACATATCTCCCACACCGCAGAGCTTTACATCTCTCAAACATCTCTCGTATCGAGATGACCGCTCCAGAGATGTTCCGCCCTTTTACTGTGCCAAACTGAGAGCCTGCCAACAGTGCCGGGGACAAACAGACTAATCTAGAAAATAGGATCTTTGCTAGAATCTTCCTGTCCACATTCAAGAGGGCAATCGGCCTCCAGTTCTTGATGTCGCTCGGCTCCTTTCCTTTAGACAGCAGAATTAACGAGGACACTCTCATGGATGGAGGCATCAGGTGATTTTCTAGACAATTTCTATACACATCCACGAGAATTGGAGCCAGGAGGTCTCTGAATTTCTTATAAAATTCTGCTGTTATACCATCTGGACCTGGTGCCTTCTTCAGATATAACTTATCAATAGCCTCCTTAACTTCCTCCACCGTTAATTCTGCTGTCAAAGGAGAAAAGTCCAGATCATTAGTATCAGGCACTGGAGTTGCCTCCAAGAATTGAGCCATCTTATCTTTATCCAAAACTTTCCTCTGAAACAAGTCAGCATAGTAAGATCTCACCACCTCCAGGATACCCTCCCGTGAATCCTGCAATACACCCTGGGAGTCGGTGAGACCCGTGACCATTTTTTTGGCCACCCTCTCCCTGCAATTCTCAAAGGGATCAGGGGCCCCTAAGGACCCATAATCCCGTTCAAGAACCAGGGAGGTATACCTGCTATACAGATACTGCTTTATCTCAGATTTCAGCCGGTCGATCTTCACTTTGTCATCCCCGCCCGCCGAATACAGTGACTCCAATTCTTTGCGCAGCTTTAGGTACTGGCTGTACTTATTCCTCCCTTTATTAACTGACAGTCTCTTTAAGAGGGATCTGATATCCTCCTTGACGTCCTCCCACCAGTTGGTCATGTTGTCATAGAAGTCAACCCTGTCTAGATGAAGCTGTATAAGGGAGTGAACACGGCTCTGAACATAGGCATCATCCAGGAGACTGGAATTGAGCTTCCACAACCCTCTACCAATGTCCGGACGGTTAGAGGAACCCAAAGAGAAGCACAAGGCGAGGTGATCAGAGTAAGGGACGACCTTCTCACTCAGGGCGCCGACAGCCTCAGTAGGATTGACAAAAGCAAAATCTATCCTACTGCTCCTGTTGGAACATGAATATGTGAATTTTGGCTGTCGTCCACCCTGCGTGAAAACGTCAGTCAGTCCTGCCTGCATTATGACGTTATGTAGGACCTTACCGTCCCTGGTCACTGCCCTGCCTGAGGAGCTGTCACCTGAAGTCATTATGGCATTAAAGTCCCCCGCCATCACCACTGGAAGAGAAGTGAAGAGGTAAGGCTTGACGTCATTAAACAGCTGGATCCTGTCAGTCACTGTCTGTGGCCCATAGATGTTAATAAGCCGGAGTCGCCTCCCATGGACAGTGACTTCCAGGACCAGACATCTTCCCATGACCACCTCCGTCATCCTATGCACAGTCACATCATTGGTGTTAAACAGGACAGCGACCCCGGCGTAAGGCTCCACAGCCAGTGACCAGAAAGAAGGACCGGACCGCCATTCCCTCTCAGCCTCTCTCATAAGTCCCAGAGATGTCAGTCGTGTCTCCTGCAGGAAGATGACATCTGTGTCCAGATATTTGAGATGCTCATACACCGCGTGTCTGGTTCTCCTCAGCTTAATGCTATTCACATTGCTCGAGGTCACTGTCAATGAGAACCCCGCCATCACAACACAATATAGAAGGAGCAGAGTAACAGCCATCATCATGAGTCAGAGATGTTCTGTCCACCACTGGTGTCCATGTCAGACTCTACCTGAGGGTCCACAGATAAGGGCTTCCTCTTTGGCGGGGGATGGTCCTCTATGTCCCTGTCACACTCAGCATCAACTTTCCTCAACTCTTCCTCATAATCGTCACCATTGGAGTCAGATAAAACTCCATACTTGTTGGACACGACCATCACTCCTGCAGAATTCTGAACCTTCTTACTAGCAATCTGACCAGTGTCATATTCTGCCTCAGGTTTACGGGAGGATGTGTTCTTTTTCTTCCTTTTATTATTATTATTATTATTAATGCTCCAGTCATCAGATACAGACAGCGATGCTGAAGGGGGGGCTATCTGAGGCTGCTGGACCTGATGGACGACCTCCATGTTCCCCTCTGCACCCTGCTTCTCTGGTGCTGCCTGAGTGGACTCCTGGTGGGCATCTGAGCTGGTCAACATCTCTCCTGACATTAAATCCTCCTCCCCATGTGTCCCTGCCACCACATCCTCATCCTCCTGAGCCTCTGCCCCTGCCATCACTATCTCATCAGGGAAGACTCTGCAGATGTTGTGCCAGGCGTCTGGACAGTCCCTGTGAGGGTGGCCCATCCTACCACAGAGGTTGCACCTGACGTCACGGCAGTCTGCAGCGACATGGCCGATTGCCCCACACAGACTGCACTTCACCACAGCACAGGCGTTAGCCAGATGACCTTTCCCACCACATTTGAAGCATTTTCTGGGTTGCCCGGGATAATAACACCTTCCCTTCTCCCTCCCAATGAAGAAGGAGTTGGGTAAGTGGGCAGTGATGTTCTCACATTGCCACAATTTTACCAAGACCCGCCACCCCATTGTCCAGATACCATCCTCATCTCTGACCTTGGTGAGTCCAGAGACGAGGTCACAGTGTCTCCGGAGCCACACCTCGATGTCCTGTGGAGGAACGGCCTCATTCCAGAAGGTGATATTCACTGTGACAGTGTCCGGCCTGGAGATAGGAACCAACACAAACTTATTCCAGCCCTCAGCATCTCTGAACTTGGGCTAATTGGCCCAGAATCTATCCAGGTCAGACATGAGCTTGAAGCTGACCTCGTAGCCCTGCCTGTCCTGAAGATTAGACACTGCCAGTATCTCATTTGCCACAAACCCCATCTGGCCGCAGAGCAGCTCTCTCACCACATACCTGCGTTGTGGCAGATCCTCCTTGGCACCTATGTATTTAAACCGCACCACATTAATGCGTTTGAATGTCTGGCCGGTGTACCTGGCGCTGGAAGTGAAGGATGGGGCGCCGCGGCTCCAGGCATTCCTGGGGGGCACCTGCCGGGTCACACTGGGCTGACTGACAGGGAGAGGGCCTGCAGCAGGGGGGGCTGTCACACCTTGTGGACTAGATGGCAAAGGGGGATAGTCACACATATCATGCACATTATCATGAGCAGCATCATTATCAGACAGTGCGACGTCCATTACAGAATGTGAAACCCCTCCAACCCCCGACCCCATGGGCACAGCATCACCAGCCACAGTCTGTGCTTCAGCCTCAGCCTCGGCCTCATCAGCACAAACAGTCTCACATACACTGTCCTGCTCCTGTGTGGGGCATTCTGGGACCTGTGGTGCCTCTGCTGCAGTCTGAAGTGTATGCTGCTGTTCACACTGAGCTGCCTGCTGCTGCAGCTGTTTTCCCTCCTGGAAGCAGAAGCGGGCAGCCTGTAACACTGGCCGTGTCCGCTGCTGGGGGGTCCCGTCCTGAACATCAGGGGTCCTGGCCTCTACAGCACAGTCCTGCTTATAGGAGGCGAACCGCTCGCGGTTCCTGTAGGTCTCTGCCAGGGGCCCCATGCTCTCCAGCACAGACTCAGTGTCCTGCACAACACTCGCCAGCTGTACACCCAGTGTGTTCAGTCTCAGGTCATACGCCTCATTACTGGCAGGATTAGTGGTCTTTAGACTGTAGATGAAGTCTACCTCCATTTGCAGCGCTTTTTTTTGCTGCTGTAACTCACCCAGTTTTCGGACAAGTCCCGGTATCTCATCCGCTAGCTGCAGCTCGGGTGCACGCGCCGGCCCCACAGGTTTAGTCTTGACCACGGGTACAGGGGTTTTGAAGACAGTCATGTGCGGGTCCACCACGGATGGTTTTGTGGCCCCTTGGCTGGATGCAGGCTCCGCAGCAGGGTTATCGCTGCCACCTGACTGTGACCGTGTGCGTCCTGACCGCGCCATACTGCCATGCTGCTGTAGGTTCTCCTGCATTGTCTGTCTTTCCAAAGACGTCCGTCTCTGCCTGGAAGCAGGAGAGGTGATCTGCACAGCTGGGGCCGATCTCACCTGTGCACCTGGCAGGAGCTGCTTACTGACTGGGGAGCTACAAGACTTCACATTCTGCTGGTTTCCATCACTCACAGAGACTTTTCCTTCTTGTTTCTTTGCTGGAACTGGAGAAGGTTTTCCTCCCAAAACTTTACTCACAACTGTTTCCTCCTTCACCGAACTGCTGCAGCTTTGA
The DNA here is from genome assembly GCF_039654945.1 of Dendrobates tinctorius. NCBI lineage: Eukaryota > Metazoa > Chordata > Amphibia > Anura > Dendrobatidae > Dendrobates > Dendrobates tinctorius. The sequence goes on along the minus strand of NW_027361722.1, from coordinate 479,191 downwards.
CTCGCTGCATTCACTGGTCTCACAGCGGCTTTGGGATTAACATTCCCATTAGTAGAAGCCTGAGAGGCTTGTCCCAGTGTAGGCCGGGAAGCCTGGGCCTTGCCTGGGGAGCTTCCCCGCACAGGGTGGCCCCTCCCCGGGCTTGCTCCAGTCATGAGGAGAACCACTGACACACAACCTCACAGCTAGGAGGCAGTATTATAGTAGTTATATTCTTGTACATAGCAGCAGTATTATAGTAGTCATATTCTTGTACATAGGAGCAGTATTATAGTAGTTATATTCTTGTACATAGGGGCAGTATTATAGTAGTCATATTCTTGTACATAGGAGCAGTATTATAGTAGTTATATTCTTGTACATAGGGGCAGTATTATAGTAGTTATATTCTTGTACATAGGGGCAGTATTATAGTAGTTATATTCTTGTACATAGGGAGCAGTATTATAGTAGTTATATTCTTGTACATAGGAGCAGTATTATAGTAGTTATATTCTTATACATAGGGGCAGTATTATAGTAGTTATATTCTTGTACATAGGGGGCAGTATTATAGTAGTTATATTCTTGTACATAGGGAGCAGTATTATAGTAGTTATATTCTTATACATAGGGGCAGTATTATAGTAGTTATATTCTTGTACATAGGGAGCAGTATTATAGTAGTTATATTCTTGTACATAGGAGCAGTATTATAGTAGTTATATTCTTGTACATAGCAGCAGTATTATAGTAGTCATATTCTTGTACATAGGGGCAGTATTATAGTAGTTATATTCTTGTACATAGGAGCAGTATTATAGTAGTTATATTCTTGTACATAGCAGCAGTATTATAGTAGTCATATTCTTGTACATAGGGGCAGTATTATAGTAGTCATATTCTTGTACATAGGAGCAGTATTATAGTAGTTATATTCTTGTACATAGGGAGCAGTATTATAGTAGTTATATTCTTGTACATAGGAGCAGTATTATAGTAGTTATATTCTTGTACATAGGAGCAGTATTATAGTAGTTATATTCTTATACATAGGGGCAGTATTATAGTAGTTATATTCTTGTACGTAGGGGCAGTATTATAGTAGTCATATTCTTGTACATAGGGGCAGTATTATAGTAGTTATATTCTTGTACATAGGGAGCAGTATTATAGTAGTTATATTCTTGTACATAGGAGCAGTATTATAGTAGTTATATTCTTGTACATAGGAGCAGTATTATAGTAGTTATATTCTTATACATAGGGGCAGTATTATAGTAGTTATATTCTTGTACATAGGGGCAGTATTATAGTAGTTATATTCTTGTACATAGGGGGCAGTATTATAGTAGTTATATTCTTGTACACAGGAGCAGTATTATAGTAGTTATATTCTTATACATAGGGGCAGTATTATAGTAGTTATATTCTTGTACACAGGAGCAGTATTATAGTAGTTATATTCTTGTACATAGGAGTAGTATTATAGTAGTTATATTCTTGTACATAGAAGCAGTATTATAGTAGTTACTGTATATTCTTGTACATAGAAGCAGTATTATAGTAGTTATATTCTTGTACATAGGGGCAGTATTGTAGTAGTTATAATCTTGTTCATAGAAGCAGTATTATAGTAGTTATATTCTTGTACACAGGAGCAGTATTATAGTAGTTATATTCTTGTACATAGAAGCAGTATTATAGTAGTTATATTCTTGTACATAGGGGCAGTATTATAGTAGTTATAATCTTGTTCATAGAAGCAGTATTATAGTAGTTATATTCTTGTACATAGGGGCAGTATTATAGTAGTTATATTCTTGTACATAGGAGCAGTATTATAGTAGTTATATTCTTGTACATAGGGGTAGTATTATAGTAGTTATATTCTTGTACACAGGAGCAGTATTATAGTAGTTATATTCTTGTACATAGGGGCAGTATTATAATAGTTATATTCTTGTACATAGAAGCAGTATTATAGTAGTTATATTCTTGTACATAGGGGCAGTATTATAGTAGTTATATTCTTGTACATAGGAGCAGTATTATAGTAGTTATATTCTTGTACATAGGGGCAGTATTATAGTAGTTATATTCTTGTACATAGAAGCAGTATTATAGTAGTTATATTCTTGTACATAGGGGCAGTATTATAGTAGTTATAATCTTGTTCATAGAAGCAGTATTATAGTAGTTATATTCTTGTACATAGGGGCAGTATTATAGTAGTTATATTCTTGTACATAGGGGCAGTATTATCGTAGTTATATTCTTGTACATAGGGGCAGTATTATAGTAGTTATATTCTTGTACACAGGAGCAGTATTATAGTAGTTATATTCTTGTACATAGAAGCAGTATTATAGTAGTTATATTCTTGTACATAGGGGCAGTATTATCGTAGTTATATTCTTGTACATAGGGGCAGTATTATCGTAGATATATTCTTGTACATAGGGGCAGTATTATAGTAGTTATATTCTTGTACATAGAAGCAGTATTATAGTAGTTATATTCTTGTACATAGGGGCAGTATTATAGTAGTTATAATCTTGTTCATAGAAGCAGTATTATAGTAGTTATATTCTTGTACATAGGGGCAGTATTATAGTAGTTATATTCTTGTACATAGGAGCAGTATTATAGTAGTTATATTCTTGTACATAGGGGTAGTATTATAGTAGTTATATTCTTGTACACAGGAGCAGTATTATAGTAGTTATATTCTTGTACATAGGGGCAGTATTATAGTAGTTATATTCTTGTACATAGGGGCAGTATTATAGTAGTTATATTCTTGTACATAGGAGCAGTATTATAGTAGTTACAGTGGGGAAAAAAAGTATTTAGTCAGTCAGCAATAGTGCAAGTTCCACCACTTAAAAAGATGAGAGGCGTCTGTAATTTACATCATAGGTAGACCTCAACTATGGGAGACAAACTGAGAAAAAAAAATCCAGAAAATCACATTGTCTGTTTTTTTTTCATTTTATTTGCATATTATGGTGGAAAATAAGTATTTGGTCAGAAACAAGCAATCAAGATTTCTGGCTCTCACAGACCTGTAACTTCTTCTTTAAGAGTCTCCTCTTTCCTCCACTCATTACCTGTAGTAATGGCACCTGTTTAAACTTGTTATCAGTATAAAAAGACACCTGTGCACACCCTCAAACAGTCTGACTCCAAACTCCACTATGGTGAAGACCAAAGAGCTGTCAAAGGACACCAGAAACAAAATTGTAGCCCTGCACCAGACTGGGAAGACTGAATCTGCAATAGCCAACCAGCTTGGAGTGAAGAAATCAACTGTGGGAGCAATAATTAGAAAATGGAAGACATACAAGACCACTGATAATCTCCCTCGATCTGGTGCTCCACGCAAAATCCCACCCCGTGGGGTCAGAATGATCACAAGAACGGTGAGCAAAAATCCCAGAACCACGCGGGGGGACCTAGTGAATGAACTGCAGAGAGCTGGGACCAATGTAACAAGGCCTACCATAAGTAACACACTACGCCACCATGGACTCAGATCCTGCAGTGCCAGACGTGTCCCACTGCTTAAGCCTGTACATGTCCTGGCCCGTCTGAAGTTTGCTAGAGAGCATTTGGATGATCCAGAGGAGTTTTGGGAGAATGTCCTATGGTCTGATGAAACCAAACTGGAACTGTTTGGTAGAAACACAACTTGTCGTGTTTGGAGGAAAAAGAATACTGAGTTGCATCCATCAAACACCATACCTACTGTAAAGCATGGTGGTGGAAACATCATGCTTTGGGGCTGTTTCTCTGCAAAGGGGCCAGGACGACTGATCCGGGTACATGAAAGAATGAATGGGGCCATGTATCGTGAGATTTTGAGTGCAAACCTCCTTCCATCAGCAAGGGCATTGAAGATGAAACGTGGCTGGGTCTTTCAACATGACAATGATCCAAAGCACACCACCAGGGCAACGAAGGAGTGGCTTCGTAAGAAGCATTTCAAGGTCCTGGAGTGGCCTAGCCAGTCTCCAGATCTCAACCCTATAGAAAACCTTTGGAGGGAGTTGAAAGTCCGTGTTGCCAAGCGAAAAGCCAAAAACATCACTGCTCTAGAGGAGATCTGCATGGAGGAATGGGCCAACATACCAACAACAGTGTGTGGCAACCTTGTGAAGACTTACAGAAAACGTTTGACCTCTGTCATTGCCAACAAAGGATATATCACAAAGTATTGAGATGAAATTTTGTTTCTGACCAAATACTTATTTTCCACCATAATATGCAAATAAAATGAAAAAAAAACAGACAATGTGATTTTCTGGATTTTTTTTTCTCAGTTTGTCTCCCATAGTTGAGGTCTACCTATGATGTAAATTACAGACGCCTCTCATCTTTTTAAGTGGTGGAACTTGCACTATTGCTGACTGACTAAATACTTTTTTTCCCCACTGTATATTCTTGTACATAGAAGCAGTATTATAGTAGTTATATTCTTGTACATAGGGGCAGTATTATAGTAGTTATATTCTTGTACACAGGAGCAGTATTATAGTAGTTATATTCTTGTACATAGGGGCAGTATTATAGTAGTTATATTCTTGTACATAGAAGCAGTATTATAGTAGTTATATTCTTGTACATAGGGGCAGTATTATAGTAGTTATAATCTTGTTCATAGAAGCAGTATTATAGTAGTTATATTCTTGTACATAGGGGCAGTATTATAGTAGTTATATTCTTGTACATAGGGGCAGTATTATAGTAGTTATATTCTTGTACATAGGGGCAGTATTATAGTAGTTATATTCTTGTACATAGAAGCAGTATTATAGTAGTTATATTCTTGTACATAGGAGTAGTATTATAGTAGTTATATTCTTGTACATAGGAGCAGTATTATAGTAGTTATATTCTTGTACATAGGGGCAGTATTATAGTAGTTATATTCTTGTACATAGAAGCAGTATTATAGTAGTTATATTCTTGTACATAGGGGCAGTATTATAGTAGTTATAATCTTGTTCATAGAAGCAGTATTATAGTAGTTATATTCTTGTACATAGGGGCAGTATTATAGTAGTTATATTCTTGTACATAGGGGCAGTATTATAGTAGTTATATTCTTGTACATAGGGGCAGTATTATAATAGTTATATTCTTGTACACAGGAGCAGTATTATAGTAGTTATATTCTTGCACATAGAAGCAGTATTATAGTAGTTATATTCTTGTACATAGGGGGCAGTATTATAGTAGTTATATTCTTGTACATTGGGGGCAGTATTATAGTAGTTATATTCTTGTACATAGGGGGCAGTATTATAGTAGTTATATTCATGTACATAGGGCGCCGTATTATAGTAGTTATATTCTTGTACATAGGAGCAGTATTTTAGTAGTTATATTCATGTACATAGGGGCATTATTATAGTAGTTATGTTCTTGTACATAGGGCGCAGTATTATAGTAGTTATATTCTTGTACATAGGAGCAGTATTACAATAGTTATATTCTTGTACATAGGGGTGCAGTATTATAGTAGCTATATTCTTGTACATAGGGGGGCAGTATTATAGTAGTTATATTCTTGTACATAGGGGTAGTATTATAGTAGTTATATTCTTGTACATAGGAGCAGTATTATAGTAGTTATATTCTTGTACATAGGGGTAGTATTATAGTAGTTATATTCTTGTACACAGGAGCAGTATTATAGTAGTTATATTCTTGTACATAGGGGCAGTATTATAGTAGTTATATTCTTGTACATAGAAGCAGTATTATAGTAGTTATATTCTTGTACATAGGGGTAGTATTATAGTAGTTATATTCTTGTACATAGGAGCAGTATTATAGTAGTTATATTCTTGTACATAGGGGGCAGTATTATAGTAGTTATATTGTTGTACATAGGGGCAGTTTTATAGTAGTTATATTCTTGTACATACGGGCAGTATTATTGTAGTCATATTCCTGTACATAAGGGGCAGTATTATAGTAGTTATATTATTGTACAGTACATAGGGGCAGTATTACAGTAGTTATATTCTTGTACATAGAAGCAGTATTACAGTAGTTATATTCTTGTACATAGGGAGTATTATAGTAGTTATATTTTTGTACATAGGAGCAGTATTATAGTAGTTATATTCTTGTACATAGAAGCAGTATTATAGTAGTTATATTCTTGTACATAGGGGCAGTATTATAGTAGTTATAATCTTGTTCATAGAAGCAGTATTATAGTAGTTATATTCTTGTACATAGGGGCAGTATTATAGTAGTTATATTCTTGTACATAGGGGCAGTATTATAGTAGTTATATTCTTGTACATAGGGGCAGTATTATAGTAGTTATATTCTTGTACACAGGAGCAGTATTATAGTAGTTATATTCTTGTACATAGAAGCAGTATTATAGTAGTTATATTCTTGTACATAGGGGCAGTATTATAGTAGTTATAATCTTGTTCATAGAAGCAGTATTATAGTAGTTATATTCTTGTACATAGGGGCAGTATTATAGTAGTTATATTCTTGTACATAGGAGCAGTATTATAGTAGTTTTATCCTTGTACATAGGGGGCAGTATTATAGTAGTTATATTCTTGTACATAGGAGCAGTATTATAGTAGTTATAATCTTGTTCGTAGAAGCAGCATTATAGTAGTTATATTCTTGTACATAGGGGCAGTATTATAGTAGTTATATTCTTGTACATAGAAGCAGTATTATAGTAGTTATATTCTTGTACATAGGGGGCAGTATTATAGTAGTTATATTCTTGTACATAGGGGGCAGTATTATAGTAGTTATATTATTGTACATAGGGGCAGTATTATAGTACTTATATTCTTTTACATAGGGAGCAGTATTATAGTAGTTATATTTTTGTACGTAGGTGCAGTATTATAGCAGTTATATTCTTGTACATAGGGACAGTATTATAGTAGTTATATTCTTGTACATAGGGGCAGTATTATAGTAGTTATATTCTTGTACATAGGGGCAGTATTATAGTAGTTATATTCTTGTACATAGGGGGCAGTATTATAGTAGTTATATTCTTGTACATAGGGGGCAGTATTATAGTAGTTATATTCTTGCACATAGGGGACAGTATTATAGTAGTTATATTCTTGTACATAGGGAGCAGTATTATAGTAGTTATATTCCTGTACATAGGGGGCAGTATTATAGTAGTTATATTGTTGTACATAGGGGCAGTTTTATAGTAGTTATATTCTTGTACATACGGGCAGTATTATTGTAGTCATATTCCTGTACATAAGGGGCAGTATTATAGTAGTTATATTATTGTACAGTACATAGGGGCAGTATTACAGTAGTTATATTCTTGTACATAGAAGCAGTATTACAGTAGTTATATTCTTGTACATAGGGAGTATTATAGTAGTTATATTTTTGTACATAGGAGCAGTATTATAGTAGTTATATTCTTGTACATAGGAGCAGTATTATAGTAGTTATATTCCTGTACATAGGAGCAGTATTATAGTAGTTATATTCCTGTACATAGGGGGCAGTATTATAGTAGTTATATTCCTGTACATAGGGGCAGTATTATAGTAGTTATATTCCTGTACATAGGGGGCAGTATTATAGTAGTTATATTCTTGTACATAGGGGCAGTATTATAGTAGTTATATTCTTGTACATAGGGGGCAGTATTATAGTAGTTATATTCTTGTACATAGGAGCAGTATTATAGTAGTTATATTCCTGTACATAGGGGGCAGTATTATAGTAGTTATATTCTTGTACATAGGGGGCAGTATTATAGTAGTTATATTTTTGTACGTAGGTGCAGTATTATAGCAGTTATATTCTTGTACATAGGGACAGTATTATAGTAGTTATATTCTTGTAAATAGGGGCAGTATTATAGTAGTTATATTCTTGTAAATAGGAGCAGTATTATAGTAGTTATATTCTTGTACATAGGAACAGTATTATAGTAGTTATATTCTTGTATATAGTGGGCAGTATTATAGTAGTGATATTCTTGTACATAGGGGACAGTATTATAGTAGTTATATTCTTGTACATAGGGGGCAGTATTATAGTAGTTATATTCTTGTACATAGTAGTTATATTCTTGTACATAGAAGCAGTATTATAGTAGTTATATTCTTGTACATAGGAGTAGTATTATAGTAGTTATATTCTTGTACATAGGAGCAGTATTATAGTAGTTATATTCTTGTACATAGGGGCAGTATTATAGTAGTTATATTCTTGTACATAGAAGCAGTATTATAGTAGTTATATTCTTGTACATAGGGGCAGTATTATAGTAGTTATAATCTTGTTCATAGAAGCAGTATTATAGTAGTTATATTCTTGTACATAGGGGCAGTATTATAGTAGTTATATTCTTGTACATAGGGGCAGTATTATAGTAGTTATATTCTTGTACATAGGGGCAGTATTATAATAGTTATATTCTTGTACACAGGAGCAGTATTATAGTAGTTATATTCTTGCACATAGAAGCAGTATTATAGTAGTTATATTCTTGTACATAGGGGGCAGTATTATAGTAGTTATATTCTTGTACATTGGGGGCAGTATTATAGTAGTTATATTCTTGTACATAGGGGGCAGTATTATAGTAGTTATATTCATGTACATAGGGCGCCGTATTATAGTAGTTATATTCTTGTACATAGGAGCAGTATTTTAGTAGTTATATTCATGTACATAGGGGCATTATTATAGTAGTTATGTTCTTGTACATAGGGCGCAGTATTATAGTAGTTATATTCTTGTACATAGGAGCAGTATTACAATAGTTATATTCTTGTACATAGGGGTGCAGTATTATAGTAGCTATATTCTTGTACATAGGGGGGCAGTATTATAGTAGTTATATTCTTGTACATAGGGGTAGTATTATAGTAGTTATATTCTTGTACATAGGGGTAGTATTATAGTAGTTATATTCTTGTACACAGGAGCAGTATTATAGTAGTTATATTCTTGTACATAGGGGCAGTATTATAGTAGTTATATTCTTGTACATAGAAGCAGTATTATAGTAGTTATATTCTTGTACATAGGGGTAGTATTATAGTAGTTATATTCTTGTACATAGGAGCAGTATTATAGTAGTTATATTCTTGTACATAGGGGCAGTATTATAGTAGTTATATTCTTGTACATAGAAGCAGTATTATAGTAGTTATATTCTTGTACATAGGGGCAGTATTATAGTAGTTATAATCTTGTTCATAGAAGCAGTATTATAGTAGTTATATTCTTGTACATAGGGGCAGTATTATAGTAGTTATATTCTTGTACATAGGGGCAGTATTATAGTAGTTATATTCTTGTACATAGGGGCAGTATTATAGTAGTTATATTCTTGTACACAGGAGCAGTATTATAGTAGTTATATTCTTGTACATAGAAGCAGTATTATAGTAGTTATATTCTTGTACATAGGGGCAGTATTATAGTAGTTATAATCTTGTTCATAGAAGCAGTATTATAGTAGTTATATTCTTGTACATAGGGGCAGTATTATAGTAGTTATATTCTTGTACATAGGAGCAGTATTATAGTAGTTTTATCCTTGTACATAGGGGGCAGTATTATAGTAGTCATATTCTTGTACATAGGAGCAGTATTATAGTAGTTATAATCTTGTTCATAGAAGCAGCATTATAGTAGTTATATTCTTGTACATAGGGGCAGTATTATAGTAGTTATATTCTTGTACATAGAAGCAGTATTATAGTAGTTATATTCTTGTACATAGGGGGCAGTATTATAGTAGTTATATTCTTGTACATAGGGGGCAGTATTATAGTAGTTATATTATTGTACATAGGGGCAGTATTATAGTACTTATATTCTTGTACATAGGGAGCAGTATTATAGTAGTTATATTTTTGTACGTAGGTGCAGTATTATAGCAGTTATATTCTTGTACATAGGGACAGTATTATAGTAGTTATATTCTTGTACATAGGGGCAGTATTATAGTAGTTATATTCTTGTACATAGGGGCAGTATTATAGTAGTTATATTCTTGTACATAGGGGGCAGTATTATAGTAGTTATATTCTTGTACATAGGGGGCAGTATTATAGTAGTTATATTCTTGCACATAGGGGACAGTATTATAGTAGTTATATTCTTGTACATAGGGAGCAGTATTATAGTAGTTATATTCCTGTACATAGGGGGCAGTATTATAGTAGTTATATTGTTGTACATAGGGGCAGTTTTATAGTAGTTATATTCTTGTACATACGGGCAGTATTATTGTAGTCATATTCCTGTACATAAGGGGCAGTATTATAGTAGTTATATTATTGTACAGTACATAGGGGCAGTATTACAGTAGTTATATTCTTGTACATAGAAGCAGTATTACAGTAGTTATATTCTTGTACATAGGGAGTATTATAGTAGTTATATTTTTGTACATAGGAGCAGTATTATAGTAGTTATATTCTTGTACATAGGAGCAGTATTATAGTAGTTATATTCCTGTACATAGGAGCAGTATTATAGTAGTTATATTCCTGTACATAGGGGGCAGTATTATAGTAGTTATATTCCTGTACATAGGGGCAGTATTATAGTAGTTATATTCCTGTACATAGGGGGCAGTATTATAGTAGTTATATTCTTGTACATAGGGGCAGTATTATAGTAGTTATATTCTTGTACATAGGGGGCAGTATTATAGTAGTTATATTCTTGTACATAGGAGCAGTATTATAGTAGTTATATTCCTGTACATAGGGGGCAGTATTATAGTAGTTATATTCTTGTACATAGGGGGCAGTATTATAGTAGTTATATTTTTGTACGTAGGTGCAGTATTATAGCAGTTATATTCTTGTACATAGGGACAGTATTATAGTAGTTATATTCTTGTAAATAGGGGCAGTATTATAGTAGTTATATTCTTGTAAATAGGAGCAGTATTATAGTAGTTATATTCTTGTACATAGGAACAGTATTATAGTAGTTATATTCTTGTATATAGTGGGCAGTATTATAGTAGTGATATTCTTGTACATAGGGGACAGTATTATAGTAGTTATATTCTTGTACATAGGGGGCAGTATTATAGTAGTTATATTCTTGTACATAGTAGTTATATTCTTGTACATAGGGAGCAGTATTATAGTAGTTATATTCTTGTACATAGGGGCTGTATTATAGTAGTTATATTCCTGTACATACGGGCAGTATTATTGTAGTCATATTCCTGTACATAAGGGGCAGTATTATAGTAGTTATATTATTGTACATAGGGGCAGTATTACAGTAGTAATATTCTTGTACATAAGGGCAGTATTATAGTAGTTATATTCTTGTACATAGGGGCAGTATTATAGTAGTTATATTCCTGTACATAAGGGCAGTATTATAGTAGTTATATTTTTGTATATAGGGGCAGTATTATAGTAGTTAGAAGCAGTATTATAGTAGTTATATTCCTGTACATAGGGGGCAGTATTATAGTAGTTATATTCTTCTACATAGTAGCAGTATTATAGTAGTTATAGTCTTGTACATAGGAGCAGTATTATAGTAGTTATATTCTTGTACATAGGGGCAGTATTATAGTAGTTATATTTGTATATACAGGGTGGGCCATTTATATGGATACACCTAAGTGGGCCGACTTCAAAAATGGCCGCCATGGTCACCACTAGTGTTGAGCATTCCGTTACTGCAAATATCGGGTATCGGCCGATATTCGCTGTATCGGAATTCCGATACCGAGTACTGATATTTTTACAATATCGGATACCGGAATCGGAAGTTCCCATAATGCAATGAGCCAGTGTTGTGGCTGTGATTGGCTGCTGAAATGATGTCATCATGATGTGCAGTCTGTGCGCATCATGATGCGCGGTCTGTGCGGGCCTGCTGGGGGTCTGTGTGGGCCTCCCGGGGGTCTGTACGGGCCTGCCGGGGGTCTGTGTGGGCCTCCCTTGGGTCTGTACGGGCCTGACGGGGGTCTGTCTGGCCTCCCGGGGATTGTGTGTGTGTGTGCAGGCATCGTCCGATGGGACTACAAGTCCCATCGGGCGATGCCTGCAACAATGACAGCGATTGACACATTAGCCAATGATGGGACAGTAGTAGTCCCGTCATCCGGCTAATGTGTTGAATGTAAAAAAAACCCAAAACATACTACATTCATACTTCATGCTACATACATACTACATATATACTACATTCATACAACATACATACATGCTAGATATATACTACATATATACAACATTCTTACATAAATACTACATACATACTACATATACTACATACATACATACTACATACATACTACATACAATACATTCATACAATACATACATATAGACATACAGTACACATAACATAGAGTACATACTCACCATCACTTGTCACTTTGATCCCCGAAGCCAGTGTCATCTCACTGTAAAAAATATTAAAATAACAGAAATCCACGAGTGTCCCACGACGATCTCCTGCAGTGCATCACTGAGAGGTTACTATAGTTCACTGGTCTCACTTTATGGCAAAAGCTGCGTGGGAACTTTCTCACACAGCAATGCCAAAAGTTAGACTAGGGACTATTTTTTTACAGTGGCGGAGGAATACAGTGCGGGAGGATACCTACCTCCCGTCATTGTATTCCTGGGGCCCCTAGAGAGCGGTTGCATCAGCTGATGCTGCTGTTCTCCACGGGAGATCGTCGTGGGACACTCGTGGATTTCTGCGGATCAGGGAGTGTATCGCTTGTTTGTTATTTTAATATTTTTTAAAGATGACACTGGCTTCAGGGATCAAAGTGACAAGTGATGGTGAGTAAGTACTCTGTTATATGTACTGTGTGTCTATATGTATGTATTGTATGTAGTATGTATGTTGTATGTCTGTAGCATGTTTTATGTAAGTTGTATGTATGTAGTATGTATGTATGTTGTATGAATGTAGTATATGTGAAGTATGTAAGTAGATGTATGTATGTTGTATGAATGTAGTATGTATGTAGTATGTAGTATATATGAAGTATGTATGTTGTATGAATGTAGTATATATGTAGTATGTATGTAGTATGTATGTTGTATGAATGTAGTATATATGAAGTATGTATGTAGTATGTATGTAGTATGTACAGTGGGGAAAAAAAGTATTTAGTCAGTCAGCAATAGTGCAAGTTCCACCACTTAAAAAGATGAGAGGCGTCTGTAATTTACATCATAGGTAGACCTCAACTATGGGAGACAAACTGAGAAAAAAAAATCCAGAAAATCACATTGTCTGTTTTTTTTTCATTTTATTTGCATATTATGGTGGAAAATAAGTATTTGGTCAGAAACAAGCAATCAAGATTTCTGGCTCTCACAGACCTGTAACTTCTTCTTTAAGAGTCTCCTCTTTCCTCCACTCATTACCTGTAGTAATGGCACCTGTTTAAACTTGTTATCAGTATAAAAAGACACCTGTGCACACCCTCAAACAGTCTGACTCCAAACTCCACTATGGTGAAGACCAAAGAGCTGTCAAAGGACACCAGAAACAAAATTGTAGCCCTGCACCAGGCTGGGAAGACTGAATCTGCAACAGCCAACCAGCTTGGAGTGAAGAAATCAACTGTGGGAGCAATAATTAGAAAATGGAAGACATACAAGACCACTGATAATCTCCCTCGATCTGGTGCTCCACGCAAAATCCCACCCCGTGGGGTCAGAGTGATCACAAGAACGGTGAGCAAAAATCCCAGAACCACGCGGGGGGACCTAGTGAATGAACTGCAGAGAGCTGGGACCAATGTAACAAGGCCTACCATAAGTAACACACTACGCCACCATGGACTCAGATCCTGCAGTGCCAGACGTGTCCCATTGCTTAAGCCTGTACATGTCCGGGCCCATCTGAAGTTTGCTAGAGAGCATTTGGATGATCCAGAGGAGTTTTGGGAGAATGTCCTATGGTCTGATGAAACCAAACTGGAACTGTTTGGTAGAAACACAACTTGTCGTGTTTGGAGGAAAAAGAATACTGAGTTGCATCCATCAAACACCATACCTACTGTAAAGCAAGGTGGTGGAAACATCATGCTTTGGGGCTGTTTCTCTGCAAAGGGGCCAGGACGACTGATCCGGGTACATGAAAGAATGAATGGGGCCATGTATCGTGAGATTTTGAGTGCAAACCTCCTTCCATCAGCAAGGGCATTGAAGATGAAACGTGGCTGGGTCTTTCAACATGACAATGATCCAAAGCACACCGCCAGGGCAACGAAGGAGTGGCTTCGTAAGAAGCATTTCAAGGTCCTGGAGTGGCCTAGCCAGTCTCCAGATCTCAACCCTATAGAAAACCTTTGGAGGGAGTTGAAAGTCCGTGTTGCCAAGCGAAAAGCCAAAAACATCACTGCTCTAGAGGAGATCTGCATGGAGGAATGGGCCAACATACCAACAACAGTGTGTGGCAACCTTGTGAAGACTTACAGAAAACGTTTGACCTCTGTCATTGCCAACAAAGGATATATCACAAAGTATTGAGATGAAATTTTGTTTCTGACCAAATACTTATTTTCCACCATAATATGCAAATAAAATGAAAAAAAAACAGACAATGTGATTTTCTGGATTTTTTTTTCTCAGTTTGTCTCCCATAGTTGAGATCTACCTATGATGTAAATTACAGACGCCTCTCATCTTTTTAAGTGGTGGAACTTGCACTATTGCTGACCGACTAAATACTTTTTTTCCCCACTGTATGTAGTATGTTTTTTGTTTTTTTTTTACATTCAACACATTAGCCGGATGATGGGACTACTACTGTCCCATCATTGGCTAATGTGTCAATCACTGTCATTGTAGCAGGCATCGCCCGATGGGACTTGTAGTCCCATCGGACGATGCCTGCACACACACACAACCCCCGGCAGCCCGTACAGACCCCCGGCAGGCCCGTACAGACCCCCGGGAGGCCCGCACAGACCCCCGACAGCCCTCACAGACCCCTGGCAGGCCCGCACAGACCCCCGGCAGGCCCGCACAGACCCCCGACAGCCCTCACAGACCCCTGGCAGGCCCACACAGACCCCCGGCAGGCCCGCACAGACCCCCGGCAGGCCCACACAGACCCCCGGCAGGCCCGCACAGACCCCCGGCAGGCCCACACAGACCCCCGGCAGGCCCGCACAGACCCCCGACAGCCCTCACAGACCCCTGGCAGGCCCACACAGACCCCCGGCAGGCCCACACAGACCCCCGGCAGGCCCGCACAGACCCCCGGCAGGCCCGCACAGACCCCCGGCAGGCCCGCACAGACCCCCGAGAGGCCCGTACAGACCCCTCCCGTACACACAGACACGCACAGTGTCCGCCCACGCACTGCCCACACTCTTCCCCCCTCCCGAACTGGATGTACAAGTAAAGAAAGGGGCTTTTTTAATTCCGATATTTCTGTCCCATTGACTTGAATGGGGTTTCCAGTATCGGAATCAGCGATACCCGATACTTTTTGGGTATCGGCCGATCCAATCCGATCCGATACTTCACGGTATCTCTCAACACTAGTCACCACCCATCTGTTTCCCCCCTCCTATATACTAATGTGCCATAAGCAGGAAGTTGATATCACCAACCTTTCCCATTTAACTTAGGTGTATCCATATAAGTGGCCCACCCTGTGGTTGTCTCTACCTCCGTCTCCCTTCTTTTCTGCATTTCTTACACAATACATTAGGGTTCATTGTGAACATTAGTAGAAGCTCTCCGTAGAGATAATCTCGATGGTAGGAATTGATTATAACCTGTGGTGATGTCACTAGTGGTTGGGCTATTGCTGTATTATATCGTGTCTTTACCACCATTGTATTGGCTGCTCAGTATACCCCCTGTGTACAGTAAGCTCTTACCATGGAGGTTGATGGACATCAGGGTCTCCTTACTGATGCGGCCGTTGGTATCTATGATGGCCGCTGTGTGAATGACCAGGTCCACTCCCTGGCAGGATCTATTCAGGAATTCTGTGTCCCGGATGTCTCCTTCTAGAACCTTCACTTTACTCTGGAATCCTGAGAATTATATAAAGATACAATGTGAGCAGGAATTCTTCATGCGGCTGCAGACAGGATCTTATCATGTATCTCTGTATACAGGGAGCTCCCCCTAGTGGTGGCTGCAGACAGGATCTTATCATGTGTCTCTGTATACAGGGAGCTCCCCCTAGTGGTGGCTGCAGACAGGATCTTATCATGTGTCTCTGTATACAGGGAGCTCCCCCTAGTGGTGACTGCAGACAGGATCTTATCATGTGTCTCTGTATACATGGAGCTCCCCCTAGTGGTGACTGCAGACAGGATCTTATCATGTATCTCTGTATACAGGGAGCTCCCCCTAGTGGTGTCTGCAGACAGGATCTTATCATGTATCTCTGTATACAGGGAGCTCCCCCTAGTGGTGTCTGCAGACAGGATCTTATATGTATCTCTGTATAGAGGGAGCTCCCCCTAGCGGTGTCTGCAGACAGGATCTTATCATGTATCTCTGTATACTGGGAGCTCCCCCTAGTGGTGACTGCAGACAGGATCTTATCATGTATCTCTGTATACAGGGAGCTTCCCCTAGTGGTGGCTGCTGACAGGATCTTAGCATGTATCTCTGTATACAGGGAGCTTCCCTTAGTGGTGGCTGCAGACAGAATCTTATTATGTATCTCTATATACAGGGAGCTCCCCCCTAGTGGTGACTGCAGACAGGATCTTATCATGTATCTCTGTATACAGGGAGCTCCCCCTAGTGGTGGCTGCTGACAGGATCTTATCATGTATCTCTATATAAAGGGAGCTCCCCCTAGTGGTGACTGCAGACAGGATCTTATCATGTATCTCTGTATACAGGGAGCTCCCCCTAGTGGTGACTGCAGACAGGATCTTATCATGTATCTCTGTATACAGGGAGCTCCCCCTAGTGGTGACTGCAGACAGGATTTTATCATGTATCTCTGTATACAGGGAGCTCCCCCTAGTGGTGGCTACAGACAGGATCTTATGTATCTCTGTATACAGGGAGCTCCCCCTAGTGGTGGCTCCAGACAGAATATTATGTATCTCTGTATACAGGGAGCTCCCCCTAGCGGTGTCTGCAGACAGGATCTTATCATGTATCTCTGTATACTGGGAGCTCCCCCTAGTGGTGACTGCAGACAGGATCTTATCATGTATCTCTGTATACAGGGAGCTCCCCCTAGTGGTGGCTGCTGACAGGATCTTAGCATGTATCTCTGTATACAGGGAGCTTCCCTTAATGGTGGCTGCAGACAGAATCTTATTATGTATCTCTATATACAGGGAGCTCCCCCTAGTGGTGACTGCAGACAGGATCTTATCATGTATCTCTGTATACAGGGAGCTCCCCCTAGTGGTGGCTGCTGACAGGATCTTATCATGTATCTCTATATACAGGGAGCTCCCCCTAGTGGTGACTGCAGACAGGATCTTATCATGTATCTCTGTATGCAGGGAGCTCCCCCTAGGGGTGACTGCAGACAGGATCTTATCATGTATCTCTGTATACAGGGAGCTCCCCCTAGTGGTGACTGCAGACAGGATTTTATCATGTATCTCTGTATACAGGGAGCTCCCCCTAGTGGTGGCTACAGACAGGATCTTATCTTACTCTGTCAACAAAAGCGGAAACAAATGACACTCAAAAACACTCATGAGCAACAAGCAGTGCGTCCGGAAAGAAAAGAAGAGTGGTAGTTGTGGGCGACTCACTACTAAGAGGCACGGAGGCAACTATCTGCAGGCCGGACATAACCGCACGAGAAGTATGCTGCCTCCCAGGAGCAAAAATCAAGAATGTGGTCAACAGGATACCAACTATCCTCAAATCCAAGGACGACTACCCTTTCCTACTGATACATGTAGGCACAAACGACACGGCAAGAAATGACCTACCAACTATCTGCGAAGACTTTGAAATTCTGGGGAAGAAAATAAAGGAACGGAACGTACAGGTTGTTTTCTCATCCATCCTCCCAGTCGATGGCCATGGCATCAGAAGATGGAATAGGATACTAGAGGTGAACAACTGGCTACGACGGTGGTGCAGGCAGCAAGGATTTGGATTCTTGGACCATGGCGTGAATTACCTCTACGATGGACTTCTTGCAAGAGATGGGATACACCTCACAAAACCTGGGAAACACACATTCGCCAGAAGACTTGCCACACTCATCAGGAGGGCTTTACACTAGAAGAGGAGGGGATGGGAGGAAAAACAGCCGACAAGAACATGCAGCAGAAGGACAAACTAATCAAGGATACTAGATGTGGTACAGAGGACCCAAGACAGGGCACTCAGAAGGAAGCTAAGAAAAAGGAAGCAAAACCTCTTTCCTGCATGCTGACCAATGCAAGGAGCCTGACCAATAAGACTGAAGATCTGGAGTTGGTAATGTATGAGGAGAAATACGACCTAGTAGGAATAACTGAGACATGGTTAGACGACAGCTATGACTGGGCGGCCAACCTGCAAGGATATGATTTGTTTAGGAGGGATCGTAAAAAAAGGAAAAGGGGGTGGAGTCTGTCTATATATAAAGTCCACACTAAGAGAAGATATACAAGAGGGAAACGAAGAGGTGGAGTCTCTATGGGTGGAGATACAAGGAGGGAAAAGTAATAAAATCCTCATAGGGGTTTGTTATCAGCCACCAAATATAACAGAAACCACTGAGAATGTATTATTGAGACAAAGAGACAAAGCAGCAAATCCCAATGAGGTGATTATTATGGGGGACTTCACCTACCCCGACATAGACTGGGAACCTGGAACCTGCGGATCTCAGAAAGGAAACCAATGTCTGTCAGTGACCAAGGATAATTATCAGTCACCACTTGTGCAGGGCCCAACTAGAGGGACGGCCCTTCTGGACTTAATGTGAAGCCACAGGCCGGATAGAATAACAGAAGTCCGAGTCGATGGCACCGAGGGAACAGTGACCACAATATAACACAAGTCCACTTGTCCTTCAGTAAGGCGCCCTGGAAGGGGGTTACAAAAACACTGAATTTCAGGAAAGCAAAGTCTGATCAGCTTAGAGAGGACCTTCGCCGAATTGATTGGGACAATGTCCTCAAAAATAGGAGCACAGAAAATAAATGGGAAATATTTAAATCCGTTTTACACCCCCACTGCGAGCTAGCCATACCGTACAGAAATAAAAGGGCTAGGAACAGGAGAACACCAATGTGGCTAAATAAGGATGTAAAAAGGGCAATAAAGAACAAGAACAAGGCATTTAGGAAGCTAAAACAAGAAGGCAATGAAGAAGCATTAAAAAGTTATAGAGAAAAAATAAAATGTGTAAAACACAAATACATTTAGCAAAAGTGGAAACTGAGAGACTCATTGCTAAGGAAAGTAAAACAAACCCCAAACTATTCTATAATTATATAAACAGTAAAAAGATTAAAATTGATGGTGTCGGCCCTTTAAAGAACAATGAGGGTGAAATCACAGAGAGCGATGTGGGAAAAGCAAAGGTTTTCAATACTTTTTTCTCCACAGTGTTCACACAGGAAAAGGATTTGCCAGGGGAAATGCAGAGTGATAATGTAAACTCCCCATTAAGTATTACCTGCCTAACCCAGGAAGAAGTGCAGGACCGCCTTAGTAAGATGAAAATGGACAAATCACCAGGCCCTGATGGCATTCACCCTCGGGTATTAAGGGAGTTAAGTAATGTGATAGACAGGCCTCTATTCCTTATATTTAAAGACTCTATAGAATCAGGGTCTGTTCCTTTTGATTGGCGGCAAGAAAATGTGGTACCAATATTCAAAAAGGGGAGTAAAAGGGAACCTGTAAACTATAGGCCGGTAAGCTTAACATCTGCTGTGGGTAAAATGTTTGAAGGGTTTCTAAGGGATACCATTATGGAATATCTCAATGTTAATAAATGTTTAACTCCATATCAACATGGATTTATGAAGGATCGCTCCTGTCAGACTAACCTGATCAGCTTCTATGAGGATGTAAGCTCTCAAATGGACCCAGGAGAATCATTGGATGTCATTTATCTCAACTTCTCTAAAGCATGTGACACTGTCCCACATAAAAGATTGGTCAGTAAGAGGAGAAAGCTCGGGCTAGGGGAAAATGTGTGTAGATGGGTAGGTAGGTGGCTTAGTGATAGAAAACAAAGAGTGGTTATTAATGGGGCATCCTCAGATTGGGCCAGGGTTACTAGTGGGGGACCACAGGGGTCTGTATTGGGCCCCCTACTATTTAATATATTTATTAATGATCTAGTGGATGGCTTACACAGTAAAATATCAGTATTTGCAGATGAGACAAAACTATGTAAGGTCGTTAACACAAAGGAGGACAGTTTGCAACTACAGACAGATTTGAGTAAATTGGAGAATTGGGCTGAAAAATGGCAAATGAGGTTTAACCCAGATAAGTGTAAGGTTATGCACATGGGAAGGAGAAACAGATGCTACAATTACTGACTAAATGGGAAACTGCTGGGGAAATCAGACATGGAAAAAGACTTAGGCATCTTAGTCAATAAGAAGCTAAATTGGAGTGCCCAGTGTCAGGCAGCTGCCACCAAAGCAAATAGGGTGATGGGATGCATTAGAAGAGGTCTGGGGGCACGAGATGAAAACATAATTCTCCCTCTGTACAAATCACTCGTCAGACCACACTTGGAGGGTTGTGTGCAATTTTGGACGCCGATGCTCAAGAAAGACATTACTGAACTTGAAAGGGTTCAAAGGCGGCAACTAAAATGATAAATGGAGTTGGTTCACTACAATACCCAGAAAGGTTATCAAAATTAGGTCTATTTACTCTAGAAAAGAGAAGACTAAGGGTACCGTTACACGTAGCGATGCACCAGCGATCCCGACAACGATATGTATCGCTGGTGCATCACTAAGTGGTCGCTAGTGAGCTGCCACACAGGCAGATCTCACCAGCGACATCGCAGGGGTCGGGGGTCGCTACTTACCTGTCAGACGCGGCGATCCTAATGTCCTCCCGCCCGCGTCCACGCGTCGCTCGTCGTCATAGCAGGAAGCTGACGACGAGGAATGGTTCAGGACCTTCTCGCGCGACCAGCGATATCCAGCGGGGGGAGCCGGTCGGAGGTAAGTATCACATGTAGCGATGTCGCTGCTACGTCACAAAATCGGTGACTTTACAGCGATATTGCTAGCGATATCGCAGTGTGTAACGGGGGCTTTAGGGGAGACTTAACCCCTTCACTACCAAGGGTGGTTTGCACGTTAACTCCCCGGCCAATTTTTACAATTCTGACCACTGTCCCTTTATGAGGCCATAACTCTGGAGCTTCCATGGATCCCGGTGATTCTGACATTGTTTTCTCGTGACATATTGTACTTCATGTTAGTGGTAAAATTTCATTCATATAACTTGCGTTTATTTGTGAAAAAAATGGAAATTTGGCGAAAATTTTTAAAATTTTGCTATTTTCCAACTTTTAATTTTTATGCCCTTAAATCACAGCGATACGGCGCACAAAAAACTTAATAAGTAACATTTCCCACATGTTTACTTTACATCAGCACAATTTGGGAACCAAAATTTTTTTTTGTTAGGAAGTTATAAGGGTTAAACGTTGACCAGCGATCTCTCATTTTTGCAACACCATTTTATTTTTACGGACCACATCACATTTGAAGCCACTTTGAGGGGTCTATATGATAGAAAATACCCAAAAGTGACACCATTCTAAAAACTGCACCCCTTAAGGTGCTCAAAACCACATTCAAGAAGTTTATTAACCCTTCAGGTGCGTCACAGGAATTTTTTTGAATATTTAAAAAAAAAATGAACATTTAACTTTTTTTCACAAAAAAAATACTTCATGTTCAATTTTTTTTTATTTTACCAAGTGTAACAGGAGAAATTGGACTGGAAAAGTTATTGTGCAGTTTGTCCTGAGTACGCTGATACCCTATATGTGGGGGTAAACCACTGTTTCGGCGCATGGCAGAGCTCAGAAGGGAAGGAGCGCCATTTGACTTTTTCAATGCAAAATTGGCTGGAATTGAGATCGGACACCATGTCGCGATTGGAAAACCCCTGATGTACCTAAACAGTGGAAACTCCCCACAAGTGACCCCATTTTGGAAACTAGACCCCCCAAGAAACTTATCTAGATATGTGGTGAGAACTTTGAACCCACAAGGGCTTCACAGAAGTTTATAACGTACAGCGGTACAATTAAAAAATCATATTTTTCCACAAAAATGATCTCTTCACCCCCAATTTTTATTTTCCAAGGGTAACAGGACCCTAAAAGTTATTGTGCAATTTGTCCTGAGTACGCTGATACCCCACATGTGGGGGTAAACCACTATTTGGGCGCATGGCAGAGCTCGGAAGGGAAGCAGCGCCATTTGACGTTTTTGGCTGGAATTGAGATCGGACACCATGTCGCGTTTGGAAAGCCCCTGATGTACCAAAACAGTAGAAACCCCCCACAAATGACCCCATTTTGGAAACTAGACCCCCAAGGAACTTATCTAGATGTGTGGTGAGGACTTTGAACCCCCCAGTGCTTCACAGAAGTTTATAACGCCCGGGCATGAAAATAAAAAAATCGTATTTTTTCCACAAACATGATCTTTTAGTCACCAATTTTTTTATTTTCCCAAGGGTAACAGGAGAAATTGGACCCCAAAAGTTGTCCAATTTGTTCTGAGTACGCTGATACCTCATATGTGGGAGAAAACTACTGTATGGACACACGTCGGGGCTCGGAAGGGAAGTAGTGACGTTTTGGAATGCAGACTTTGATGGAATGGTCTGCGGGTGTCATGTCGCGTTTAGAGAGCCCCTGATGTACCTAAACAGTGAAAACCCCCCATAAGTGACCCCATTTTGGAAACTAGATCCCCACGGAACTTATCAAGATGTGTGGTGAGCACTTTGAACCCCCAAGTGCTTCACAGAAGTTTATAACGCCTGGGCGTGAAAATAAAAAAAATCATTTTTTTCCACAAAAATTATATTTTTGCCCCCAATTTTTTATTTTCCTAAGGGTAACAGGAGAAATTGGACCCCAAAAGTCGTTTTACAATTTGTCCTGAGTAGGCTGATACCCTATATGTGGGGGTAAAACACTGTTTGGGCGCATGGCAGAGCTTGGAAGGGAAGGAGCACCATTTGACTTTTTCAACGCAGAATTGGCTGGAATTGAGATCAGACGCCATGTTGCATTTGGAGAGCACCTGATGTGCCCAAACAGTGGAAACCCCCAATTATAACTCCAACCCTAACCTCAACACACCCCTAACCCTAATCTCAGCCCTAACCCTAACCCTAGCCCTAACCCTAACCCTAGCCCTAACCCTAATGGGAAAATGGAAATAAATACATTTTTTTTATTTTATTATTTTTCCCTAACTAAGGGGGTGATAACGGGGGGTTTGATTTACTATTTATGGCGGTTTTTATGTTTGGCGGCTGTCGCACGCTAAAAGACACTTTTTATTGTAAAATAGTTTTTGCATCACCACATATTGAGAGCTATAATTTTTCTGTATTTTGACCCACCGAGTCATGTGATGTCTTATTTTTTGCGGGACGAGTTGACGTTTATATTGGTACCATTTTCGGGCACGTGACATTTTTTGATCGCTTTTTATTCCGATTTTTGGGACGCAGAATGAATAAAACCCAGCGTTTCAAGAATTTCTTTTGGGGGGTGCGTTTACACCGTTCCGCGTGCGGTAAAATTGATGAAGCGGTTTTATTCTTCGGGTCAGTACGGTTACAGCGATACCTCATTTATATCGTTTTTTTATGTTTTATCGGTTTTATGCAATGAAAACTATTTTATATAAAAAATAATTATTTTTGCATCGCTTTATTCTGCGAGCTATAACTTTTTTATTTTTTCGCTGATGATGCTGTGTGGCGGCTTGTTTTTTGCGGGACAAGATGACGTTTTCAGCGGTACCATGGATACTTATATGCGTCTTTTTGATCGCGCGTTATTGCACTTTTTGTTTGGTGGTATGATAATAAATCATTATTTTTTTGCTTCGTTTTTTATTTTTTAAGGGGTTAACTAATGGGACAGTTTTATAGGGCGGGTCGTTACGGACGCGGCGATACCTAATATGTATACTTTTATTTATTTATTTTTTTTATTTTCAAAAAATGAATTTATTGGGGAATATTTTTTTTTTTTTTTAATTTATTAAGCGATTTTGTTAAAATTATTTTTACACTTTTTTTTTTACTTTATTACATAGTCCCAGGTGGGACATCACTGTCCGGTGACAGATCAGCGATCTGTCACAGGCAGTGCACAAGGCTTCCTCATGCCTGCGCTTTGCAGGCAGTGAGGAAGTCAGCTCCCTGCAGGCCCCTGAAGGCCCCCGTCGCCATATTGGATTCGGGGGCCTGCAGGGATGGAGCCCCCCGCAGCAGCGCTGCACATTGCGCTGCTGTGGGGGGGGCTCAGGGAAGCACGGAGGGAGCCCCCTCCCTGCCGATGCTTCCCTTTAACCCCCGGTACACCGCGATTATGTTTGATCGCGGTGTGCAAGGGGTTAATGTGTCAGGGGCGGTCCGTGACCACCCCTGACTAGTGTTGAGCATTCCGATACCGCAAGTATCGGGTATCGGCCGATACTTGCTGTATCGGAATTCCGATACCGACTTCCGATATTTTTTCAATATCGGAATTCGGCATCGGAATCGGAAGTTCAGTTGATTGATGGCCTGACGTCATCATGATGCGCGGTGTGTGCGCATCATGATGCGCCGTCATTTCGGGCCTTCCGGGGCTCTCTGCCGGCCTGCCGGGGGGCTGTGCCGGCCTGCCGGGGGGCTGTGTGGACTGCCCGGGGTCTGTACCGGCCTGCCGGGGGGCTGTGCCGGCCTGCCGGTGGTCTGTGCACCCTGTGGGGGTCTGTACCGGCCTGCCGGGGGGCTGTGCCGGCCTGCCGGGGGGCTGTGCTGATGTCCGGGGGTCTGTGCAAGCATCGTCCGATGGGACTACAAGTCCCATCTGGCGATGCCTGCTACCATGACAGTGATTGACACATTAGCCAATGATGGGACAGTAGTAGTCCCATCATCCGGCTAATGTGTTAAATGTTAAAAAAAAAAAAAAAAATACTACATACATACTACATGCTACATACATACTACATGCTACATACATACTACATATATACTACATACATACTACATACATACTACATATATACTACATACATGCTACATACATACTGCATGCTACATACATACTACATACATACTACATACATACTACATGCATGCTACATACTACATGCTACATACATACTACATATATACTACATGCATGCTACATACATACTACATACTACATACATACTACATACATACTACATGCATGCTACATACACATTTCCCACACAGCAATGGCATAAAGTGAGACTAGGGACTTTTTTTTTTTTAAGTGGCGGAGGAATACAGTGCGGAAGGATACCTACCTTCCGTCATTGGATTCCTGCAGCCCGTAGAGAACGGCAGCAACAGCTGATGCTGCAGTTCTCTACCCAAGATCGTCGTGGGACACACTCGTGGACTGCTTCGGATCGTGGGTGAGTATTTTTGTGGTTTGTTATGTTAATATTTATTCCGTAGACGACAATGGCTTCGGGGAACAATGTGACAAGTATTGGTAAGTATGTTACTCTATGTTATATGTACTGTATGTCTATGTATGTATTGTATGAATGTATTGTATGTATGTAGTATGTATGTAGTATGTATGTAGCATGTATGTAGCATGCATGTAGTATGTATGTAGCATGCATGTAGTATATATGTAGTATGTATGTGGTATGTATGTAGCATGTAGTATGTATGTAGCATGCATGTAGTATATATGTAGTATGTATGTAGTATGTATGTAGCATGTAGTATGTATGTAGCATGCATGTAGTATATATGTAGTATGTATGTGGTATGTATGTAGCATGTAGTATGTATGTAGCATGTAGTATGTAGCATGCATGTAGTATATATGTAGTATGTATGTAGCATGTAGTATGTATGTAGCATGCATGTAGTATGTATGTAGCATGTAATTTTTTTTTTTTTTTTTTTTTTTTACATTTAACACATTAGCCGGATGATGGGACTACTACTGTCCCATCATTGGCTAATGTGTCAATCACTGTCATGGTAGCAGGCATCGCCCGATGGGACTTGTAGTCCCATCGGACGATGCCTGCACAGACCACCGGCAGGCCGGCACAGCCCACCGGCAGGCCGGCACAGCCCCCCGGCAGGCCGGCACAGCCCCCCGGAGCCTGCACAGACCACCGGCAGGCCGGCACAGACCACCGGAGCCTGCACAGACCCCCTGGCAGGCCGGCACAGCCCCCCGAAAGGCCCGTACAGACCCCAGAGAGGCTGTACAAGGGCAGGAAAGGGTTTTTCTTATTCCGATACCGGAAGTCCCATAGACTTGAATGGGACTTCCGGTATCGGAATCGGCGATACCGATACTTTTTTTAAAGATCGGCCGATACCATCCGATACGATACTTTGAAGTATCGGACGGTATCGCTCAACTCTACCCCTGACACATTGTGCCGGGTGTCAGCTGTGATAATCAGCTGACACCCGGCCGCGATTAGCGGCGCTCACCACGTGGGCGCCGCTGATCGCTATGACGTAATATTCCGTCCATGGGACTTAGGGGCCAGGTCACATGGACGGAATAGTACGTCTGATGTCAGAAAGGGGTTAATATATATGTACAAGTATATCAGAGGGCAATACAGAGATCTCTCCAATGAACTGTTTTTATCAAGGACTGTGACAAGAACAAGGGGGCATTCTCCTAGTTTGGAGGAAAGACAATTTCTGCACCAGCATAGAAGAGGGTTCTTCACGGTAAGAGCAGTGAGGCTCTGGAATTCTCCTCCTGAGGAAGTGGTGATGGCCAACTCACTGAATAAATGTAAGAAAGGAATGGAGGCTTTTCTTGTGAGTAATAGTATAGAAGGTTACGAATAACAGAATATTATAGGTAGATGGGTGACCCAGCTTAGGGGAAGGAATTTTTTTTCCTTATGGAGAAAATTGGCTTCTACTCTGTGGGTTTTTTGCCTTCCCCAGGATCAACAATGTAAAACAGCTGCACTAAAAATAGGCTGAACTAGATGGACATAAGGTCTTCAGCCTTCAAAACTATGTTACTATCATGTATCTCTGTATACTGGGAGCTCCCCCTAGTGGTGGCTGCAGACAGGATCTTATCATGTATCTCTGTATACAGGGAGCTCCCCCTAGTGGTGACTGCAGACAGGATCTTATTATGTATCTCTGTACACAGGGAGCTCCCCATAGTGGTGGCTGCAGACAGGATCTTATCATGTATCTCTGTATACTGGGAGCTCCCCCTAGTGGTGGCTGCAGACAGGATCTTATCATGTATCTATGTATACAGGGAGCTCCCCCTAGTGGTGACTGCAGACAGAATCTTATTATGTATCTCTGTATACAGGGAGCTCCCCCTAGTGGTGACTGCAGACAGGATCTTATCATGTGTCTCTGTACACAGGGAGCTCCCCATAGTGGTGGCTGCAGACAGGATCTTATCATGTATCTCTGTATACAGGGAGCTCCCCCTAGTGGTGGCTGCAGACAGGATCTTATCATGTATCTCTGTATACAGGGAGCTCCCCCTAGTGGTGACTGCAGACAGGATCTTATCATGTATCTCTGTATACAGGGTGCTTCCCCTAGTGGTGGCTGCAGACAGGATCTTATCATGTATCTCTGTATACAGGGAGCTCCCCCTAGTGGTGACTGCAGACAGGATCTTATCATGTATCTCTGTATACAGGGAGATCCCCCTAGTGGTGGCTGCAGACAGGATCTTATCATGTATCTCTGTATACAGGGAGCTCCCCCTAGTGGTGGCTGCAGACAGGATCTTATCATGTATCTTTGTATACTGGGAGCTCCCCCTAGTGGTGGCTGCAGACAGGATCTTATCATGGATCTCTGTATACAGGGTGCTTCCCCTAGTGATGGTTGCAGACAGGATCTTATCATGTATCTTTGTATTCAGGGAGCTCCCCCTAGTGGCGGCTGCAGATAGACATTTTCTTTATAAAATATAAAAATGAAATATGTTTAACGGAAATGCTGATTTTTTTCTAAATAAATTGCAAAATTATTAAAAAAAAAACAAAAAAAACAACAACCATAATGATACCAATATCTCTCACCCATCTTCACCTCCACTTACAGGTTAACATTTCTTTGGTGATTTCATTTTAACCATTTTTTCTTAAATCTATTTTGTTTTCCTGTGGAATCATTAATCATCTCCCGCCTGACTCACAATGTCAGTTTCAGGGTCTGATAAATAATTTGATGAAGACCACCCATAGCCTCCCACTTCCAGCAGTGGCTGTGACCTCAGTACCTTCTGATGTACAGTTGGTCTCTCCCGAACCCGTCATATCCCTCCCTGATACATTTTCAGGAGCTAAAGACAAGTTTAGGGTATTCAGGGAGAGCTGTAAGTTACTTTTTACCCTGCGCCCCAGGTTGTCAGGGGAGGAGTTCCAGCGGGTGGGAATAATCATGTCACTACTGCGAGGGGGTCCTCAGACCTGGACATTTTCTTTGGCCCCACAAGCCCCAGAATGGTTTTCTGTTGACGCCTGTTTTGACAGTTTAGGTCATATATATGATGAAGCCGACAGAATCCCGGTCGAGGAGGCTATGATCATGAACCTGGCACAGGGGGGTCGCACAGCTGAGGACTACTGTACTGAGTTTCGGCAGTGGTCCACTGAAGTTCTATGGAACGATGCAGCTCTCAGGCGCCAGTTCCAAAGAGGCCTTTCCAAAACCCACAAGGATGCTCTGATCATTCAAAATGCCCCTTGTTATGTGGTGGAGGCCATGACTAAGGCCATACAAATGGACTGCAGAATCTGTGAGAAGCAGGTGCTTATTATACTTCCCCGGAGTAGGTCCATTTACTGGAGATGGAGTTGCCAGTCTTCGTGTTGTGGACAGAAGACATAGACAAGATTTTGGACTCTGTCTATGTTGTGATTTCTCTGGACATTTTCTTAAGAATTAGCCAACTCGTCCTCAAGTTGGCAAACAATCGGGAGAACGTCTACGTCAGGGTGATGGCTGAGAAGGTCACCGAGACTCCCATGTACGTTTTTGTTCCTCTGTCTCCAAGTGTTTATTATCCCAGGTAATTGCCATGCTATTTAACTGAGCTGTTTCTCCCAGACCTCTGCCAGTCATACATTCAGCTACTGTGTGGTTTGTTCTCTGTGTGTCTTGCGTTCTGTATGCTGATCTTTTGTTGCCTGACCTTGGACCTCATTCTGACCATCCGTTTGTTTAACCCCTTCTGCTCTGATCCACTATCTTCCTGGTATTCTGACCTCAGAAAGTTATCTGACTACACTTATGTCTCTTCCTTCTGATTATGACGTATCTTCCTGGCCACTGACCTTGGACTCTTTGACTATCCTGACTCATGGCTTGGCCGTGAGAAGTGACTAGCATCACACATATCCCTTTTTTATAGTCCACAACTGTTCAACCATTATTCACAGGTCAAGAGGAAGGGGTGATGAGATTAACTCGCATTGTTTGATTATTTATAGTTTATCCTTGAATGTTTGCAAGTCAACAAACTGCATGGCCTGGTATAATGTGTAATCAACATATCAGCAAACCTCATTGTTCAGTGACCCTGCATCCCTGTTTTGCAAAGATACCAGTACATTAAACTGTAGGAGCTGATATAAGAGGTAAAAAACAACAATTCATCAATTTAGAAATAACAATTCAACCAACAAGAAAAGTCAGACTCTTGACTGATTGAAGAAACACATAAATTCAAAAGTTAACATATAGAAAACAGAGCAAGAAGAACAGAGCTATTGTATATTTAAACCTGAAAGATAGGCAGTGTTTATAAAAATATACAGATGGTGCAAAATGGTAAGAAAACAATACAATATATACAATTACTGAAAATAAAAAGAAAAGAAAATCACTAAACCTGATGTCATGGTTTGTAGTGAAGGGAAGCGCTCCTTTTAGGTAAGTGGTGCAGAGCCACAGCGAACTGTGTATTCCAAGATTGACAAAGACAGTAATTCAAAATCTGCTTTAATGGGAAAAAAACCACAACCACACACTTCTCGGTGAGCTCATATGGGAGCTAAGCATGGGATGTGGCTAGGTTCCTAAAAATTTAGAGATCTACAACTTTCAGAATGTCTTCACCCCTGGAGGTCCCAAGCGGGAGATTTTACTGTCATATATCCTATTATAATTTTCGCCTTCCATAGAGAGGAAATATGGCATGTATAATGTCAGCCAGCTGTCAGATTTTAATTTGGGACTGTTGCGGTGTATTTTTTTTTTTTATTATTCTACATTGTCTAGTGATTTTTTTGTTATGGTTTTTTTGATATGCTATACATCATTTGGTGTTGTACCTTAGTGTGAATATATACATGGTCATTTATTAGTGCACTGTCACTTTAACATGAATTCAGGCTTTTTGCACTGTCACTTTAAAATATGAAATATTTCATAAATTACGTGCCACAGAGCACTGTCACTTTTATTGGTGGTGGTTGTGATTATTTTTTCACTAATTCTGTGTAATTTAATATTGTTATTTACAATATGCACTGTCACTTTAATTATGATATGAAAGTCATATACATTTATGATTAGTTTAGCACAGTCACTTTAATATATGATGGAATATTCGGTCAATATGCACTTTTATATAATTAAGTATTAATAATATATTACTATTCACTTCTAGTTATTTATGTAATACCATTGGAACCAATAATATAAGTGCAAAAAGTTAGCTTAATTTTGGTTTACACATTGCCCTAATTCACATTGTTCTTGTGTTCTATAAGTGTTTCATTATGAAGCGGCCATCAGGCAGTGCACATGAGCCATTTCCCTCACCCTCATCACTTCCGATGACTCTCTGACACTGACACGCAGGGTAAGCTTGCGTGTCATTGAGCGTTGGGAGGAAGTATGTCATTGGGAGCGGGGTTAAGGCGTCATGCGCCGCGATGTGCTGATTGGTCCTCGGTTTCAACACATTCACCAATTGGATATAAATACTGGGCCGCCCCTCACCTTGGACACGAGCCCCCAGAAGAAGCTGGCAGCGAAACGCGCGTCGGGGTGAGGGGACACCAGGAGCACCTCCGTTTACCTGCGGTAATTATGTGCTAACACAGGCGTTTTGCTATATTATTTATCATTGATGTATATTTGGGGTATTTAAGGACTGTTCCTCACCGCTTATGACCCTATTTGTGTTACTATGCACTTGGGTATTTCTTTGTAATATATAGGCTGTGCCTTCCATGTGATTAGGAATCTTTCTGATGATTTCAGTCAGTTATGGGCTATTAGATTTACATGTTACAGGGTAATCTTCATGCTTAGAGATTTGATAATATTTGTCAGTTGTATAACAGCACTTGTTGGATTCTGTTTTTTGACTTTTATATGTCATGAGGATAATTGCATGTCCACATAAAAATATTATTTAATTCCTTGGACATATGTTTATATTTTTGGACGGTTTTTATCAGCCTCACAAGGATTATCACACAGGTGTGCTCTTGCGTTCCCATATACGGAATTTTTTGCTTTTTTATGTTTGTTGTGTATTTTTTTAAAAAAGCATGTAATAAAATTGTTTTGATTCATCTTGGGATCTCTTCTTAGTCCTGTATTCACATGTACGGGATAGTTTGATATATGTAAAAAATATGTTAGCCATGACTCAAGGACGTCGTACGCCATTAAATAAACCCCCCCAATATTCTGAAATGGAATATGGGCTTGCGGAAGTCTGATTGCAGTTCTGACATGGGGAGCCAAGGGAGATAGGGAAATAAGACGTCTTCCACAGGCCATAAATCTGTTGCCTTCCATATTCCTCTGCAGGCTGTGCTTGGACTCTGTGTCTGCGATCCATCAGATAACCTACTTTAATTACCTGTTCACAGCAGGGGGTCCCAGCTCAACAAAGGTCACGTGGAGTGTGAGTTTGAGCTCTTTCCTTCAATTAATGAGAAGCCATGCTTCGATCTACAATATGAGGGTGAAATTATAAAATAATTGTAGATATTGAAATGTATTCTTCTATTTTAGTTCGTATATTTGTGATTCCTGAATGTACATATTACCCCCTCCCCCCGCCAAGTTATGGATCATCTAGCTCTACCTTTATCTCTCCGTTCTGTGAAGCCTTGTAAACTCACCAAGTGCTTAGCGTTCAGGTTCTTCCTGAATCTGGAGTAAAACTTATGTAGCCTCCTAAATTAAAAATGTGTTTTGTTTCTGCCCAACACTTATTTCTCCCAGGAGTCCCATTTGTAGGCATGAGAACACACTAGTAACACCCTCTTTCTCTTTCATTTATAAGTTTTGGAGGTGGAGTCTCAAAATATGTATGCCCCTCCCATAGATCTTAACAGCTCATTTACATATTATCAAAAACACGGTTTTCATTGGAATAAGACACGGATATCAAGGTTTCTTCTTATTCAGCTTCTTATGACCCGCAGCTCAGGAGGGATGATCACTGACAGATTCCCTTTAAAAATATGCTTAGATGGATATGTAAAAAAAAAATCTATATAAAATGTTTGGAAACCTAATGTACAGCTCTGGCAAAAATTAAGAGACCCCCACATCCAAACCCCATCATGGCCAGCCAAATCTCCAGACCTGAACCGCATTGAAAACCTCTGGAATGTCATCAAGAGGAAGATGGAGAGTCACAAGCTATCAGACAAGGAAGAGCTGCTGACATATGAGTACCAGGAGAGGGATAAGGTCACCCAAAAGCAGAGTGAGAGACTAGAGGAAAGCAGCCAAGACGCAGGAAAGCTGGGGTTCAGTGGCGTAACTACAACGTTATGGGCTCCGGTGTGAACTTTCAAATGGGCCCCCCCATGCCAAATTACACGCACATCTCCGCTCTGTACACCTTGTACACGCACGGCTCCACTCACCTCGTACACATGCGGCTCAGCTCCGTACACTTCGTACACACACGGCTCAGCTCCGTACACATCCGGTTCCGCTCCGCACACCTCGTACACACGCGGCTCCGCTCCGCACACCTCGTACACATGCGGCTCCGCTCCGCACACCCCGTACACACGGCTCAGCTCCGTACACCTCGTACACATCCGGTTCCGCTTTGTACACCTCGTACACACGCGGCTCCGCTCCTTACACCTCGTACACACGGCTCTGCACCGTACAACTCGTACACACGCGGCTCCGTACACCTCGTACACACGCGACTCCGCTCCTCACACCTCGTAAACATTCGATTCCGCTCCGTACACCTCGTACACACGCGACTCCGCTCCGTACACCTCGTACACACGCGGCTCCGCTCCGCACACCTCGTACACACGCGGCTCCGCTCCGCACACCTCGTACACACGCGGCTCCGCTCCGCACACCTCGTACACACGCGGCTCCGCTCAGTACATCTCGTACACACGCGGCTCCTCTCTGCACACCTCGTACACACGCGGCTCCGCACAGCTCGTACACACGCGGCTCCGCTCCGAACACCTCGTACACACGCGGCTCCGCTCCGTACACCTCGTACACACAAGGCTCCGCTCCGTACACCTCGTACACACAAGGCTCCGCTCCGTACACCTCGTACACACAAGGCTCCGCTCCGTACACCTCGTACACACAAGGCTCCGCTCCGTACACCTCGTACACACGCGGCTCCGCTCCGTACACCTCGTACACACGCGGCTCCGCTCAGCACACCTCGTATACACGCGGCTCTGTACACCTCGTACACACGCGGCTCCGCTCCGTACACCTCGTACACACGCGGCTCCGCTCCGCACACCTCGTACACACGCGACTCCGCTCCGTACACCTCGTACACACACGGCTCCGCTCCGCACACCTCGTACACATGCAGCTCCGCTCCGTACACTTCGTACACCTCGTACACACGCAGCTCCGCTACGTACATTTCGTACACCTCATACACACGCGGCTCCGCTCCGTACACCTCGTACACATGCGGCTCCGCTCAGCACACCTCGTACACACGCGGCTCCGCTCAGCACACCAGCTCCGCTCCCCACACCTCGTACACACGCGGCTCCGTTCCGTACACCTCGTACACACGCGGCTCCGCTCCGTACACCTCGTACACACGCGGCTCCTCTCCGTACACCTCGTACACATGCGGCTCCGCTCCGTACACCTCGTACACACTCTGCTCCGCTCCGTACACCTCGCACACATGCGGCTCCTCTCCGTACACCTCGTACACACGCGGCTCCGCTCAGCACACCAGCTCCGCTCCCCACACCTCGTACACACGCGGCTCCGCTCCCCACACCTCGTACACACGCGGCTCCTCTCCGTACACCTCGTACACACGCGGCTCCGCTCCGTACACCTCGTACACACTCTGCTCCGCTCCGTACACCTCGCACACATGCGGCTCCTCTCCGTACACCTCGTACACACGCGGCTCCGCTCAGCACACCAGCTCCGCTCCCAACACCTCGTACACACGCGGCTCCGCTCCGTACACCTCGTACACACGCGGCTCCGCTCCGTACACCTCGCACACACGCAGCTCCTCTCCGTACACCTCGCACACACGCAGCTCCTCTCCGTACACCTCGCACACACGCGGCTCCTCTCCGTACACCTCACCCACACGCGGCTCCTCTCCGTACACCTCGCACACACGCGGCTCCTCTCCGTACACCTCGCACACACGCGGCTCCTCTCCGTACACCTCGCACACACGCGGCTCCTCTCCGTACACCTCGCACACACGCGGCTCCTCTCCGTACACCTCGCACACACGCGGCTCCGCTCCGTACACCTCGTACACACGCAGCTCCACTCAGCACACCTCGTACACACGCGGCTCCTCTTCGCACACCTCGTACACACGCGGCTTTGCTCCGTACACCTCGCACACATGCGGCTCCTCTCCGTACACCTCGTACACACGCGGCTCAGCTCAGCACACCACGTACACACACGGCTCCTCTCCGTACACCTCGTACACACGCGGCTCCGCTCCGTACACCTCGCACACACGCGGCTTTGCTCCGTAAACCTCGCAGACACATGGCTCCTCTCCGTACACCTCGTACACACGCGGCTCCGCTCAGCACACCAGCTCTGCTCCCCACACCTCGTACACACGCGGCTCCGCTCCGTACACCTCGTACACACGCAGCTCCGCTCCGTACACCTCGCACACACGCGGTTTTGCTCCGTACACCTCGCACACATGCGGCTCCTCTCCGTACACCTCGTACACACGCGGCTCAGCTCAGCACACCTCGTACACACGCGGCTCCTCTCCGTACACCTCGTACACACGCGGCTCCGCTCCGTACACCTCGCACACACGCGGCTTTGCTCCGTACACCTCGCAGACACGCGGCTCCTCTCCGTACACCTCGTACACACGCGGCTCCGCTCAGCACACCAGCTCCGCTTCCCACACCTCGTACACACGCGGCTCCGCTCCGTACACCTCGCACACACGCGGCTCCTCTCCGTACACCTCGCACACACTCTGCTCCGCTCCGTACACCTCGTACACACACGGCTCCGCTCCGTACACCTTGTACACACGCAGCTCCTCTCCGTACACCTCGTACACCTCGTACACACACGGCTCTGCTACATCCACCCTGTAAACCCCTCCTGACCTCACACATAAACTTCCCCTCATCCAGCACCATGACAACCAAGTCCTGCATACGCCTGGTTCCTGATCATGTGACCCCTGACTCCTCCCCTACTGTGACATCATCACAGGTCCTGTGTGCAGCCATCCTTTCAGGCCAATTGCAGCCTGGCAGCCACTCAAAGCAAGGAGCGGCACAGCCAATGAGTGGCTGCAGCTCCCCCATCGGGCCCTTAAACACTTCAGGCCTCTTCACAGCTGCAACCCCTGCCGGGATTAACAATCATGGGGATTCCACAGAATATTGATCTCTGAACTCTTCCTGAGGTAAAACATTAGGATTGTTGTGTCTACATGTTTATGATCTTGTTTTCTGCATTTTTTGTTATTTTGACCATTTCTCATTTTCTAAAAATACAATATTTATTGCTTGGAGATTCGGAGACATGTGGTCAGAAGTTTATAGAATAAAAGAGCAATTTACATTTTACTCAAACATATCAAGAGGAAAATCAGACAAACTGAACATTGTGCCGCGGTCTCTTCATTTCTGCCAGCGCTGTATTTTACTAACTGAACCCCGGCAGCCAACGTTAATGGAGGGACTGACCACATTGGGGCTTTCTTCATTAATCAGAGGAAATACGTTTAGTTTTATAGACGCTGATATTTGAAAGATTCCACTTTGTGTCTAAGTGTCGGGGAATTATTCCAGTCCGTCACCATCGACCTCTCATCTACGGCAGGGGGGGGGAATCTCAGGATGACCTGTTCTCCCGCCCCGGAAGATCCTGGGACCACAGGGCTCAGGGCCGGCAGCTACGCGGTGACATCTGCGGGCCCTTCAGGGTGAGTGCGCACACTGCGGATTCTGCTGCGTTGTACAGTACCATTAAAATCAATGAAAAACAAAAACCACCGGGCGCACGGTGCGGCTCTCCTGCAGCTTCACATCCGCAGCATGTCAATTCTTTGTGCCGATTCAGCTGCGCTTTTACACCTGCTGCATTGTAGAGGTGGAAAGGATTTTGCCAAATCCACGTGGAAAAATTCACAGAACAATCCGCAACATGTGCACACAGCCTTAGTGTCTTCTTACTCTGCGGGAACTCGCAAGCAGCATTCACTACTGCGATGTATATCAGCCCCTCTTATAACACTCCAGTGCTGATATAACCCCCAGACATTACATCATATGTAACTGATATCAGCCCCTCTTATAACACTCCAGTGCTGATATAACCCCCAGACATTACACCATATGTGACTGATATCAGCCCCTCTTATAACGCTCCAGTACTGATATAATCCCCAGACATTACACCATATGTGACTGATATCAGCCCCTCTTATAACGCTCCAGTACTGATATAACCTCCAGACATTACATCATATGTGACTGATATCAGCCCCTCTTATAACACTCCAGTGCTGATATAACCTCCAGACATTACATCATATGTGACTGATATCAGCCCCTCTTATAACACTCCAGTGCTGATATAACCTCCAGACATTACACCATATGTGACTGATATCAGCCCCTCTTATAACACTCCAGTGCTGATATAACCCCCAGACATTACACCATATGTGACTGATATCAGCCCCTCTTATAACACTCCAGTACTGATATAACCCCCAGACATTACATCATATGTAACTGATATCAGCCCCTCTTATAACACTCCAGTACTGATATAACCCCCAGACATTACATCATATGTGACTGATATCAGCCCCTCTTATAACGCTCCAGTACTGATATAACCCCCAGACATTACACCATATGTGACTGATATCAGCCCCTCTTATAACGCTCCAGTACTGATATAACCCCCAGACATTGCATCATATGTGACTGATATCAGCCCCTCTTATAACGCTCCAGTACTGATATAACCCCCAGACATTACATCATATGTGACTGATATCAGCCCCTCTTATAACGCTCCAGTACTGATATAACCCCCAGACATTGCATCATATGTGACTGATATCAGCCCCTCTTATAACGCTCCAGTACTGATATAACCCCCAGACATTACATCATATGTGACTGATATCAGCCCCTCTTATAACGCTCCAGTACTGATATAACCCCCAGACATTACACCATATGTGACTGATATCAGCCCCTCTTATAACGCTCCAGTACTGATATAACCCCCAGACATTACACCATATGTGACTGATATCAGCCCCTCTTATAACGCTCCAGTACTGATATAACCTCCAGACATTACATCATATGTGACTGATATCTGCCCCTCTTATAACGCTCCAGTACTGATATAACCCCCAGACATTACACCATATGTGACTGATATAAGCCCCTCTTATAACACTCCAGTACTGATATAACCCCCAGACATTACACCATATGTGACTGATATCAGCCCCTCTTATAACGCTCCAGTACTGATATAACCTCCAGACATTACATCATATGTGACTGATATCAGCCCCTCTTATAACACTCCAGTGCTGATATAACCTCCAGACATTACATCATATGTGACTGATATCAGCCCCTCTTATAACACTCCAGTGCTGATATAACCTCCAGACATTACACCATATGTGACTGATATCAGCCCCTCTTATAACACTCCAGTGCTGATATAACCCCCAGACATTACACCATATGTGACTGATATCAGCCCCTCTTATAACACTCCAGTACTGATATAACCCCCAGACATTACATCATATGTAACTGATATCAGCCCCTCTTATAACACTCCAGTACTGATATAACCCCCAGACATTACATCATATGTGACTGATATCAGCCCCTCTTATAACGCTCCAGTACTGATATAACCCCCAGACATTACACCATATGTGACTGATATCAGCCCCTCTTATAACGCTCCAGTACTGATATAACCCCCAGACATTGCATCATATGTGACTGATATCAGCCCCTCTTATAACGCTCCAGTACTGATATAACCCCCAGACATTACATCATATGTGACTGATATCAGCCCCTCTTATAACGCTCCAGTACTGATATAACCCCCAGACATTGCATCATATGTGACTGATATCAGCCCCTCTTATAACGCTCCAGTACTGATATAACCCCCAGACATTACATCATATGTGACTGATATCAGCCCCTCTTATAACGCTCCAGTACTGATATAACCCCCAGACATTACACCATATGTGACTGATATCAGCCCCTCTTATAACGCTCCAGTACTGATATAACCCCCAGACATTACACCATATGTGACTGATATCAGCCCCTCTTATAACGCTCCAGTACTGATATAACCTCCAGACATTACATCATATGTGACTGATATCTGCCCCTCTTATAACGCTCCAGTACTGATATAACCCCCAGACATTACACCATATGTGACTGATATAAGCCCCTCTTATAACACTCCAGTACTGATATAACCCCCAGACATTACACCATATGTGACTGATATCAGCCCC
Source organism: Dendrobates tinctorius (assembly GCF_039654945.1). Taxonomy (NCBI): domain Eukaryota; kingdom Metazoa; phylum Chordata; class Amphibia; order Anura; family Dendrobatidae; genus Dendrobates; species Dendrobates tinctorius. The sequence goes on along the minus strand of NW_027361722.1, from coordinate 439,963 downwards.
TCTTATAACGCTCCAGTACTGATATAACCTCCAGACATTACATCATATGTGACTGATATCTGCCCCTCTTATAACGCTCCAGTACTGATATAACCCCCAGACATTACACCATATGTGACTGATATCAGCCCCTCTTATAACGCTCCAGTACTGATATAACCCCCAGACATTACACCATATGTGACTGATATAAGCCCCTCTTATAACACTCCAGTACTGATATAACCCCCAGACATTACACCATGTGACTGATATCAGCCCCTCTTATAACGCTCCAGTACTGATATAACCCCCAGACATTACATCATATGTGACTGATATCAGCCCCTCTTATAACGCTCCAGTGCTGATATAACCTCCAGACATTACACCATATGTGACTGATATCAGCCCCTCTTATAACTCTCCAGTACTGATATAACCTCCAGACATTACATCATATGTGACTGATATCAGCCCCTCTTATAACGCTCCAGTACTGATATAACCCCCAGACATTACATCATATGTGACTGATATCAGCCTCTTATAATGCTCCAGTGCTGATATAACCTCCAGACATTACACCGTATGTGACTGATATCAGCCCCTCTTATAACGCTCCAGTACTGATATAACCCCCAGACATTACATCATATGTGACTGATATCAGCCCCTCTTATAACGCTCCAGTACTGATATAACCCCCAGACATTACATCATATGTGACTGATATCAGCCTCTTATAATGCTCCAGTGCTGATATAACCTCCAGACATTACATCATATGTGACTGATATCAGCCCCTCTTATAACGCTCCAGTACTGATATAACCCCCAGACATTACACCATATGTGACTGATATCAGCCCCTCTTATAACGCTCCAGTACTGATATAACCCCCAGACATTACATCATATGTGACTGATATCAGCCCCTCTTATAACGCTCCAGTACTGATATAACCCCCAGACATTACATCATATGTGACTGATATCAGCCCCTCTTATAATGCTCCAGTACTGATATAACCCCCAGACATTACACCATATGTGACTGATATCAGCCCCTCTTATAACGCTCCAGTGCTGATATAACCTCCAGACATTACACCATATGTGACTGATATCAGCCCCTCTTATAACTCTCCAGTACTGATATAACCTCCAGACATTACATCATATGTGACTGATATCAGCCCCTCTTATAACGCTCCAGTACTGATATAACCCCCAGACATTACATCATATGTGACTGATATCAGCCTCTTATAATGCTCCAGTGCTGATATAACCTCCAGACATTACATCATATGTGACTGATATCAGCCCCTCTTATAACGCTCCAGTACTGATATAACCCCCAGACATTACATCATATGTGACTGATATCAGCCCCTCTTATAACGCTCCAGTACTGATATAACCCCCAGACATTACATCATATGTGACTGATATCAGCCCCTCTTATAACACTCCAGTACTGATATAACCCCCAGACATTACATCATATGTGACTGATATCAGCCCCTCTTATAACGCTCCAGTACTGATATAACCCCCAGACATTACACCATATGTGACTGATATCAGCCCCTCTTATAACGCTCCAGTACTGATATAACCCCCAGACATTACACCATATGTGACTGATATCAGCCCCTCTTATAACGCTCCAGTACTGATATAACCTCCAGACATTACATCATATGTGACTGATATCTGCCCCTCTTATAACGCTCCAGTACTGATATAACCCCCAGACATTACACCATATGTGACTGATATCAGCCCCTCTTATAACGCTCCAGTACTGATATAACCTCCAGACATTACATCATATGTGACTGATATCAGCCCCTCTTATAACACTCCAGTACTGATATAACCCCCAGACATTACATCATATGTGACTGATATCAGCCCCTCTTATAACACTCCAGTACTGATATAACCCCCAGACATTACATCATATGTGACTGATATCAGCCCCTCTTATAACGCTCCAGTACTGATATAACCCCCAGACATTACATCATATGTGACTGATATCAGCCCCTCTTATAACGCTCCAGTACTGATATAACCCCCAGACATTACACCATATGTGACTGATATCAGCCCCTCTTATAACGCTCCAGTGCTGATATAACCTCCAGACATTACACCATATGTGACTGATATCAGCCCCTCTTATAACGCTCCAGTACTGATATAACCTCCAGACATTACATCATATGTGACTGATATCAGCCCCTCTTATAACACTCCAGTACTGATATAACCTCCAGACATTACATCATATGTGACTGATATCAGCCCCTCTTATAACGCTCCAGTACTGATATAACCCCCAGACATTACATCATATGTGACTGATATCAGCCTCTTATAATGCTCCAGTGCTGATATAACCTCCAGACATTACATCATATGTGACTGATATCAGCCCCTCTTATAACGCTCCAGTACTGATATAACCCCCAGACATTACATCATATGTGACTGATATCAGCCTCTTATAATGCTCCAGTACTGATATAACCCCCAGACATTACATCATATGTGACTGATATCAGCCCCTCTTATAATGCTCCAGTACTGATATAACCCCCAGACATTACATCATGTGACTGATATCAGCCCCTCTTATAACGCTCCAGTACTGATATAACCTCCAGACATTACATCATATGTGACTGATATCAGCCCCTCTTATAATGCTCCAGTACTGATATAACCTCCAGACATTACATCATATGTGACTGATATCAGCCCCTCTTATAACGCTCCAGTACTGATATAACCCCCAGACATTACATCATATGTGACTGATATCAGCCTCTTATAATGCTCCAGTGCTGATATAACCCCCAGACATTACATCATATGTGACTGATATCAGCCCCTCTTATAATGCTCCAGTACTGATATAACCCCCAGACATTACATCATGTGACTGATATCAGCCCCTCTTATAACGCTCCAGTGCTGATATAACCTCCAGACATTACATCATATGTGACTGATATCAGCCCCTCTTATAACGCTCCAGTACTGATATAACCCCCAGACATTACACCATATGTGACTGATATCAGCCCCTCTTATAATGCTCCAGTGCTGATATAACCCCCAGACATTACACCATATGTGACTGATATCAGCCCCTCTTATAACGCTCCAGTACTGATATAACCCCCAGACATTACATCATATGTGACTGATATCAGCCTCTTATAATGCTCCAGTGCTGATATAACCTCCAGACATTACATCATATGTGACTGATATCAGCCCCTCTTATAACGCTCCAGTACTGATATAACCCCCAGACATTACATCATATGTGACTGATATCAGCCTCTTATAATGCTCCAGTGCTGATATAACCCCCAGACATTACATCATATGTGACTGATATCAGCCCCTCTTATAATGCTCCAGTACTGATATAACCCCCAGACATTACATCATGTGACTGATATCAGCCCCTCTTATAACGCTCCAGTGCTGATATAACCTCCAGACATTACATCATATGTGACTGATATCAGCCCCTCTTGTAACGCTCCAGTACTGATATAACCCCCAGACATTACACCATATGTGACTGATATCAGCCCCTCTTATAACGCTCCAGTACTGATATAACCCCCAGACATTACATCATATGTGACTGATATCAGCCCCTCTTATAACGCTCCAGTACTGATATAACCCCAGACATTACACCATATGTGACTGATATCAGCCCCTCTTATAATGCTCCAGTGCTGATATAACCCCCAGACATTACATCATATGTGACTGATATCAGCCCCTCTTATAATGCTCCAGTACTGATATAACCCCCAGACATTACATCATGTGACTGATATCAGCCCCTCTTATAACGCTCCAGTGCTGATATAACCTCCAGACATTACATCATATGTGACTGATATCAGCCCCTCTTATAACGCTCCAGTACTGATATAACCCCAGACATTACACCATATGTGACTGATATCAGCCCCTCTTATAATGCTCCAGTGCTGATATAACCCCCAGACATTACATCATATGTGACTGATATCAGCCCCTCTTATAATGCTCCAGTACTGATATAACCCCCAGACATTACATCATGTGACTGATATCAGCCCCTCTTATAACGCTCCAGTGCTGATATAACCCCCAGACATTACATCATATGTGACTGATATCAGCCCCTCTTATAACGCTCCAGTACTGATATAACCCCAGACATTACACCATATGTGACTGATATCAGCCCCTCTTATAATGCTCCAGTGCTGATATAACCCCCAGAAATTACATCATATGTGACTGATATCAGCCCCTCTTATAATGCTCCAGTACTGATATAACCCCCAGACATTACATCATGTGACTGATATCAGCCCCTCTTATAACGCTCCAGTGCTGATATAACCCCCAGACATTACACCATATGTGACTGATATCAGCCCCTCTTATAACGCTCCAGTACTGATATAACCCCAGACATTACACCATATGTGACTGATATCAGCCCCTCTTATAATGCTCCAGTGCTGATATAACCCCCAGACATTACATCATATGTGACTGATATCAGCCCCTCTTATAATGCTCCAGTACTGATATAACCCCCAGACATTACATCATGTGACTGATATCAGCCCCTCTTATAACGCTCCAGTGCTGATATAACCTCCAGACATTACATCATATGTGACTGATATCAGCCCCTCTTATAACGCTCCAGTACTGATACAACCCCCAGACATTACACCATATGTGACTGATATCAGCCCCTCTTATAATGCTCCAGTGCTGATATAACCCCCAGACATTACACCATATGTGACTGATATCAGCCCCTCTTATAACGCTCCAGTACTGATATAACCCCCAGACATTACACCATATGTGACTGATATCAGCCCCTCTTATAACGCTCCAGTACTGATATAACCTCCAGACATTGCACCATATGTGACTGATATCAGCCCCTCTTATAACGCTCCAGTACTGATATAACCCCCAGACATTACACCATATGTGACTGATATCAGCCCCTCTTATAACGCTCCAGTACTGATATAACCCCCAGACATTACACCATATGTGACTGATATCAGCCCCTCTTATAATGCTCCAGTGCTGATATAACCCCCAGACATTACATCATATGTGACTGATATCAGCCCCTCTTATAATGCTCCAGTACTGATATAACCCCCAGACATTACATCATGTGACTGATATCAGCCCCTCTTATAACGCTCCAGTGCTGATATAACCTCCAGACATTACATCATATGTGACTGATATCAGCCCCTCTTATAACGCTCCAGTACTGATATAACCCCCAGACATTACACCATATGTGACTGATATCAGCCCCTCTTATAATGCTCCAGTGCTGATATAACCCCCAGACATTACACCATATGTGACTGATATCAGCCCCTCTTATAACACTCCAGTACTGATATAACCTCCAGACATTACATCATATGTGACTGATATCAGCCCCTCTTATAACGCTCCAGTGCTGATATAACCTCCAGACATTACATCATATGTGACTGATATCAGCCCCTCTTATAACGCTCCAGTACTGATATAACCCCCAGACATTACATCATATGTGACTGATATCAGCCCCTCTTATAACGCTCCAGTGCTGATATAACCCCCAGACATTACATCATATGTGACTGATATCAGCCCCTCTTATAATGCTCCAGTACTGATATAACCCCCAGACATTACATCATGTGACTGATATCAGCCCCTCTTATAACGCTCCAGTGCTGATATAACCTCCAGACATTACATCATATGTGACTGATATCAGCCCCTCTTATAACGCTCCAGTACTGATATAACCCCCAGACATTACACCATATGTGACTGATATCAGCCCCTCTTATAATGCTCCAGTGCTGATATAACCCCCAGACATTACATCATATGTGACTGACATCAGCCCCTCTTATAACGCTCCAGTACTGATATAACCCCCAGACATTACATCATATGTGACTGACATCAGCCCCTCTTATAACGCTCCAGTACTGATATAACCCCCAGACATTACATCATATGTGACTGATATCAGCCCCTCTTATAATGCTCCAGTACTGATATAACCCCCAGACATTACATCATGTGACTGATATCAGCCCCTCTTATAACGCTCCAGTGCTGATATAACCTCCAGACATTACATCATATGTGACTGATATCAGCCCCTCTTATAATGCTCCAGTGCTGATATAACCTCCAGACATTACATCATATGTGACTGATATCAGCCCCTCTTATAATGCTCCAGTACTGATATAACCCCCAGACATTACATCATATGTGACTGATATCAGCCCCTCTTATAACGCTCCAGTGCTGATATAACCCCCAGACATTACATCATATGTGACTGATATCAGCCCCTCTTATAATGCTCCAGTACTGATATAACCCCCAGACATTACATCATGTGACTGATATCAGCCCCTCTTATAACGCTCCAGTGCTGATATAACCTCCAGACATTACATCATATGTGACTGATATCAGCCCCTCTTATAATGCTCCAGTGCTGATATAACCTCCAGACATTACATCATATGTGACTGATATCAGCCCCTCTTATAATGCTCCAGTACTGATATAACCCCCAGACATTACATCATATGTGACTGATATCAGCCCCTCTTATAACGCTCCAGTGCTGATATAACCCCCAGACATTACATCATGTGACTGATATCAGCCCCTCTTATAACGCTCCAGTGCTGATATAACCCCCAGACATTACACCATATGTGACTGATATCAGCCTCTCTTATAACGCTCCAGTACTGATATAACCTCCAGACATTACATCATATGTGACTGATATCAGCCCCTCTTATTACGCTCCAGTACTGATATAACCCCCAGACATTACACCATATGTGACTGATATCAGCCCCTCTTATAATGCTCCAGTGCTGATATAACCCCCAGACATTACATCATATGTGACTGACATCAGCCCCTCTTATAACGCTCCAGTACTGATATAACCCCCAGACATTACACCATATGTGACTGATATCAGCCCCTCTTATAATGCTCCAGTGCTGATATAACCCCCAGACATTACATCATATGTGACTGACATCAGCCCCTCTTATAACGCTCCAGTACTGATATAACCCCCAGACATTACATCATATGTGACTGATATCAGCCCCTCTTATAACCCTCCAGTACTGATATAACCCCCAGACATTACATCATATGTGACTGATATCATCCCCTCTTATAACGCTCCAGTACTGATATAACCCCCAGACATTACACCATATGTGACTGATATCAGCCCCTCTTATTACGCTCCAGTGCTGATATAACCCCCAGACATTACACCATATGTGACTGACATCAGCCCCTCTTATAACGCTCCAGTGCTGATATAACCCCCAGACATTACATCATATGTGACTGACATCAGCCCCTCTTATAACGCTCCAGTGCTGATATAACCCCCAGACATTACATCATATGTGACTGATATCAGCCCCTCTTATAATGCTCCAGTACTGATATAACCCCCAGAAATTACATCATGTGACTGATATCAGCCCCTCTTATAACGCTCCAGTACTGATATAACCTCCAGACATTACATCATATGTGACTGATATCAGCCCCTCTTATTACGCTCCAGTACTGATATAACCCCCAGACATTACACCATATGTGACTGATATCAGCCCCTCTTATAACGCTCCAGTGCTGATATAACCCCCAGACATTACATCATATGTGACTGACATCAGCCCCTCTTATAACGCTCCAGTACTGATATAACCCCCAGACATTACATCATGTGACTGATATCAGCCCCTCTTATAATGCTCCAGCACTGATATAACCTCCAGACATTACATCATATGTGACTGATATCAGCCCCTCTTATAATGCTCCAGTACTGATATAACCTCCAGACATTACATCATATGTGACTGATATCAGCCCCTCTTATAACGCTCCAGTACTGATATAACCCCCAGACATTACATCATATGTGACTGATATCAGCCCCTCTTATAACACTCCAGTACTGATATAACCCCCAGACATTACACCATATGTGACTGATATCAGCCCCTCTTATAACGCTCCAGTACTGATATAACCCCCAGACATTACATCATATGTGACTGATATCAGCCCCTCTTATAACACTCCAGTACTGATATAACCCCCAGACATTACACCATATGTGACTGATATCAGCCCCTCTTATAACGCTCCAGTACTGATATAACCTCCAGACATTACGCCATATGTGACTTATGTGACTGATATCAGCCTCGTGTACCCTCATGTGTGAGCAGGAGGAGGTCAGGGATCGCCGTCACCAGTAGATTTTCTTATTAACTATGCTGAGTAAGTAAAGCAGAAAATTTGTTATAAAGTTGCAAAACTTTTCATTATCCAATGAGTCGGCCGCTAGTTGTGCTTGTCGTAAAGGTTGAGGCTCGTCAGCTCTCGCTATTAGGCCTCGTGCACAGACATTAGTGTGGGGTCTTCCCCCTCCACAGACATTAGTGTGGGGTCTTCCCCCTCCACAGACATTAGTGTGGGGTCTTCCCCCTCCACAGACATTAGTGTGGGGTCTTCCCCCTCCACAGACATTAGTGTGGGGTCTTCCCCCTCCACAGACATTAGTGTGGGGTCTTCCCCCTCCACAGACATTAGTGTGGGGTCTTCCCCCTCCACAGACATTAGTGTGGGGTCTTCCCCCTCCACAGACATTAGTGTGGGGTCTTCCCCTCCACAGACATTAGTGTGGGGTCTTCCCCCTCCACAGACATTAGTGTGGGGTCTTCCCCCTCCACAGACATTAGTGTGGGGTCTTCCCCTCCACAGACATTAGTGTGGGGTCTTCCCCTCCACAGACATTAGTGTGGGGTCTTCCCCTCCACAGACATTAGTGTGGGGTCTTCCCCTCCACAGACATTAGTGTGGGGTCTTCCCCCTCCACAGACATTAGTGTGGGGTCTTCCCCCTCCACAGACATTAGTGTGGGGTCTTCCCCCTCCACAGACATTAGTGTGGGGTCTTCCCCTCCACAGACATTAGTGTGGGGTCTTCCCCTCCACAGACATTAGTGTGGGGTCTTCCCCCTTCACAGACATTAGTGTGGGGTCTTCCCCCTCCACAGACATTAGTGTGGGGTCTTCTCCTCCACAGCATTTGTAACATATCCCCTCCGGACCCCTGTCCATCAGGAGAACACAGGCAGCGGCCGGCTCTCCCCATTTTGCCATAGACTTCTGTGTACAGGCTTGACGACCCTCACTCTCATTTTAGGGTCCAGCGCTTCTACTATATAATCGTCTAATTCTGTCTCTCTGTAATGGAAATCCCACGTACCTGATTGGTCACGCCCGGCCATCCACGACCAATCAGCGACAGGCGCAGTCCGGCCGCGAATTGGCGCGGCATTAGAACGACGCACGCCCCAGGTAGCCGCTGATCTCCCGACGGTTGCTGCGGGTCATCTCCGGCGCACGGACTTGCCGCAATCAGCGATATTGGTGCGGAATCATGATAAATAAACTACACACATATTGTAGAATACCCGATGCGCTAGAATCGGGCCGCCATCTATTATGCCATAAGTGTCTCTAATAAGAATACCCCTTTAAGAAGCAGCAGAGCGCCCCTTTACGAGACTTACGCTCACAGGTGTGGAGAAGCTGGGCACTCAGGATCTTATCCATGGCTCGAAGTTCTCCTAGGTCGTCTTCTTCCTCCAGTAACATCTGCACAATCCGGTGCCCTACAAACCCACTGGCCCCCGTCACCAGGCAGGAGACCCCTGCCAGCGCACCGCTCATGGCGACTGCAGATCTGCAGGGTTGTCAGCAGTCACAGGAATCAGTACTGGGACATGGAGAGAAGAATCACAGCAGTGCAATGAACACGGGGTGCAGAGCTATATGCCTGTCTCCCCCGAAGGTCAGAATGTGCGCTGCCCACAGAAGCCTTGACAGTGGGACGCCTCCTCCCCCGCCGTCCTGTAGGGCCCTCGCTATATGGATCTGTGGTGCCCAAGTGTGAGCATGGTGCACCAACTAGTACCATAAATATCTGAACCACGAGAGAGAGAGACTGCTAGACGCACAAGTAATCCCTCCACAAAGTGCGTCAGTGTCCCTCACACACAAAGTCTATATGAGGCCGAGTTCAGATCTTGTTTTGTGTTGTTGGAATCTCTCTCATCAGGGTCATGTACAAAGCCCCGAAAAAGTCTTCAGACACCGTGAAGTTTTGCAGTAAGGGCTCTGCTCAGATGAGACCAAAGGAGAACTATGCGCGGCAGAACTGTGGAGACCTGTGTGACGGGTGCCTTCCCCCTCCCTCCAATCCCGTAAAGAAACCCAGACAATCCTAGGTGGGTGAACAGGTCGGTCACAGTTTAGTAATTACACTCCGTAACGGGCGGCTCGCGCCGAGATCCTGTCCGCATTCGACAGGCAAGTTGGCCCAACGAGCGGTTACGAACCTTTGCGCTCCTCTGCTTCTCCCGCCACGGAGGATCCTGTGTATACCCTACACGGGACTCCGACCCCATCCATCAGCGTTAGGGCCTGTTCAACCCCCTCCTGTAAACCTGTCAGAAAAATATCGAGGCCAATGTCCGTCAGGTGAACTCCGTCCGGTCTTAATAGTTTTGTGTTATCCCGTTGCAGATGGTGGTGACGAATTACGATACCGCCTTTTCCTCTCACAAATTTTCCCATCCGGGCGTTGAATTTCCTCCTTGTGCGCTCTATGGCTTTTTTATCTCTTGCGCCTCGCCAGACGGCCCGTGGTATCATCTCTGACCACACCAGCATCATATTTGTGAATAAACAGGGGAGCCGGTCTATATCCGTTGTCATCCACTTATACAGGTCCGCCACCTTTTGCTTGCCTAGATCATTGTCACCCGCGTGTACCACCAGTATCACCGGGCGCTTTGGCCTCCTTGAAATGTCAACCATCTCTTTGAACACCTGTTTCCATTGGAGGCCTCTGATACCCCTCCAGTTAACCTCTAGGCCCAGGAGGTACAGATTCCTTCCTCCCGGACGCAGTTTGGCCCTTTTTTCCTGCCCAATAGACATAGGAATGTCCCACAACCCAAACTTCAACTCCTGCAAGAAACAACATATGTTAATTCAGCAAATCAGGTCTTATGTATCTGGCGAAGCATGCGGATTTCCAACGCCCCACTCTCTGCACCTCGGCCTTGGACACTCCTGCCCTAGCTGCTTCTGTGGCTGCCCCGATACGGAACAAATGTGTCCCGTACTCTTTTGGATTTGCGCCGGTTTTCTCCAAGCATAACTTAAAAATTGCTTGGAATTGGTACTTTGTCAGGGGGGACCCGTCTGTATGAGTGAGGAAAAATCTACTTGCGTGCTTTATTACAGCGTATCTCTTAACGATCTTTAGCGGGCAAACAGGGCCGTTTAATGCGTTAACCAGAACCCATGAGCCTCTACCGGTGGGATCGCACTTGGATTTCCTCACCCCAATGCGCAGAGCGTCGCTGCATACAACTATGTCCTCATTAATTAGGCCACCTCCCGACGCGTTTTTTGATCGTGGTAGTAATTCGTGATGCGCAACGCTCCGAAAAAGGCGATTGCAAAGGCTGCAGATACGAGGACCGCCTCGTATTATGTTGTGCAGACTGATGGGGATACAGAAATAATGTCATGCAATAGTCTCAGTGATATGGGGCGGCAGCATTCTTGGCTTGGTTGAAGCCTTTTCCATCCTTTAATGGCTTGCTTAATGAAAAAATACTTTGTTACGTCCGCCCATCCCATTAATTGAAAGAAAAAGGCTAACCCCGATAATTTCCGTTGCGCCGACGTCCCCGACGCCCCGCTTTCCTTCAGCCGCACTAGAAACTCCGCCGTCACTGAGCCTCGTGTGCGGTCGCATCTATCGACTGGCCTACCCTGAATTAATGAGCACCACTCCTCCCAAGCCTTACCATAGACCTGCCAGGTAGCCGGCGACACGGAGGCACGGATTAGAGGCATCAGTGATTGGCTGCTGTGTCCCACAGGAATAGTGGACCGTGAATCCCCAGTGTTTGCGCGTTGGGATGCTGGATTCTGAAAGCCTGCCAATTGGAAAATAACAATGCGTTAATCATATTGTCGTCTACTTCCGCCACGACGGTGGCTCTACACCAAATATTGTTTTGCAGGCATAGCAGCGCTAGGAGACGTAGTAGACCAAGTATGGGCAGGGATGGAGATGACATGTGGTTTAGACACCTTGCTGTTTCCATATTTTTTGTTTGGAAGCGAATGTTGCTATTTTTCAACAGATTAGCCCATATCTCAACGGCCGCCACTATTACAAATATCTCCCCTAGGGCTGGATCGCGACCCCAGCTTGATGCGGCCCATGTCTCCGGCCAGTCGTTTTTGCACCATTGGTTTTTGTAGATTGCCTCTTTTTTGCTCCACCCTATTGCCAGCCCCAGGTCCTTGCTTGCAGTCTCTCTCGCGATGACACACGTGTGACCGTTGGACGATTGCAGGAACGTCAGCCATACTAGTAAATCTGCTTTTAGTGCATGAGTGAGCCTAATTCTATGGCCGGGCTGAGAAGCGCCCTTAGTCGCCACTGATAATCTGTGCGAGAAAGCCCTGCCGACCGGCATTAAGCGGCAGGTGAAGGTCAGTAGACCCAGTAATGCCTGCATTTGCTGGAGTGTTACCTTGTTAACCTTGCAGAAGCCTTCAAGCATCTGCTGCGTTTTTTGTATTTTATCCACCGGTAAGCGGAAAACCATCAAATTGGTGTCTATCTCGATGCCTAAAAAGGGCAATATATTGCATGGTCCTTCTGTTTTTTCGGGCAACAATGGTACCCCGAATTGCCGTGAGATAGTTTTGAATTTCTCTAGTAGGTAGGAGCAGAGTTTAGAATTTCTTGGTCCGACGAACAAAAAATCGTCGAGGTAGTGAATTAGGGATTTGCTGCCTGTTTCATACCGAACCACCCAATCCAAAAAGGTGCTAAATAACTCGAAATAGTGACATGAGATGGAACATCCCATTGGTGAGCACATATCAAAATAATAGTGCCGGTCCACTTTGCATCCCAGTAGGTGGTAACAGTCGGGGTGCACCGGTACTAACCGGAATGCCGATTCTATGTCGGATTTAGCCAGCAGGGCGCCGGGTCTGGCTGCCCGGACTAGTTCTACCGCCTTATCGAAGGACACGTATGTGACCGACACTTCTTCTGGGGAGATGGCGTCGTTAACAGATTCACCCTTTGGATGAGACAAATGAGGGATCAGGTGGTATTTACTGGGTTCCTTTTTTGGGATAATTCCTAATGGCGATATTCTGATATTTTTGAAGGGCAGTGACTGAAAGGAGCCTCCTATTCTACCTGATTCCACCTCCTTTTGTATTTTTTGTCTTAGGATTTCGGGGAATTCACGAGCGGATTTTAAGTTCTCGGATACGGTTGGCGTTCTTGTAGACTTGAAAGGGATAAAATACTCGTCCGTAAAACCTGATAGTAGTTGCTGTGCCGCTTTTTTATTGGGGTAGAGCTCTAGCCAGGGGGCCACCGCCTTTACGCTCACTGGGGTTCTGCCTTGCAGGCGCTTTGTATGGCTGTCGAGTGCACCGTGATGCTGGATGTCCCCCCCCCGCAAGCTGAGCAATCGTGTCTGAATTTGCATAGGCAGTTTCCCTCTTTGAACAGCCAGCGGGCCCCGGGTTTTCGTACGACCACTGAGTTTTGGGCTGCGGAGTAAGTGGTCGTAGCTGAAAAGGGGGGCTGCTTCTGCGACAGCATGAGACGCAGCCACACGTCTAACTCCCCAGCCTAGATCGGGCTGTAGGGCCAGCCGCCTGCTGAACTCCTCGTCGTACCGACGCCAGGCTGAACCACCGTGCGATTTGTACTATATATCATGTCTTGATATATAAATAATTCGGAGCAGCGTTCCGGATGCTTCTGGCCCATAATACAGCCCAATACTGCGAAGGCCTGAAGCCAATTGTTCATAGTTAATGCTAGGTTTAGGTCTATTCCTATCGTATCCCCGTTCGTTAGTTTTATCCACCGTTTGCTGGTCAGCCGATAACAGCGACCATGTGTCAACATAATCATTGTTCCAGATTTTTTGCCTAGTCTCCTGATCTATGTGAGCGCCTAGCGGGCTGATCCCGCAGAAGAAGGCGACTTTGTGTAAACTCGCTGATTGTGTAGTTGTAGTGTTCACCGAGTCGCTCGGATGCGATAGGTGTAGAATTAGGAGGTTAGCTCCTTCTCTTTTATGTTACCCCCATAGTGTAATATTTCACCGCCAGTTTTTGAACACTCACCGCTGCGTGATCCTGGAGGAGTGAACACCGATCCTGGAGGAACCCCGGCTCCTGCTGATGTCACAGGATGGAGAAGCTCTGGCACCCGCTATAGCGGTGGACTGGCCGATGTGTTGTCTGGAGAACAGGGAAGCTTGAGAAGCGCATTCCTGGTTGTTAGCCAATGATGGAGCGCATGGCGGACTGTCGTGCGCTTGAGCCTGATTACAACCATGTGATGGCGGAATTACGGCTCTTTCTCGTGCGACAGCATGGCAGCTGGTGTGGCTGGAAGCCGTGGGGGATGGTTCTCCCCGGCTGATAGCCCTGGAGGGTGTGCGCGTACCCGATATCGGCCCTCTGGGCTCTGGGACTGGGATGTGTCGGACCCTTCAGATGTGGCTGACGAAAGCCATCCTGAGGCCCGCCATCTGTGACTGCTCCTATGGGAGCTGCGTCTGCGTCGGTAACGGGAGGGGCGTTTAGCGGAGTAGCGGGAATGGCGACGGGGCTGCTGGAGGTAGATTGGGAAGACGTGTGGCGTCTACGCCTGCGTCTACCGTTGCTATATTGTGACTCGGAGGGGGCTATATCATTTGCAAGCGGGGGGTTAGTGGCCGTAGAGGGTCCCGTCATGCTGGTTAGTAAGGGAGCGGATAAGGGGTTAATGGACTCAGGGCAGGGAAATGGCGGGGCAGGGGTTAATGGGACACCTTTATTAGGTACTTGGTCTGTGGGGGGAGGTGTAAATGTCAGTATGCTTGGTGCCACTAGTGAAATGTTACATTCATCTATATGTTGCAGTTGTGGAGCGCTCTGATCGGTCTGGTTGGACTGAACAGGGCGCTCTCCAGCTGCTGCACTATGCGTCCTGCAGGTCTATCGGTACCCCTGCCGGGGGAAGCATGGAGACCTGGCCAGGACTTCCCTGATGCTCCAGAGACCGGACCTGATGTAACTGTGTGGGCGGGGCTTGGTGGTGGGCGGAGCCAGCAGGAGCTAGGGACCGACGCTTCCTGGCCTGCTTCCGGGAGGCGCGCAGCGTGATGAAGGCCGCATCCCCGACCTGCAGGCAAACAGGATGCTGGGGGTGCCGCCTGAACCTGCGGCCTCCCGGCGCTAGGGCAGAACCACCCGGCACCACAGTCTGCGCCGGGGGGTCGTCTTCATGTGGCTGAGCTATCAACAGCCTGGGAGAGGGGGCCTGGACTGGAAGACCCGGGTGAGTGCACTGCACGGGGGTGGAGGTGCGAGGGAAGGGCTGCCACTAGGAATTTCGGGGCCCCACACTGGCAAAATTTATGGGGCCCCCCTTGAGACTCCGCCCAGGCTCCACCCTCTGTCCCGCCTCAACCCTAGCTCCTCCTCCACCACGCAAACCTTCCAAAATCCCTCCGCCCTTTCACTTCTAAGCTACTGGATTATCCTGATCACTGCTGCCTGATGTTATCATTGGGCGTTTGGTTTCCCAGCAGGTCAGGATCATCCAGTAGCTTATATATACATTGGGGAGTCGAAGGGGGAGGGAATCATTATACAATCATTATACAATCATTTCTCCCCCTTTGACTCCCCAATAGCAATGAATATATACGGTAAGTACAATCTCATACTGAAATGGTGGACAAACAAATACATGGACTTGTTACTTACTCACACAGCCGGTGTTGCCGCCGCCGCGCCCACCACCCAGTGATTTAGAATCTAATGGTCGTCTCAGCCGGCCCACCGCTGCTGCCTCAGCCGGCCCACCGCTGCCGCCTCAGCCTGCCCACCGCTGCCGCCTCAGCCTGCCCACCGCTGCCGCCTCACCCGGCCCACCGCTGCCGCCTCACCCGGCCCACCAAATAAATGGAAAGTGTATATTATTGCATATATAATCACTGATTATACAGGTATTTCTTAAAAACCGATAAATTATAGAACATAAATGCACCTCAAAACGTTACTCTAAGTGATTATGTAAAAAAAGCAAAAATAAATAAAATAGGAGTATAGAGGAAAGGGCTGATCACCCCATTTATTTAGTTTACTAACTTTTATACAGTAATAATTCCAAAACTCTTTAGGGTATGTTCCCACTGTCAGTAAACGCTACGATAAAGTAGACCGTTTAAGGAACTTCGATGTGTGGTGAGCACTTTGAACCCCCAAGTGTTTATAATGTAGAGCCATAACAATAAAAAATCTTATTATTTTTCACAAAAATTATGTTTTCTCCCCCAATGTTTTATTTTCCCAAGTGTAACATGAGAAATTGGACCCAAACACTTGTGCAATTTGTCCTGAGTAGGCTGATACCCCATATAGGACTACGGGCTGAGCTGCAGACTGTGGAGACAGTCAACATGCTGGTACTGGCCACAGCACAGTCTGTGCTGACTAAGGCTATGTGCACACAGTGCGGATTCTGCTGCGTTTCTGCAGCGGTTTTGGCCCTGCGGAAACGCAGAAGTTCCGCTGACCATGTACAGTACAATGAAACCCTATGGGTTTTCAAAAACGCTGTGCTGACGGTGCGGTTTTTTCCGGGCGGTTTTGCTGCGGTTTACAATCCGCAGCATGTCAATTGTTTGGGCGGATTCCGCAGCGGTTTCACACCTTTAACATAGTAGAGGAGTGAAACCGCAGGGGAAAACCGCAGGAAAACCGCAGGAAAACCGCAGGTCACTTTACTTGCGGTTTTACCTGCGGTTCCGCGCGGAAAAAACCGCAGGTGAATCTGCAACGTGTGCACATAGGCTAAAAGGATAGGACTATGGGCTGAGCTGCAGACAGTCAACAATGTGCCTACTAATCATGGACGCTCTAGATTTGTCCCCCTGGGCCCTGGCTCACCCCATGATCAGCCGCCGGGCCCCTGGCTCCCCCATGAACAAAAGCCGTGCATTGCCCTGGGCCCTGGCTCCCCCATGAACAAAAGCCGGGCACTGCCTGGCTCCCTCATGATCAGCCGACAGCCGGGCCCCCAGACTCCCCGTGATCAGCCGCCGCAGCTGGGCCCCCAGACTCCCCGTGATCAGCCGCCGCAGCCGGGCACCGACAGACAGACATAAAAAGAATACTTACCTACCTGCTCGCTCGCCGACCACTGCACCGTGAGACCAACATCTTCTCTCTTCCTCCACCGGCGTAGCCGCTCCCAGTCCCATGCCGTCGGTGACACCACGTGGCATGCGCACACCGCTCTTCTTCTTCCTCAGGAATGAGGAAGTGAAGACCAGCGTGTGATGTCACGTTAGCCGAGGGCGGCGCTGGACCATGGTGCACTGGGGAAAGTGGGAGGGAGGGAGGAGGAGGGGCCCCAGGCGCTGCGTCGATATCACTAAAAAACGGAGAAGCCAGGGGGCAGCAGGGCATGCTGAGGGGGGGCACGGGGCCGGGCCGCTGAACAAATTGTAGGGGGGGCCCGCCCGGGACCTGAGCAGTGAGCACAGACCAGGCTGCCAGTGTGCTCGGGCGCCGCCGGGCCCGGGCGGGCCCCCTAATCACCAGGGTCCCATACACCGGTAAGGGCTGTCATGCCCTGATGGCGGCCCTGTGCGAGGGACAGGGACCCTATCAGGGGAGGATGGCACTGGCGCCGTGCCTGGGCTACATGCGGTGATGCTGGTGAGCTGTAGAGCATGGGGGAGTACTGGGGAGGCAGGCTGCGTTGCTGTGGCAGGGGCAGGGAAAGGGACGGCAGAGAGCCCAGGGAGGTGAGCGCTAATGCTGCTAATAAAAGCTTGGGTCCATTGCTCACCTTCCTGTGCTGCTCTCTGCCATAGGGCCTCAAACCAATCGTCGGACATGCTGGTAGGACAATAGCACAATCGCTTCCAGGTGTCCGCTGGGAGGGAAAGAGGGAGTTAATGGCACAGACATCTGGCTAACCCCTGTAGGTGTGGCCGTAGGACCCTTCCCCTTTAAGAACCATTGGCCGGCCGGGTCATCTCAATTAGTGCATCACCAAGGGGATTGGTATGAGGGGGGCAACTGGGCACTGGCAGTATTGTTTTGTTTTTGTTAGATGGGCTGCACAGTCAGAGGCGCAATCCTTATACAGTTCTGCACCTGCCACACTGCACATCATCCTGAAAACATCGTTCCCACCGTCACACATGTTGGTGGCAGCATCACGTTGTGGGGAGGCTTTTCTTCAGCAGGGGCAGGGAAGCTGGTCAGAGGAGATTGGAAGATGGATGGAGCTAAATACAGGGTGATGTGCGAGTATACACAGTAATGCTTGTTACTCGCCCGAGCTTCGCTGTGCTCGCAGTACTTGGCAAGCACGGAGCATTTCCAGGATTGCTCGGCGGGAATTCCGGGTCCCCACCCTGCAAGTCTGGCGCTCTTTAGAGCACCAATCAACATGCAGAGAGTGTCTGCCACGCACTGTAATGCCACAGCCATCTTTGTTGTGGTATTACAGTGATTTGCTGGCCGCAGCGTCATCGGGTCTATATGAGACCTGCCGCTGCCATGCTCGTCACAGTCACCTCCGGAATCATACAGTGTAGGGAGAGCTGCTGCTGAGATAAGGTCAGATGTGGGGGTTTATAACTTAGTGTGGGTATACCATCATAGAATCCACATATCCAGCTAAATCAACATTCCTTCCAAGGAATTATTACAGGGTATATAGGTTGCAGTGCTAGGCAGGCAGGGAGAGTCTGTGGGTATATTGATATCAGTAGCAGGCAGGCACTTCATTGCACACATCAAGAGGGTCCATTCCATTACTGTCTGCTGCTGCTGCCTATTACATACAGTCATGGCCAAAAGTATTGACACCCCTGCAATTCTGTCAGATAATACTCAGTTTCTTCCTGAAAATGATTGCAAACACAAATTCTTTGTTATTATTATCTTCATTTAATTTGTCTTAAATGAAAAAAACACAAAAAGAATTGTCCTAAAGCCAAATTGGATATAATTCCACACCAAACATAACAAAGAGGGTGGACAAAAGTATTGGCACTGTTCGAAAAATCCTGTGATGCTTCTCTAGTTTGTGTAATTAGCAGCACCTGTAACTTACCTGTGGCACCTAACAGGTGTTGGCAATAACTAAATCACACTTGCAGCCAGTTGACATGGATTAAAGTTGACTCAACCTCTGTCCTGTGTCCTTGTGTGTACCACATTGAGCATGGAGGAAAGAAAGAAGACCAAAGAACTGTCTGAGGACTTGAGAAACCAAATTGTGAGGAAGCATGAGCAATCTCAAGGCTACAAGTCCATCTCCAAAGACCTGAATGTTCCTGTGTCTACCGTGCGCAGTGTCATCAAGAAGTGTAAACCCATGGCACTGTGGCTAACCTCATTAGATGTGGACGGAAAAGAAAAATTGACAAGAGATTTCAACGCAAGATTGTGCGGATGTTGGATAAAGAACCTCGACTAACATCCAAACAAGTTCAAGCTGCCCTGCAGTCCAAGGGTACAACGGTGTCAACCCGTACTATCCGTCCGCGTCTGAATGAAAAGGGACTGTATGGTAGGAGACCCAGGAAGACCCCACTTCTTACCCCGAGACATAAAAAAGCCAGGCTGGAGTTTGCCAAAACTTACCTGAAGAAGCCTAAAACATTTTGGAAGAATGTTCTTTGGTCAGATGAGACAAAAGTAGAGCTTTTAGGGCAAAAGCATCAACATAGAGTTTACAGGAGAAAAAAGAGGCATTCAAAGAAAAGAACATGGTCCCTACAGTCAAACATGGCGGAGGTTCCCTGATGTTTTGGGGTTGCTTTGCTGCCTCTGGCACTGGACTGCTTGACCGTGTGCATGGCATTATGAGGTCAGAAGACTACCAACAAATTTTGCAGCATAATTTAGGGCCCAGTGTGAGAAAGCTGGGTCTACCTCAGAGGTCATGGGTCTTCCAGCAGGACAATAACCCAAAACACACTTCAAAAAGCACTAGAAAATGGTTTGAGAGAAAGCACTGGAGACTTCTAAGGTGGCCAGCAATGAGTCCAGACCTGAATCCGATAGAACACCTGTGGAGAGATCTAAAAATGGAGAAGGCCCCCTTCTAATATCAGGGTCCTGGAGCAGTTTGCCAAAGAAGAATGGTCTAAAATTCCAGCAGAGCATTGTAAGAAGCTCATTGATGGTTACCGGAAGTGGTTGGTCGCAGTTATTTTGGCTAAAGGTTGTGCAACCAAGTATTAGGCTGAGGGTGCCAATACTTTTGTCCGGCCCATTTTTGGAGTTTTGTGTGAAATGATCAATGTTTTGCTTTTTGCTTCATTCTCTTTTGCGTTTTTTCATTTAAGACAAATTAAATGAAGATAATAATACCAAAGAATTTGTGTTTGCAATCATTTTCAGGAAGAAACGGAATATTATCTGACAGAATTGCAGGGGTGTCAATACTTTTGGCCATGACTGTATATACCTAGCTCCAGGTATCAGTGGCCAGGAATATTTTTTTTGCATCTTAATCCTGATTATTTTATTCCAAAGCAATCCAGAACCCCCTTTTTTTTCTCCATTTTGCTTGCTGACACTGCAGACAGGCCAAGTCCCCGGAGACAACTGATCCCACACTTGGACACTCCGAAGAGATGTTCACTTTTCCATTTATATATTTGGGCCTCTCGCCTGGTCCACTTGAAGCGGGGCAAGAGGAGATCACATGTAGCGATGCCCAAATATTTTAGCAGCCACAGTCACACGAAGGCGACAGTGGGAACGTGTCACAAGAGGTGGACGAAGATGAGACACAACTGCCAGAAAGTCAGGAGGAGGAGCAGGGTGCGGAAGTGGAGGACGAGGTGGTGGATGATTTAGTAACTGACCCAACCTGGCAGGAGGACATGCAGAGTGAGGACAGCAGCACACGGGGAGGGAGGCGTAGCACCCCTTCAGACAGGAAGAAGCAGTGTGGTGACCACAGACAGAAGGTGGGCAACCGTTCCCCGTAACACCAACACAATGGAAGTTGGCAGCACAACTGTTAGGTCTTCCCAAGTCTGGTTATTTTTTAAAGACTCTGCCGATAACCCCAAACAGGCCATTTGCACCACCTGTCATGCCAGCATCAGCAGGGTTAGCAAAACTACCAGCCTGACTACCAACAGCATGATCAGGTACATGGCAGCAAAGCACCTGACTTTGTGGGCCTAACCCTAGGGTCCATGAACACTCTGCGGGTGACAACACTGCTTCTTCCACTGTTGTGCATGCAAGCCAATTCACTGTCCACGGTGCATGCGTAGTTGCCTCCTGCCCTGCACCTGTTGTTATCCACACTCAACTATCACCATCATCAAGCACGTCCTTGTCCCAGTGCAGCCTTCAGTTTTCCATACCCCAGTCATTGGAACACAAGCGAAAATACGCAGCCTACGGCCCACAGGCCACAATACTAAATTCACACATTTCTCGTCTGCTTGCGCTCGAAATATTGCCTTTTAGGCTCGTGGAGATGGAAGCTTTCAGCAACCTGATGGTGGTGGCCGTCCCAAGGTTCTCGGTCCCCAGCCGCCACTATTTGTCCCGGTGTGCTGTCCCGGCATTACACAAGCACATGTCCCACAACATTACCCGTGCCCTCAACAATGCAGTTACTGGGAAAGTCCACCTAACCATGGACATGTGGACAAGTGCTTGTGCGCAGGGACGCTACATCTCGCTGACGGCACACTGGGTTAACATAGTGGAAGCCGGGACCCAGTCGGACCTTGGGATGGAACATGTCCTCCCGATGCCAAGGATTGCAGGCCCTATGTCAATCAGGGTTGCCTCCACAGTCTACAGCTCCTGCACCTCCTCCTCTTCAGCCTCCATCTCTGAAATGACCACATCAGTGACAAACTGGAAGCACTGAAGCACTGCCAAAGCCAAGCGGCAACAGGCTGTGTTGAAGCTAATATGCTTAGGGGGTAAACCGCACAATGCTGAAGAGTTGTGGACAGCTCTGAAAGAGCAGGCAGATGTGTGGCTGACACCGCTGAACCTACAGCCAGGCATGGTTGTGTGTGACAATGGCCGAGACCTGGTGGCGGCTCTGATGCGAGGCAAGCTCACACATGTACCTTGCCTGACCCACTTCATGGGCAAACTTTAGTTGACTTAAAAAAAAATCATAATAATGGGAACTTTAGTTGCATGTGACCATCCAGTACGTGTGTTCAAAGGTTTATTGGGGTGCGTGTACTTTGGTGCAGGGCAGGCCTTGCATTTAATGCATAAGCAAACAGTATGGAAGTACAAAATGAATACTGGTAACTTTGGTTGCATGTGAGTGTAAGGGAGGGACAGGACTGTAGTTGTGACCTGTTTTACTGTAGCAGCTGTGTCCAGTCCTTCCCCTACATGAAACATCACTCTTAGGCTAGTTTCACATTAGCGTTTTTTTGCGCAGCGCATCGGGCGCATAAAAAACGCAAAGAAAAACGCAAAACAAACGCGCGTTTTTTTAACGTCATGCGCACGCTGATGCGTCAAAAAAACGCAGCGTTGCTTGCGTTTTACATGCGTTTTTGCATGCGTTTGCGTTTTTTATGCACATGCGTTTTTAGGTGTGACTTTTTTCCATTGTCTAGAGAACATTCTAGACTTGTTTAACTCAAAAACGCATGCGCCAAAAAACGCAAGCGTGCGCAAGACCTTGCGCACGCAAAACGCAAGCGTGCGCAAGACCATGCGCACGCATGCGTTCCCATAGACTTCAATGTGTTGTTTTTGCGCATTCCTTGCGCAAGCGTGCACATGCGTTTTTTTGCCGAGACAGGGCGCACCAAAAAATACATGTTGCGTCTGGCGAAAGACAAAAAAATGCATGCGCACGAAAACACAAGTGTGCGCAAGACCATGCGCACATCATGTTAAACATAGGTGCGCACAGGTGCGCACGATGCGCTGCGCACAAAAGCGCTAATGTGAAACCAGCCTTATCCTCGGCATACCTGCATCTCCAGATCCAGCTTCACCCGGGCACTTCCCAGGCCATAACGGTCCCTCTTCTAGGCGACCCCCATCAATGGAGACACAGTCCGAGACAACTTTACCACTTTCTTTACTTATAATTTCGCATGTTACATCCACATTTGGTACATTATAACATTTGCTTGCTTCCTGATCTTTCCCTTGCTTGCTGTCACTTCTGTGCAGTACATGCCTGGACTGGATCATCCTAGACTGCTTCCCAGTTCCTTCCTGGCCTGACCTCACTATAATGACTTTTCCTTCAGCCTGTTTCGCCCCAGACTCGAATTCATCAGTCACTACGTTTGGTGGCCCCTGGTGAAGCATCCGGCCTGTCTGTACCGATCTCGTCAAAGCTACAACTCCTTTCATCTCCTTAATCCAGTCAACTTCTGCCCTAAAAGCGTTGGCCCAGGCGATCAGACGCCACATCTTCCTTTTTCTGTACTGGACCACTGCTAAGACCCGCAGTGGCCGTGGGTAACGTGGGTTATAATGACTTAACATTACATGGCTGCCGAGCTGTCCGGGCCTATAGCCCATGTGGACACTTGGGCGCCCTGGCCCTGTCTGACTAAACTACTCTTCATCACTAACCTTAACTCTCAGTAGCCCCTCCTGCAATTAACCCTCTATGAACATCCTATCAGGCCCCACTAGTATACCCATTCTAGTAGCCCACAACATAATTACATCTACCCGGTCTATGGGGAGACTATGTACTTAGAGTGCTCTCCTCTAATGTCCCAAGATGGATGCACTAACTTTCCCTGACTGTACATATACAAAAGGCATATAATATCTGCTTTGAGCAGGGGGTTGGACCAGATGGCCCAGGAGGTCCCTTCCAACTCTACCATTCTATGATTCTATGATTCTAATACTACAATACAGGAATACCAGGCAATATATTACAGTTTCTATAAAATGGTAACACATTCATGTGGCAATACCATAAACAATGAGCAGTAATATATAGTTATACATGTAGCAGTACCGCAGGCAATTATCATAAAACACATCTGTAAACATCAGAAACCGGAAGACAATCAGAGGGAAGGGAAGCATGAAAGACATTATATCTCACCCCCTTACATGGTCATCCAGGATGTCTGTTCAATGGGCTGTTGTTGGGGTGCTCCCAAATTTTGGGCAGCCCTGCCACTCACTGCATACACAATAACAGTATAAGAGACCCACTGTTTAACAATGGGAAAAACAAAGCATAGCCGACTGCTGACCCTATAAAAATAGGCTTTGTGACTTTAAGGCTATGTGCACATGTCCGGAATTCCCACAGATTTTATGCGTTTTTGCTGCGTTTTTTCACTGCGAAAACGCATAAATTAAGCAACCCATTGAGTTCAATGGCATTCCGCACATGCTGTGCTAATACTGCGTATTTATCAGCTGCTAAATCACATCGCAGAAAAATACGCAGCAGGCTCACTCTTTTTGCGGAATCGCGGGAATTCCGCACACATAGGAATGCACTGATCTGCTCACTTTCCGCATGTGGCTGTGCCCACCATGCGCAAAGTAAGCGAAAAAAGTGCGGATGGTAGCCACGGTCCGGAGGAGAGGAGACTGTCCTCCGGGCACCATATCCCTGTAAAAAATAGAGTTAAAATAAAAAATCGTGATATTCTCACCTTCCGGTGTCCCCCGCAGCGTCACCAGGCCTCAGCGATGCTCCCGGCAAGTCCCGTTCCCAGCGATGCCTTGCGACAATGACCTGTGATGACGTCGTGGTCTCGTGATACCAGCAACATCATCAAAGGTCATTGTCGCAAGGCATCACCGGGAACAGGACCTGCCGGAGCATCGCGAGGATCGGGAACACTGCGTGGGACGCCGGAAGGTGAGAATATCACGATTTTTAATTTTTTTAACATTATATCTTTTACTACTGATGCTGCATAGGCGGCCTCAATAGTAAAAAGTTGGTCACACTCATCAAACACTATGTATGACGAGTGCGACCAACCTGTCAATCAGTTCTCCAAGTCATGCTACAGATCGCTTGCAAAACGCTAGTTTTTCGCGATAATTTCGCGTGCGGATTTCTCGTGGATTTCCTGCAGCAGGGAGTTGCAGAATTGCTGTGGAAGTTTCTGCGGGAATTCCGCACGTGTGCACATAGCCTAAAGCCCCCGTCACACACAGCAATCTCGCTAGCAAGATCGCTGCTGAGTCATCGCTGATCATCCTGGAATGGCCTGGACATTTTTATGATCGTTGGTCTCCCGCTGCGCTTAGAAACCCGATGTGTACCTTGGTTACCATCTCCCTGCACCGGCGCTCTGGTAACTTAACGTAACGTACACTGTGGGTAACTAAGCGGTGTGCGTCGCTTGTTACCCGCGTGTCGCTGTCCTGATCGCTGGTGAAGCTGCCTGTGTGACAGCTCACCAGCGATCATGTAGCGACTCACCAGTGATCCTGACAAGGTGATATCGTTGTCGGGATCGCTGGTGAGTCGCTATGTGTGACGGGGCCTAAGAGTCCCTCCTTCATAAATGAAACAGGATGTGTCTGATGATGTGTCACACTCCACGCGGCCAAAGAAGGTTGTAAAATGTTACAATGACATTTCCCAGTGAATATATTTCTCTTGGTTGAAAGCAATGCTAAAGTTGAAAAACGCATCAAAAATGCTACGTGTGAACACAGCCCAAGTGGTGGGGGAAAATTTTTGTTTTGGATTATTTATTTTGCTTTAGATACAAATCATTACCCTGGAAAGGATGTTCCTTAACATATTTCCCAGAAAAACCCATTTTGGTTTCGTTTTTATAGCTTTTTTGGTGCGCCTGTAAAAATGGCGTAAGACTCTGACAACATTATTCACAGCTGTGACCTGGGAGTCAGAAATGCGTCCAGGGGTCTTCCCCATGATGCTCCCGTGTCATTTGAGCACTGTTCATTCCCATCAATTTCAGACGTTTTTAGACACTAAGGACCCCCGGGTGCCATCACAACTGTGCCAGGAGCTGTGCCATCACACCTGAGCCATCACACCTGTGCCATGAGCTGTGCCATCACACCTGCGCCATGAGCTGTGCCATCACACCTGAGCCATCACACCTGCGCCAGGAGCTGTGCCATCACACCTGAGCCATCACACCTGTGCCAGGAGCTGTGCCATGAGCTGTGCCATCACACCTGTGCCATGAGCTGTTCCATCACACCTGAGCCATCACACCTGCGCCAGGAGCTGTGCCATGAGCTGTGCCATCACACCTGTGCCATGAGCTGTGCCATCACACCTGCGCCAGGAGCTGTGCCATCACACCTGTGCCATCACACCTGTGCCAGGAGCTGTGCCATCACACCTGCGCCATGAGCTGTGCCATCACACCTGCGCCAGGAGCTGTGCCATCACACCTGCGCCAGGAGCTGTGCCATCACACCTGTGCCATGAGCTGTTCCATCACACCTGAGCCATCACACCTGCACCAGGAGCTGTGCCATCACACCTGAGCCATCACACCTGCGCCAGGAGCTGTGCCATCACACCTGAGCCATTACACCTGTGCCAGGAGCTGTGCCATGAGCTGTGCCATCACACCTGTGCCATGAGCTGTTCCATCACACCTGAGCCATCACACCTGCGCCAGGAGCTGTGCCATCACACCTGAGCCATCACACCTGTGCCAGGAGCTGTGCCATGAGCTGTGCCATCACACCTGTGCCATGAGCTGTGCCATCACACCTGCGCCAGGAGCTGTGCCATCACACCTGTGCCATCACACCTGTGCCAGGAGCTGTGCCATCACACCTGCGCCATGAGCTGTGCCATCACACCTGCGCCAGGAGCTGTGCCATCACACCTGCGCCAGGAGCTGTGCCATCACACCTGAGCCATCACACCTGTGCCATGAGCTGTGCCATCACACCTGTGCCATGAGCTGTGCCATCACACCTGTGCCAGGAGCTGTGCCATCACACCTGTGCCAGGAGCTGTGCCATCACACCTGTGCCATGAGCTGTGCCATCACACCTGCCCCAGGAGCTGTGCCATCACACCTGTGCCATCACACCTGCCCCAGGAGCTGTGCCATCACACCTGAGCCAGGAGCTGTGCCATCACACCTGCGCCATGAGCTGTGCCATCACACCTGTGCCATGAGCTGTGCCATCACACCTGTGCCATCACACCTGCCCCAGTAGCTGTGCCATCACACCTGCCCCAGGAGCTGTGCCATCACACCTGCCCCAGGAGCTGTGCCATCACACCTGCGCCAGAAGCTGTGCCATCACACTTGCCCCAGGAGCTGTGCCATCACACTTGCCCCAGGAGCTGTGCCATCACACTTGAGCTATCACACCTGCCCCAGGAGCTGTGCCATCACACCTGCGCCAGGAGCTGTGCCATCACACCTGCGCCAGGAGCTGTGCCATCACACCTGCCCCAGGAGCTGTGCCATCACACCTGAGCCATAACACCTGCGCCAAGAGCTGTGCCATCACACCTGCGCCATGAGCTGTGCCATCACATCTGCACCAGGAGCTGTGCCATCACACCTGCCCCAGGAGCTGCGCCATCACACCTGCCCCAGGAGCTGTGCCATCACACCTGAGCCATAACACCTGCGCCAGGAGCTGTGCCGTCACACCTGCGCCAGGAGCTGTGCCGTCACACCTGCGCCAGGAGCTGTGCCATCACACCTGCGCCAGGAGCTGTGCCATCATACCTGAGCCATCACACCTGCGCCAGGAGCTGTGCCGTCACACCTGCGCCAGGAGCTGTGCCGTCACACCTGCGCCAGGAGCTGTGCCGTCACACGTGCGCCAGGAGCTGTGCCATCACACCTGCGCCAGGAGCTGTGCCATCATACCTGAGCCATCACACCTGCGCCAGGAGCTGTGCCATCACACCTGTGCCAGGAGCTGTGCCATCACACCTGTGCCAGGAGCTGTGCCATCACACCTGTGCCAGGAGCTGGGCCGTCACACCTGCGCCAGGAGCTGGGCCGTCACAACTGGATCGGAGAGACATGATGGGAGGATCAGAAGAATTTTAGGGTTTGAGATCTGGGGATGATTAGTGCTCCATTGCTGGATGTTGAGTGGAGTTGTCCTTTACGCTGACTTGCGCCCATGATTTACATAGATGACATCAGACTCGCCATCGTCCCCCACCATCGTCCGCTATATGTTCTGGCTGTCACCATCAAGGTGATGCTTTCATCAGGGAGTGATCTATGTCCAACCCTGAGTCTCGCAAAGAGGCCACAAGACTCGGCTCCTTTCCACCAACTCTACTGAACAACATGGAGGGCTCCTGGAAAAGGGGAGACACCGAAATGTTAAATTCATGTCATATTCCCTCTCTTCACCCTCAAAACTGCACTCCTGGGCGCCATCACCGATCAGCGGCCACTCACTGCCCCCAGAAGCCATGAGTGTGACCCCCTTCTCTCCATTATCCCCCTACTCCTCTCTCTGGGCCCCCCATGTGTTCCGTACTTTCTTGAGTTATTTCAGAATCTTGTAGAGTAAACAGGATGGAAAGTTTCCTCAGAAGAGACCTTGAAAGTTCTCACAAGTTTCTTTGCAGCTGGGCCCTGAGCAAAGATTAATCTGTGACAGAGTCCTTGTGTCTACAGATAATGAATAAGAAGCCCCCGCACATTGTGAGTGACCCCCCTCCATGGATGAGAAGCCCCCGCACATTGTGAGTGATCCCCTTCCATGGATGAGAAGCCCCCACACATTGTGAGAGAACCCCTCCATTGATGAGAAGCCCCCACACATTGTGAGTGACCCCCTCCATGGATGAGAAGCCCCCACACATTGTGAGTGACCCCCTCCATGGATGAGAAGCCCCCACACATTGTGAGTGATCCCCTCCATTGATGAGAAGCCACCACACATTGTGAGTGATCCCCTTCCATGGATGAGAAGCCCCCGCACATTGTGAGTGACCCCCTCCATGGATGAGAAGCCTCCACACATTGTGAGTGATCCCCTCCATGGATGAGAAGCCACCGCACATTTTGAGTGACCCCCTCCATTGATGAGAAGCCACCACACATTGTGAGTGACCCCTCCATGGATGAGAAGCCCCCGCACATTGTGAGTGACCCCCTCCATGGATGAGAAGCCCCCACACATTGTGAGTGATCCCCTCCATGGATGAGAAGCCCCCCGCACATTGTGAGTGTCCCCCTCCATGGATGAGAAGCCCCCGCACATTGTGAGTTACCCCCTCCATGGATGAGAAGCCACCACACATTGGAGTGATCCCCTCCATAGATGAGAAGCCCCCGCACATTGTGAGTGACCCCCTCCATGGATGAGAAGCCCCCCACACATTGTGAGTGATCCCCTCCATGGATGAGAAGCCCCTGCACATTGTGAGTGACCCCCTCCATGGATGAGAAGCCCCCCACACATTGTGAGTGACCCCCTCCATGGATGAGAAGCCCCCACACATTGTGAGTGATCCCCTCCATGGATGAGAAGCCCCCACACATTGTGAGTGTTCCCCTCCATGGATGAGACGCCCCAACACACTGTGAGTGATCCCCTCCATGGATGAGAAGCCCCCACACATTGTGAGTGATCCCCTCCATGGATGAGACGCCCCAACACACTGTGAGTGATCCCCTCCATGGATGAGAAGCCCCCACACATTGTGAGTGATCCCCTCCATGGATGAGAAGCCTCCGCACATTGTGAGTGACCCCCTCCATGGATGAGAAGCCCCCGCACATTGTGAGTGACCCCCTCCATGGATGAGAAGCCCCCACACATTGTGAGTGACCCCCTCCATGGATGAGAAGCCCCCACACATTGTGAGTGACCCCCTCCATGGATGAGAGGCCCCCACACATTGTGAGTGACCCCTCTATGGATGAGAAGCCTCAACACATTGTGAGTGACCCCCTCCATGGATGAGAAGCCCCCACACATTGTGAGTGACCCCTCTATGGATGAGAAGCCTCCACACATTGTGAGTGACCCCTCTATGGATGAGAAGCCCCCACACATTGTGAGTGACCCCTCTATGGATGAGAAGCCTCCACACATTGTGAGTGACCCCCTCCATGGATGAGAAGCCCCAACACATTGTGAGTGACCCCCTCCATGGATGAGAAGCCCCCACACATTGTGAGTGACCCCCTCCATGGATGAGAAGCCCCCGCACATTGTGAGTGACCCCCTCCATGGATGAGAGGCCCCCACACATTGTGAGTGACCCCTCTATGGATGAGAAGCCCCCACACATTGTGAGTGACCCCTCTATGGATAAGAAGCCCCCACACATTGTGAGTGACCCCTCCATGGATGAGAAGCCCCCACACATTGTGAGTGACCCCTCTATGGATAAGAAGCCTCAACACATTGTGAGTGACCCCCTCCATGGATGAGAAGCCCCCACACATTGTGAGTGACCCCCTCCATGGATGAGAAGCCCCCACACATTGTGAGTGACCCCTCTATGGATGAGAAGCCTCCACACATTGTGAGTGACCCCTCTATGGATGAGAAGCCCCCACACATTGTGAGTGACCCCCTCCATGGATGAGAAGATCCCACACATTGTGTGACCCCCTCCATTGCTGAGAAGCCCCCACACATTGTGAGTGACCCCTCTATGGATGAGAAGCCTCCACACATTGTGAGTGACCCCTCTATGGATAAGAAGCCTCAACACATTGTGAGTGACCCCCTCCATGGATGAGAAGCACCCGCACATTGTGAGTGACCCCCTCCATGGATGAGAAGCCCCCACACATTGTGAGTGACCCCTCTATGGATGAGAAGCCTCCACACATTGTGAGTGACCCCTCTATGGATGAGAAGCCCCCACACATTGTGAGTGACCCCTCTATGGATGAGAAGCCCCCACACATTGTGAGTGACCCCTCTATGGATGAGAAGCCCCCCGCACATGAAGGGTCTCAGTCAGGAGGCTTTATAGCTGGCAGCGTTACCTTCTCTCTTTCGGACAATCATCTTCTATATTCGTAGTCTGCTGGGGCTTCGTCAGAAAAATAACTTTGTAGGAAGTGCAGGGATTGGACAGCAGAGAACGCAGAAGTTAATTATCTGATGAAGCCCCCTGAGATGTCTAGAAGGATGATTGTGAATACTACCAGAGTGGGATCTGAGCCTCCTCCAAACTACGACCCTTGGGAGACATTATGGCCGCCCTCCCACCTGCGCCCGAAATCTCGATTTCACTGGTGTCTGCATCATCGCCATCGGCTACGTCTCCCATTATTCAGGCTGAGCAGAACCCTGGGATGCAGAGGCGAGGGGAGCCGGGTTTGTTTTTTCACTCACTTGAGGGGGGAATATGTGGGGCTCATGTTTTTTGTTGGGGGAGCTGTGGGGGGATTATACTGTTTGGGGGGACTATATGGGGCAGTCCGCACCACGATCCTGTGTTGGGGTAGTCCAGGATCACCCTGTGTGATAGATGATGTGGGCATTCATACTGTGTCTGTAATCATATTTTGGGGGGCTGTGGGGACATCACACCGTTTTTGGGGATCTGTTGATCATAGTTCTCGGGCTGAGCAACAGGAGCAGACGATTTGCTGCTTTATATAAATGTTATAAAAATCAGTAAATGATATAAGTCTCGATCCGTTCTATAAGCAATTAAATTAAGTGCTACAAAATAATAATCGTATTCGCAGAGCTCCGCGTAGCCACGAGTGTGACCCCTTCCAACCCTTTATTCCACTTCATGGATCCCCGTGTTTTCTGCATTTATCGGGTTATTTCAGAATCTTCTGGAGTAAACAGGATGGAAAGTTTCCTCAGAAGAGACCTTGTAAGTTCTCACAAGGTTCTCTCCATCTCAGCCCTGAGCGGAGATTAATCTGTGCCAGAGTCCTTGTGTCTGCAGATAAGATACTTAGTAGGGGTGTGGGGGGGGGATCATCAAGGGTCAGCAGCTCAGCACGAAAGAATCCCCCGAGAGAACAGAGATAATACTGTGTCCCCCCAAATATAAAACGGTCCAGAAGGATCGAATCTCAGCTCTAATTTGTTCCAGTGGAGGCAGAGGCAAAACTAGTAGAGGGGCACTGTCAGCTGCCTTATGCGGTGGTGGTCCAAGATGTCATCCAGGGTCTGACATTTAACTGCCCCCCACAAGTTCTCTAGATGTCCTGGATACCGAGCTATCAAGACTGGCTCTCCAGAACCACTTATACAACCCAAAATTGGATTCTCCATATCGGTCAAGCCTCAACGAACCTGTAGAGATATTAGTTGTCCCGTTTGGACCTCTCACTAGGATGTTATGACCCATCCTAGATATTGGGAATTATTTCAGCTAAGAGGTCAAGGGAAGAGATTCCAGTTCAGCCCAGAGGAGCGGTGGCAATTATGGGAGGGGGTGAGCTAAGGAATAAAAACTAGCTACAGACAATTAGCGAGTGTCATTGTTCTGCCATGGAAGCCACGTCATGTCACGTGTGGAGATGGACCAGAAACTAAGAAGGTACCTGTGGATACAAGCACTTCCCTCCATCCACATGCTATAAGGACCGGTAACGTGACCCATCAAGCTGACTACTGCCCCATCCTGCGCCCTCCCTTTATCTGTATCTCTGGCTGTAATCTCTGTATATTACTCTGTATATATCTGTATTATCTAGTGCGCCTTTTGGCAATTAAAATATCAATTAATTTTGTTCTGCTCTTTTACCTCGACTCCCGATTCCCCACGGCCGTGAGTCCGGCTGGTACTTATACGTTACCTGCGGTTGGTTTCTGACCCGATATAAGCTTGGTAACGGACCGGGCTTATATCTAACGAGGAACTGGTGGCAGCATACCGTCCTGGTGTTATTGGGGGATCCCGGCAGTAGCTGTTAATAGTGCACAACCACCAATGTGGGAGACCAAGGTTCATATCCTGGCTCTACCCTGCTGGAAATAATATACCAGTAGTGGTCCTTGGGCAAGACTACTAACACTATGGTGCCTACCTCAATAAACATGAGAGTGTCACGAACAAAGAGTCATGCCGGCTCGGACGTCACCCGGATTAACAAGCTCCGCGTCAGATGTTGAGGAACCAGGACTATCTGATGATAAATGGGCCACTGGAACAAACCATTCGTGGACAAGGCAAGAGAACCTGGACCTGATGAAATGCTACTATAACAGCAGACCAAATGAGATAGGATATATGAAGTGTATGAGGAATCTATGGATGGATGCGAGACCTGCATGTCCACTGACTGAGGAACAACAACTAGTCACCCAATGTCTGTGTCATAAAGAGAAAGCTATTATCACAACTGAAGATGGATCACATGCACTGCAGCCCACAGGAAAACCCGGAAGAACATGTGCAACCCCCTGAAGATCCTGATCCAACCCTGCAACTAGAGAGTGCTGCAGCCGATCTGAAACAGAAGATCTTATATAAACTAAATACCATCAATACCAGAGATGGACTGCCAAGACCCAGCAAAGAAACCCCACCAGACAGTGTGCTAGAAGATGCCAACAGAGCACTTGCATCATTACCTTTTATGTGCATGGCCCACAATGGAGGGGTGGAAACTTCCCTAATCTTGCAAAAACAAGAAACCAATTGAATACAAACACATGGGCCATGCACACAGTGAACAAGTCTGTAGGACAATGTTCACACCACTTTAAGACAGAAACACAGAAAAACACAGTAAGACAAACATATAAAAATGCTCTGCTGTAAAACATTAACAGTAAATAGCAAGTGCTAGTAAAAAGATAACAAAACAGGGCCATGCACATAAAAGCCGTCTTCTACAGCGTGTCCACATCGGACATTACCTGTCTGAATCCTGCTCATATAGGTACCATACACATGATCAGGTGTTTAAATCCATCGGTTAGGGACTGCTCTGATGGGGTTACCTTGACGTTTGGTGGAGCGGCTTAGTATACATTTTTTGCAAAAAAACGTATCCTGTTTTGTTATCTTTTTACTAGCACTTGCTATTTACTGTTACTTTTTACTTTTTTACAGCAGAGTATTTTTATACGTTTGTTTTACTGTGTTTTTCTGTGTTTCAGTCTTCTGGTGGTGTGAGCACTGTCTTACAGACTTGTTCACTGTGTGCAAGGATGACACAAAGCTGTATGCGACTGGAGAAGTGCGGCCGGTTGATAATAAAGAGAGGTAAGGTAGTGAAGAGAGATGAAGTGGAATTACCAGCAGGGCACATAGCAGATGTCCAGACATGCTACAAGTATGTGGCGCCCCTGAGGGTTCAGTCGCCACAGAGGTACTGCACCTCCTCCTGAGGTGTGGTGCCCCACCATTCAGGTAAGGTGGAGACACCTGACCATGCTCCAACACCGGCATCCCACACAACATAGTAGTGTAGCAAAGCACCCCCTTGGTGGCTCCCTGCTTGGAACACGAAGCGTGCTGGGAGGTGGGTGGAGTTTAGTTTTACACTCAAAAGAGCGGGAAGAGTTTAGGTTTGGGTCAGTCAGACAGTCAGTCAGTCAGTGAGTGAGTGAGCAGTCTGACAGGGAAGTGAGAGAGAGATGATCCCCGGAGAGGGACGGAGGAAGGAAGTGCTGCAGCCGACCTCAGTGACCTGGGTCCGCTGGCACAGGGAAGAGACATTAGAAAGAAAGCCTGATTCTCCATATGAAAGAAAGGATTGTACGGAACGTAAGGAGAAGAAGAGAACTAAGGATTAGGGTTAGAGCAGAACCCTTCCCAAGTTCACAGCGCAAGGCCGGGGTCTGGTCCCCGAGGTTGTATGGATACTAATGGTCCTGTGACAGACACCGGAGGAATAGAAGTAGTGACCACTTTATTCCCACACCAGACTTGGGGGCACAACAGCAACGATAGTGAGCCGGGACTTACCAGCAAGGAGTCCCCGAAGCAGGCTACAGCTGTCTGCCGTACAAGTAGAGTTCATAGGAACATCTGACAGGAGGAACTCCAGTGTAACACAGTACTAGGAGTACTTCATCTAAAGGCGCTATAAGAGGAGACGTTCAGAAAAGGCACATATGTTGGCGGAGTGTTGGAAAGGAGTATTCCATCTGGCCTGGAGGTTGACTGGGCTCCTGACCCGGAGGACACGGCACGGATGCGGTCTCCTGTACCACAACAGACTGTGGGTAAAGCTTTGGAACTACATGCCCTGGTGTCCTCCACTTATTCCTGCGTCAACCTACTCAGCACTACTGCATCTCCTACACCTGACACTACACCCTCTACGTGTCACTTCACCTACACTGCCCTGGGACTACAGCCCTGCCTGTGGAGGCCTATAACATCACTGCTGCACCACACCATCTGTCCCAGAGGATCTGTCTGCAGCGTCGGCTTAACATCTTCATTGCCGAACACCACAGGTGGCGTCACGAATCATCCACTTATAAACTTTCATCACCATAAGCACACTGAGACAACCCCTTTTTTTTAAACACAAATTTTATTTCAAATTTTCAAATTTTCATAAACATTGCTTCATTTCACATGACAAGTCATTTTTCCAATAAACAGACAATAACTCAGCCTATCATCCTCCCTTCCTACCCTCCCTTAAACAAACCCTCTTCCTCTTACATTTTCAATGGTCTCCCCTAGCAACTTCGCACACATGTTATGTCTAGACCACTTGTAAAACACAGATTGCAAGCATCACCTCTGTAAAATATCACCACACATTTATCCTTTTTAACTCCTGTCCCTACCAGGACCTTACACCTCGCCTTCATTAGCCAACTTCAGATTCCCCAAATTGTTTTGGATGTCTTCCAGTAGGTACCATTCAGTATATTTAAAGGGCCTTACTATTCTCCTTATTTCCTCTTCATCACATTGTCTTACTATGAAAAGCCTCCATTTTTTAAAGAATTTACCCGTCAGACCCTCCTTGTTCCTTTCCGCCTCCAGCTGTTCGATTCTGAGTAAAGATTTAATCTGTCCCATCACCTCTTCCATCAACGGCACACTTCCCTCAAGCCATTTGGACAGTAGAGCCCTCTTACCTATCATAGCCACCCCATGAAACAATTTTGGTAATTTGGGCCTCTGTTCCTCTCCTCCTCTTACTACCTGTCCCTTGTTCCTATAATGAAAGATCCACAGCAATGGATCCATTTCAATTTCCACACTCCCCACTTTTTGCATTAATAATTGCAATCCTTTCCAGAATTTCTGGCTCTCTGGGCATTGCCAGATCCCATGGAACAGGTCTGTTTTTGGCAATTTACATTTGGGGCACTGAGTCACTCTGTTTATCTGTTGTGTATTTGGGATGTTAAAACCATAAACTGCTCTATGCATCAGTCTATATTGAGTGTCCCTCCAACCTTCATTAATCACCTCCTTCCTCATCTTCATCCACCCCTGTAATATCTTCTCCCCTGCTTCAGAGTCACCCAGTTGTCTTGCCCATGCTCTCCAGACCTGTTCTGGGCAGATTGGAATCAAAACCTCCCTCAAAGCTTTATATAATGCGGAGATAGAATTCTCATGTCGGTCTTTCATAATAATTCTGTCCAAGTCATTCGTCACCTGTTCCATTCTAACATCCCTCAGTTGTGACATTAGCCCCTTTTCTATCTGTTTGTATTGGAGGATTTGAAATGTGGATAGCCCATATTTTGTCACGATTTCCTGGTATGTCAGCCATCTATTTTCCACCTCATGTATTAGATCTGTCACCCTTTTTATCCCCTTGTTCTTCCATTCTGAAAATAATTTGTTGTCTCTTCCCGCTGGGAAATCTGGGAACCTCCATATATCAAGATGCTTGGATATTCTCCAAGACAACTTGAATTTTTTCCTCACTGCCTTCCAGGCCATCACCGTATCTCTACATACCAGTGAGTGTTTAATGTTCCTTGGTATGTTGGCCAATGACGTGTGTAATAGTGCCCCTAAATCCCAGGGTTTACAAAACTCACTCTCCAAACGTATGTCAGAATGCCCATTTGTCTTCCTCAACCAGTCTATGGCATGCCTCATCAGGCATGCCAAATTATACCCTCTAATATTTGGCAGTTTAATGCCTCCTTGTTCCAAAGATTGCATCAATTTTTCCGTTTTAATTCTCGGTCTTTTCCCCCTCCATAGGAATGTCGAAAATGCTTTATTCAATCTATTTATGTCTGTATGTTTCAACAACATGGGGATGGTCTGCATTGGGTAGAGTAACTTTGGAAAGCACATCATTTTCAAGAGATGATTTCTACCTAGCAGAGATAACGGTAGCCCTTCCCACAACTTCAATTCCCGTTCTATTTTCTGTATCAAAGGTTTGTAGTTTAAGTCATATATCGATGCTGACGTACATCCCATCTGTATTCCTAGATATTTAAGATGTGACTTTGCTATTGGTATCCCACAGATTTCCCCCCTTGTTCCATCTGCTACCATTAGTGGCATCCTTTGCCCACAGAGAAATAGTATTTCACACTTTGTTCTGTTCAATTTAAAACCTGACAAGCTCCCAAACTCCTCTGTTTTATCACTTTCGGTAGGTCCCTCTGAGGATTGTTCATGAATAATATAATATCATCCGCAAATAGCGCTGAGTGCAGTCGTTCCTTCCCAACACTAATGCCTTCGAAACAATCTCCTTCATTTAACAGTCGAGACAATGGCTCAATGGCAAGGTTAAACAGAAGGGGTGACAATGGACATCCCTGTCTAGTCCCTTTGTTCAAAGGGAAAGACTGCGACAGGAACCCGGGCGTTGCCACCCTCGCCTGAGGATTCGCGTATAATACTCCTATAAACGTACGAAAGGCTCCCTCTATCCCCATATTGTCGAGTACCGTCTCCAACCATGTCCACCCCACGCTGTCGAACGCTTTTTCAGCATCAAGCGTGACCATGGCTGGACATTCCTCCTTTCGAAGATCCCTGTGTCTAATAGCATCCATTACCAACATGGCCCTCCGCACATTTGTCACCGCTGCCCTCCCTTTAACAAACCCCGATTGTGCCGGTGAAATTAAATTTGGTATTATCTCCGCCAACCTATTGGCCATCAATTTGGCCAAGATTTTAAGATCCTGATTTATTAATGAAATTGGCCTATAGTTTGCTGGATTGTCTAGATTCTTATCACCCTTGGGTATCAATTTTATGTACGCAGTGTTGAGATGTCCCGAAATTCCACATCCTCCCAGTATTTTATTGTACATTCTAGTCAAAACCGGCGCTATCTGCTCTCCCATTTCTTTATAAAATTCCCCATTGAACCCGTCAGGTCCCGGTGCCTTGTGTATATTCAAATCCCTTATTATCGACTGTACTTCCTCTATTGTTATTTCCGCGTTCAATCTAGACAGCTCTTCCGAATTTATTTGCGAAAGTTTTATTTTTCCCAACAGATCACTTCCCCTGTCTCCCGTCTCTTCCCCCCTGCTATATAAATTCGCATAGTACTTCCCCAAAATCTCTGTAATCTCCTTTGGGTTTGAGGATTTGCTCCCGTCCGGTCTAGTCATATTAGTTATCAAGGTCATTGGTCGTCGTCCTTTCGCCAGATTGGCCAATTATTTCTCCGCTTTATTGCCAAATTTGTGTAGATCAACTTCCTGTTGTGATCGTGTCAGATCCTCTCTTTTCCCCACCCAAGAGTGAAATTCCTGTCTCGCTGCCTTCCACTCCTCTTTCGCACTTTGTGTCTTGTTTGCTAAGTACCCCGCGTATTTCTCTCTGAGGGCCTCGCTTGCGTTTTGGTATTGTTTATGAGTATGCTTTCTAAGTTTAGCTACATGTCCCATCAATCTACCTCTCAGTACTGTTTTTGCAGTTTCCCAGAACAACATTACATCCGCCGCATGTTCACTATTAGTACTGCTATAATCATCCCACCATTCGATCAGAGTTTTGGCAAATTCCTTGTCTCTAAGCAAAAACGACGGAAACCTCCACAGATAATCTGTCCCCCTCTGTATTGTATCAGTGATGTCTAAAAGCACTGGGCTATGATCCGATATCACCATATCCTCAATAACCACATCTCTAACCCTATGCATCAAAAGTTGGTCAACCAAAATGTAGTCAATCCTGGACCACGCTTCATGAGGATGTGAATAGTGAGTGTACTCCCGGTCATT
This sequence comes from Dendrobates tinctorius, assembly GCF_039654945.1. NCBI lineage: Eukaryota > Metazoa > Chordata > Amphibia > Anura > Dendrobatidae > Dendrobates > Dendrobates tinctorius. The sequence goes on along the minus strand of NW_027361722.1, from coordinate 400,601 downwards.
TGGATGATGCAATCTCCAGCTATCTTTCAAATTTGTGTCCTCCAAAAGCTTGGCCATTAAACCTTTTACCTCTCTAATCGGCCTACCATCATCCCTACTATATCTCTTGTCTTCCCCCCTTGATACCACCGCATTAAAGTCCCCTCCAACCACCCTTTTGAGTTCCGTATCCTTTTCCAATTCCTGAGTGATGAAGTTAAAAAAAGAAGTTTGTTCATTATTGGGGGCATATATGTTATGTATACCAAATTCTCCCTGTGGACTGGAAAGCTTGATGTAGATATACCTCCCTTCCTCGTCATTGGTCTGAGACACTATCGTGTGGTTAAAATTTTTGTTGATCAAAATCATCACCCCTGCCTTGCGTCCCATGGAGCCTGACCCAACTACTTTTCCCACCCATAGTTTTTGCATACGAAAGAAATCTCCCTGGGGTAGACGAGTCTCCTGTAATAATGCTATATCCACTTTCAATCTTTTGAGGTGCCTCAATATCATCATACGTTTATGTGGTGACTTCAATCCTTTTACATTCCATGTCACTATTTTAACCATTATCCCAATTCCTCAAATATGTCAAGTCGCCATGTGGTCTTTCATATGTGTGGTGTTTTGCTTCCTTCAAGCGTTCAGTGCGCTTATGCCGTTGCATTCCCTGTACCCATCCACCCTTCCTGTATCCATTAACAATTAACAACCCCTCAACTATCCCCCCCTGTACAATCAAATGTCTCTGCACTCCCATTTTTTCTGTGATGCTCCTGGCTCCGCTATTCTCCCTCAGCCATTTAATTAAGAATTATACGTAGTCTATCCCTCATTAATTTATTACCCAACTAACCCAAACAAGGCCTTCTTGGTCAGTAGTCTAGCCAACATATAGCACCCCCTCCCTCCTTTCCCATGCATAATATTTGTCATTACTGAACCCAGAATCTTTCTTCTTCCCAGCTTTGTGGATACCTCAACATCCAACAGAGGAGTTTATCAAATAAAAATATAAATGCGAAAGAAACCCGATCCCCCCCAGATATTAGTACTCCCCTACCCCTACCCCTCAGAGTAAGCAAAACACCAATATCAATAACATCTGGAGAGACGAAAGGAACCAGTAAGAAGAGGCCACTTCAACCCCCACTATCCGTCAATCTCTCCTCTCATAAATCCCTCAGTTCAGTCTTCAAACCTACTCCCCAGAGTCTCTCTCAAGGCACTCCCCTGCCCTGGTTTCCCGACTTGTGTGACGGCGATCTTCGTGCCTTAGGGTTCTCCATGTGAGGCTCCTTCCCTTCCTCTCTCCTTTCAGTCCATTCGTTCCAGCCCTCCTCCCGAACCTCCCCTTCCCTCTCCCCGTGTCGACCACCCCTCCTCTCCGGAGATTCACTTGTCAGGTTTCTGTCCTCCATCTCCTCCATCCATCTCTCCGCCTCTCTCAAGTCCTTTGTCACAAAAAAAGATCCATTTAGTTTTGTCACTCTCAGAAGAGCAGGGTAGAGTAGTTGAAACTTTATACCCTTGCGGTACAGTGCGGTGCATATCTTGCTGAAGGACTTCCTTTTCCGGGTGACCTCTGCCGAATAATCCCCAAAGATCAATATTTTATGTCCTAGAAGAGACAGTGGGGTCCTTCGTCCTCTAAATGCTCGCAACAACTCTTCTTTGTCCTTGTATTCCAAATATTTTATTATGACTTGGCGCGGTCTGGCTGTTCCAGTCACTCCTGCATTACCCTCCTTCCCGTCCGCTCCCCATGCGCCCGTGTTTTCTCTTACAGGGCCCACTCTGTGCGCTCTTTCCACTCTGCATCTGTGTGTCAGGCCCAGCGCCTTGGGAAGCTCTGCTTGACAACCCCTTTTACAATGGAGCCCCAGGGCCACAGACCGGGTCACTACTGCCGTGAAAACTTCCGTTGAGAAGATCAACCGGTCTGGTACCGAGTACCCCACTGCCGTGGCGTGCGAGGGCGCTCCAAGTATCTCGGCATCCCACAGGGAGACGGTAACCATGATGAGGAGGCAAGGAAAGCAGCAACATCCAAATTCCATTGTAAGAGCACGAGCAGGAATGCGGGATGCAGTGACGAGACGCAGGCAGAGCAAGGGTTAAGAGGTTTCTTTACAGGGGAATACTCCACGCAGGGAGGTAAAGAGTTAAACAGTCGGGAGATAAAGGGTTAGTCAGGGGAGACAAACGGTACATTAAAGGCAAAGGATATAACGACGGTTCAGATGGCGGCAGTTCGCTAGGATAGATGTAAGGCCGTCCTTAAACTGCAGCTCCTGCTGCGACCTCAATTGTGCCGCAACGGCTGGCGCGGTGTCCTCTCCAGTGGGGTCAGGTAGATCACAATACCCCGTCTTCTGGTGACAGTGGTCGGTCTCCGCTGCCTTCCACTGCCCCCTGTCCATATACTGCTGTGGCTATTAAAGGCACGAGTCACAGACCGGTACGAGCCCAACGTGGCTCCTTAACTGTAGGTCACAAAGGTCAGGATAACTACTGTGTGTCCACGTCGGGGTGCGAGGGTCAGTCCTGTGTGGTTTCTCTTAGGCAGCGTGTGTGCGGTGCTCACAGACAGGTCATGTACGGCACCAGGTACTCCCTGGCTGTCACTGGACACACACTGCACGTCCCGCTCTCCCTGCTGTTGGCGGCGGGCGACGCTGGTCTGCCTGGCGCTGGTATTGCCGGCCGGAGCACACCTCTCTTGGTCTGCTGCGACACCCGGCTCCGCTGTGGGTTCATGGCTCTGCACGGCTCTCCCTGCTGGCACGGCTCTGCTCTGCTGGCACGGCTCTGCTCTGCAGGCGACAGGGGCGCCTTCTATATGGCCCGGCGCCACACCGGGACACTCTGATGGGGCAAGCAGAGTGCGCTGCTTACTGCTCTGCGAGCTGCCCTCTGCACTGCTCTGCACCGGCGCAATGACCCTTTTGGTGCGCTTTCTCCTTTTATCTGCCGGCTGCTGCACGCCCTTTTCTGGCTCTCCCCGCCCCCTCCTGTCAGCAGGAAACTCTGTCTCTCTCAGGCTTCTATCATGCAGCAGAGGGAGGTCCGCCCCACTCAGGCTTCCCCCGGGAACAGAGGATGCAGCCCTTCTAGTCCCGGCATGCAGGTACCTGAGGTCCGGTCTATCTCCTTACACTATCAAAGGGTAAGACAGGTCCGGAAGAGCCAGCTCAATGGGAAGAATCCTCGCCATCAATACATATGCCCTGCCAGTTATCAGAGACCCTGCTGGCATAGTGCGCTGGCCAAAAGGAGAGATGGAAGCTGCAGATGTGAAGACACGAGAGGTCCTAACAATGCATGGAGGTCTCCACCCTCAGTCCAGCACCCAAAGATTGTATACCAACAGAAAGGAGGGTGGTCGAGGCTTGATAAGCAGCCAAGCCACCATCATGGATGAAACAAGGAGTATCCAGGAATACATCAGAAGAATGGCGCCAGAAATGAGATGCTGAGAGAAAGCCTAAGGCAGCAACAACAGCAGATCTGGAAGGAAGAGCAGGAACATGAAGCGCCATGGCAAGACAAGCCGCTGCATGGGATGTACCATCAACAGATAACGGAGGTGGCTGACATGGAGAAATCTGCACTCCGAGAGAGCACAGAGGCGCTAATCATAGCGGCACAAGAGCAAGCACTAAGTACCAGATCCATAGAAGCAGGAATCTACCACACAAGACCCAAGGTGCAGACTATGCAAAGAAACGTCAGAAACCGTTCAACACATAGGATGCAAAATGCAAGAACAGCGTATACTGAACGCCAGCACCAAGTAGCAGGAATTGTATACAGGAACATCTGCGCAGCATATGGGCTAAGCCCCCTAAGACCAGGTGGGAGACCTCAGAAAAAGTGGTGGAGAAAGAAAGGGCTAAAATCCTGTGGGACTTCAAGATCCAGACGGATAAGCAGGTGTTGGCTAACTAACCAGACACTGTGATAGTAGACAAGGATCAGGAGACAGCAATGATAACAGATGTGGCAGCAACATCAGAAAGAAGGAATAGGAGAAGCTGGAGAAATACCAGGGCCTCAAAGGAGAACTGCAGAAGATGTGGAAGGTGAAGGCCACAGTGATCCCAGTGGTGATAGGAGCACTTGGAGCAGTGACCCCCAAGATGGGAAAATGGCTACAACAGATCCCAGGAGCAACATCTGAGCTCTCTGTCCAGAAAAGCGCAATACTGGGAACAACTAAGATCCTGCGCAGAACCCTCACACTCCCAGGCCTCTGGTAGAGGAACCGAGAATGAGAAAGGACAACAAAGACCACCCCCAGTGAGGCTGGAAGGAAAGGTGTGTGTGATATATATATATATATATTATAATAGCTGAAGAGCCCGGCGTTGCCTGGGCATAGTAACTAACTGTGGTGTATTTGTGATAACATATAATAATGATTACATTGCACATAAATTGTTGCTGTGTGTCATCTTTTCCTGTATATAGTGTTTATCTGTCAATCATCTCCTCCTGTATATAGTATATACCAGTATGTCATCTCCTCCTGTATATAGTATATACCAGTGTGTCATCTCCTCCTGTATATAGTATATACCTGTATGTCATCTCCTCCTGTATATAGTATATACATGTATGTCATCTCCCCTGTATTCAGTATATACTTGTATGTCATCTCCCCTGTATATAGTATATACCTGTATGTCATCTCCCCCTGTATATAGTATATACCTGTATGTCATGTCATCTCCCCCTGTATATAGTATATACCTGTATGTCATCTCCCCCTGTATATAGTATATACCTGTATGTCATCTCCCCTGTATATAGTATATACCAGTGTGTCATCTCCTTTATATAGTATATACCTGTATGTCATCTCCTCCTGTATATAGCATATATATGTATGTTATCTCCCCTGTATTCAGTATATACTTGTATGTCATCTCCCCTGTATATAGTATATACCTGAAGGTCATCTCCGCTTTATATAGTATATACCTGTATGTCATGTCATCTCCCCCTGCATATAGTTTACACCTGTTTGTCATCTCCTCCTGTATATAATATATATATACCTGTGTGTCATCTCCTCCTGTATATAGTATATACCTGTCATCTCCCCTGTATATAGTATATACCTGTTTGTCATCTCCTCCTGTATATAATATATATATATATATATACCTGTGTCATCTCCTCCGGTATATAGTATATACCTGTATGCCATCTCCTCCTGTATATAGCATATACCTGTCATCTCCTCCTGTATATAGTATATACCTGTGTCATCTCCTCCTGTATATAGTATATACCTGTTTGTCATCTCCCCTGTATATAGCATATACCTGTCATCTCCTCCTGTATATAGTATATACCTGTGTGTCATCTCCCCTGTATATAGTATATACCTGTTTGTCATCTCCTCCTGTATATAATATATATACCTGTGTGTCATCTCCTCCTGTATATAGTATATACCTGTTTGTCATCTCCCCTGTATATAGCATATACGTGTCATCTCCCCTGCATATATTATATACCTGCATGTCATCTCCTCCTGTATATAGTATATACCTGTATGTCATCTCCCCTGTATATACCTGTTTTTCATCTCCCCTGTATATAGTATATACCTGTATGTCATCTCCTCCTGTATATAGTATATACCTGTATGTCATCTCCCCTGTATATAGTATATACCTGTATGTCATTTCCGCTTCATATAGTATATACCTGTATGTCATGTCATCTCCTCCTGTATATAGTATATACCTGTATGTCATGTCATCTCCCCCTGCATATAGTATATATCTGTTTGTCTTGTCATCTCCCCCTGTATATAGTATATATCTGTTTGTCATCTCCTCCTGTATATAGTATATACCTGTTTGTCATCTTCTCCTGTATACAGTATATACCTGTATGTCATCTCCTCCTGTATATAGTATATACCTGTTTGTCATCTCCCCTGTATATAGTATATACCTGTTTGTCATCTCCCCTGTATATAGTATATACCTGTTTGTCATCTCCTCCTGTATATAGTATATACCTGTATGTCATCTCCTCCTGTATATAGTATATACCTGTTTGTCATCTCCCCTGTATATAGTATATACCTGTATGTCATCACCCCTGTATATAGTATATACCTGCGTGTCATCTCCCCTGTATATAGTATACACCTGTTTGTCATCTCCCCTGTATATAGTATATACCTGTATGTCATCTACCCTGTATATAGTATATACCTGTTTGTCATCTCCCCTGTATATAGTATATACCTGTATGTCATCACCCCTGTATATAGTATATACCTGCGTGTCATCTCCCCTGTATATAGTATACACCTGTTTGTCATCTCCCCTGTATATAGTATATACCTGTATGTCATCTTCTCCTGTATATAGTATATACCTGTATGTCATCTCCCCTGTATATAGTATATACCTGTATGTCATTTCCGCTTCATATAGTATATACCTGTATGTCATCTCCTCCTGTATATAGTATATACCTGTATGTCATCTCCTCCTGTATATAGTATATACCTTTATGTCATGTCATCTCCCCCTGCATATAGTATATATCCGTTTGTCTTGTCATCTCCCCCTGTATATAGTATATATCTGTTTGTCTGGTCATCTTCCCCTGTATATAGTATATACCTGTATGTCATTTCCGCTTCATATAGTATATACCTGTATGTCATGTCATCTCCCCCTGCATATAGTATATACCTGTATGTCATGTCATCTCCCCCTGTATATAGTATATACCTGTATGTCATCTCCCCCTGTATATAGTATATATGTTTGTCATGTCCTCTCCCCCTGTATATAGTATATACCTGAATGTCCTCTCCCCCTGTATATAGTATATAACTGTATGTCATCTCCCCCTAAATATAGTATATACCTGTATATAGATAGCAATGTTCAACCATCAGCCATGGCATTCATTATGACATCATCTTCGCCATGGCAACCTTTATGACATCATTGTCGCTATGGCAACCTATTATGACATCATAGTCACCATGGCAACCATTATGACATAACCGTCACCATGGCAATCGTTATGAAATCATAGTCAACATGGCAACGTGGCTTGATACAGACATACATACACACATATATATATATATATATATATTCCCGACCCGGGACTAGTGATATATATACCATCACTGCAGAGCGCCTCAATAACCAGTACAATAACCAGTACATAACAGGGTAGCCTCTTTAGAGAGTACTTATTCTAGGAGCAATTCCCTGACTGACCTGAGGGTAAGGGGGGCGCCGGAGATCTGTGAATATATAAGCTCCGTTACAGATTGGGGACAGAGGGGGAAAATCTCTCGTTACGTCACAAGCACTCTTATTGGTTGATACTCTTTAAACTTTAATTTTCATATGTTCAAAGAATATTTCATGCAAATTAAATACAAATTTTTCAGGAATATATGTGACTCTTTCAATATATAACCTTTTGGCTCCTCCCGAGCCTTGTTCACATATTTTAAGTGTTGTGGTTACAGTTAATAAGCGCAGGCAGTGTTGTTGTTACAGCTAATAAGGGCGGACTGTGTAGCCGTTATACTTAATAAGGGCAGACAGTTTTGTGTTTACAGCTAATAAAGGTGGACAGTGTCATGGCTACAGCGAATAAGGAAGGACAGTGTTGTGTTTACAGCTAATAAGGGCAGACAGTGTATTGGTTAAAGCTAATAAGGGCAGACAGTGTAGTAGTTACAGCTAATAGGGGAGGACAGTGTTGTGGTTAAAGCTAATAAGGGCTGAAGTGCAGTGGGGATGGTGCTGTGCAGCAGATAGGCAGGGACCACAGAAAGTTCAACATAAATGGAGTCTTTATTTTCAGAACTCATAGGAGTGATGTCCTCCGGATCGCAGCCAGATTTCCACAAACACAGTCCAGAACTCAAAGCCCGTTGCTGTGGACAATGGCACCACCGCGTCTCTTGGGTGCGTCAGCCGCCTCAAACTCCCTGGCTCTGTGTTAGCTCCACGCAGACCTGAGTTGCACAGAGCCACCTGCTCAGCAGCTTACAAACTCCAACTCTGACACACCCAAAGCAAAACTGCCAGATTTAAATGGAATTTTGGCCATAGAGCCACTTCCAAAACCCGCAATGGAGAGAGGGATATGCCCCACTACCAAACCTGCAAATCCCTCTAAAAAATAAAAGCCCTGAACTGGTTTTCTTAAAAATCTTACTGAGTCCTTACTCGGACCCAATACACTCTTTCTTTTATTTTGCCTTGTGACTCACAGGTGTCCTGCTGTGAACACAAGGCACTCCAGCAGGTTTAATAGGACACTGTCTGCATCCTGGAGGACACATACCGATCCTCACATATGATTCCCCTCACTGCCTCACAGGGCGGACTTTATAGTAGTTACAACTAATAAGGGCGGACAGAATAGTAGTTAAATCTAATAAGGACAGACATTGTAGTGATTAAAGCTAATAAGGGCGGACAGTGTAGTGATTGCAGATAATAAGGGTGGACACTAGTAGTTGCAGCTAATAAGGGAGGACAGTGTTGTGGCTATAGCTAGTTAGGGAGGACAGTGTAGTGGTTAAAGCTAATTATGGAGGACACTGTAGTGGTTAAAGCTAATTAGGGAGGACACTGTAGTGGTTAAAGCTAATAAGGGAGGACAGTCTTGTGGTTAAAGCTAATAAGAGGACAGTGTTGTGGTTAAAGCTAATAAGAGAGGACAGTGTAGTGGTTACAGCTAAAAAGGGAGGAAAGTGTTGTCTTTATAGCTAATAAGGGCAATGTAATGGTTAAAGCAAATAGGGTGGACAGTGTTGTGATTACAGCTAATAAGGGCCGAGAGTGTAGTGGTTAAAGCTAATAAGGGCAGACAATGTTGTGTTTACAGCAAATAAGAGCGGACAGTGTAGGGATTAAAGCTAATGAGGGTGGAAAGTGTTGTGGTTACAGCTAATTAGGGAGGACAGTATTGTGGTTAAAGCTAATAAGGGCATATAATGTAGTTAGTGAAGCTAATAAAGGTGGACAATGTTGTAGTTACAGCTAATAAGGACGGACAGTGTAGTGGTTGAGGTTCATAAGACAGCGTAGTTGCAATAATTTATATGAGGGCAGTGTGGAGGCCATGTACCCTAAAGGGCATGTCACACTAAGCGATATCACTAGCAATATCGCTATAACTTGTGTCGTTATAGGGATATTGTTAGCGATATCGCTGTGTCTGATACTTACCAACGACCGGCTCCCCCGCTGGTTATCGCTGATCACGCGAGAACGGCCTGGACTGTTTCTCGTCGGACGCTTCCTGTGGAGAGACGAGCGACGAGCGTGGACGCGGGCGGGAGGACGCAGGATCGCCGCGTCTGACAGGTAAGTAGTGACCCCCCCGTCCCCAGCGATGTCGCTGGTGAGATCTGCCTGTGTGGCAGCTCACTAGCGACCACTTAGCGATGCACCAGGGATCCTGACCGCGTCATATCGCTGGTCGGGATCGCTGGTACATCGCTAAGTGTGACAGCACCTTAAGACTGACAGTGAGGAGGTAATATATTGTGCAGGGAGCACAGTGAGGGGCAATTGTTAAAGGGTACAGTGTAGGGTAGATATTTACGTTCAAAATAATTATAATCACACAGGATTGAGAGTCCTCAGTGGTTGATACCTTTTAATGGCTAACTGAAAAGATGGTAACACATTGCAGCTTTCGAGACTACTCAGGTCTCTTCATCAGGCTAGACTAATGCAAAATCTGAAGTCACATATTTATGCACAATACAGCCTAGAAAAAATGCAATAGATAAGACAAGTGACGTGAAGCAGAACTATCAATATGGGAGAGGGAGAAACATAAATATAAACATTGGACCATTTCATAGATAAGAAGTCCGGATGTTTTATGGTCCTCTGATTGGGGTCTAGTTCTGTGTTGTGATGCCCCGCAAGGTTTTAAAAGGAAATTCCTTAAATGGTATTCTTAAACCACTGGTGAAGGATACATCCAGCTACATTCAGGACACAACTGACCTATTGAATAAACTAGCAGCAATAGGTCCTCTACCAGAATGAACCATCCTGGCCACCATGGATGTGGAATCTTTGTACTCTAATATCCCACACCAAGATGGTTTAAATGCCTGCAAATTCTTCATGGAAAACACAGGGACTGATGCAGATGCTGTGGTGAAACTTATAAAATTCATCCTCACCCACAATTACTTTGAATTTGACAACAAGGTCTAGCTACAGGAGACTGGCACAGCTATGGGAAGTAAAATGGCTCCACAGTATGCAAATCTTTTCATGGCCAAGCTTGAAAGTGATTTTTTGTCCTCATGCCCCATCAGGCCCCTGGCCTACTACCGCTTCATTGATGATATTTTAATCATCTGGACAGAGTCTGAGCAACAGCTAAAGACGTTCCACGAACAGTTTAATCAATTTCATCCCACCATCAATTTAACACTCACCTACTCCAGTACCGAGATTAATTTTTTGGACACCATCATTAAGCTAAAAAACAATGAAATAGAGACATCCCTGTATCAGAAGCCAATCGGCCGTCCAACATACCTTAAATGGGACAGTTTCCATCCAAAACACATAAAGAACTCTACTATCTATAGCCAAGCCATCAGATACAATCGTATATGTTCCAACCCCATGGATAGAGACAAACACCTTAGTCGCCTCAAAAAGACCTTTTTGAATCAGGGTTACCATCCAAGAACAATTGAAAACCAAATTACAAGAGCCACCAGAATGTCAAGGAATCACCTGCTACATTACAAAGCTAAAGAAGAAAATAACCGAGTGCCTCTAGTAGTCACCTACAACCCAAATCTGGAAGTGCTAAGGGGAGCTGCATGGAAATTACAACCTTTACTACAAAAAGATGCCCGATTACAATCCTTTTTTCCAGACCCCCCACTACTGTGCTTTAGGCAGCCCCCAAATCTAAGAAGCATCATTGTCAGAAGCTCCCGGTCCTCTCCAACAGCTGGAGGAACCTTTCCTTGCAACCAGACAAAATGTAAAACCTGTCCATCTATAATGACCACGGACAAGATAAAGATCCCCGACTCACATCAGGACTACAAGATCCCAGGTACTTTCAGCTGCATCACATCTAATGGGGTGTACTTAATTATTTGTACTAAATGTCTAACAGGGGGTCTGTATGTGGGGGAGACAGGGCAAAAGCTTAGAACAAGGATGAATGCTCATCGTCACACAATAAGAGAAAAAAGAATGGATCTACCTGTGGCCAAACATTTCTGTATCCCTGATCACAGCAGCGTGGATATGAAATTACTGGTATTGAAAGGTAACTTCACATCTCAGAGAGAGAGAGAAGAGTCTGTGAGTATAAATTTATGACGACCTTTGACACTCTCAATGCTGGAATGAATGTGTCGCATGGATTTATGTCTTTTTACATCAATTAAGGAATTTCCTTTTAAAACCTTGTGGGGACATCACAACACAGAACCAGACCCCAATCAGAGGAGCATAAATCATCCGGACTCCTTATCTATGAACTGGACCAATGTTTATATTTATGTTTCTCCCTCTCCCATATTGATAGTTCTGCTTCACGTCACTTGTCTCATCTATTGCATTTTTTCTAGGCTGTATTGTGCATAAATATGTGACTTCAGATGTTGTATTAGTCTAGCCTGATGAAGAGACCTGAGTAGTCTCGAAAGCTTGCAATGTGTTACCAACTTTTCAGTTAGCCATTAAAAGGTATCAACCACTGAGCACTCTCAATCCTGAATATTTTTCTATCTACTGGCTAACACGGTACAAAGATATACATCTTTCCTGTATAATCACACAGTTATTTTCTAAGGCATCTTGTCGGGATGTGCTGCAGAAGACTGGAGAAAATGGAAGGCTGCAGAGACGGGCTGTGGCCAGGAAAAGTCATCATGGTGCCTGGACAAGTTGGGGATGAAAAGAATGAGGACAACTGTCAGAAAAGATGTCACTTATAAGGTACCTGGATGTGTTTATTTATGATAGTGCCTACGTCTCATTAGTATTGAGCTTGCTGTATGGGCCGCAGTCTCCTTACCATGATTAAAGACATACTGGGAGTTGTAGGTTCATGCAATACAAGTGTATATGGGGCTGACCTGACATTATAATTGATCATTGTACTAAGCTTGGTGATGTAGTCCTGTAGTGATGGCGCTTCCAATGCTGTATTCCGGTACTAATGGTGGTTCTGGTGATGTATTCCGGTACTAATGGTGGTTCTGGTGATTATTCTTGTACTATTGGTGGTTCTGGTGATGTATTCTTGTACTAATTGTAGTTTTAGTGCTGTAGTCCTGTAGTGATGGCGCTTCCAATGCTGTATTCCGGTACTAATGGTGGTTCTGGTGATGTTTTCCTGAGCATTCCACCTATCAGCCTATGGCAGTTTCAAGCACGATTCCTACCCATAAAACTGTGGGTTAGCAGCCCAGGAGAGGAATCATATTAGGTTAGCAAAGATCGCCCTGTCGGTGGAGCTTGGCATGCATACATTGGCCAATTTATGCGTTATGTATCTTCATGTTTATCTATTTTCTAGAGCAGTAATACAATTACAATTTCACATATTTCATGTTTGCATTCTATAGTATTACAGAGTACTAGAGTTGAGCGACTTTTGGTTTTTTAGGGTCGAGTTTCGTTTCGTGAAAGAGCAAGATCGTCCGATTATAGGGAAAAGTCGGGGTCGTCCCGAAACACGAAACCCAATGTAAGTCAATGGGGAATAAAAGTCGGCAGTGAGAGGAGGACAGGAAACACACCTACAGTGCCCATTTGAATGCCAAAAGCATCAATTCTTCTTTCTTAAGCTTGTCAACCTTAATTAACTTCATAATACAAGTTACGCACTGAAAAATGGGGGTTATTTGGCTACAGTTGTGGGGGGGGGGAGGGCTGGCTCCAGGTTTTCATGTGCCCTGGGCAAAAGAGCGCCCCTTTAACACATACCACAACTCATCATGCTCCGATACGGCAGAGAAATAGCGGTATAGTACAATGAAAAATACTTCACTTTTTACAGCTCATGACAAGGCCCATCTATTTCTCCATACAGAATCATTGGTCCCATATAATGTTTGAAACAGTAGATGATGAGCTCCACATAATGCTACAGTATATGTTGGTCCCCATGGATGAAGCTCCACTGTCTTATGGGCCCAAATAATGCTCCAAACATAATGGGCCCCATTTCTAATGCTCTAGTGTATAATGGGCCCTGTAAATGCTGCTCCAGTGTCTGATGTCCACCTTTGGAATGTTCCAGTGTATGGAGGGCCCCATCTATCATTCTCCAGAGTATAGTGCTCCCCAAAAATTGCTGTCCCAACATTGAAAACAATCAAATAAGTCTCCTCGCTAGGGAATCCCTGTACTAGTCTGGACTCCTCGTCGTCCCCATCTTCCATGTCACTGCACAGTATTTCAACTTTGCAAGTGCTGTGATCCTGAGCAAGCAGGGGGGGCCCACTCGTTGGCGACGGCACTGGCACAGGGCCCCTGATAGTACGGTGGTGTGTCTGATGGCGGGTGGGCCGAACCTGCACTTTCATCTGCAGCTTCCTCTTTGTCACCGTGTAAGATGGAACTGTATGGGAAGGGTAACCTGAGTTTCATCAGGGTCAGATTCAGGCTGTGTAGCGTGCGAGGGGAATGTAGTGGTCTGGGTCAATGTACCAGCAGATTCATCGAGCAGTGGCTGGGCATCAGTGCACTTGTGTCGCCCCCAGGAGTACGGTCGCCACAGTGGCATTACCTTCTTCCTAGGGAGTGTGATGTCATGCTTGGGAGCAACGAACGATCTCTCTAGCAGGTTAACTGATTGGGCGGCGTTATTCCCACGAGTCACGACCCTCCAAACAGCGTTCATGAAGGCAAAGTGTTTGTTTTACGTGGGCAGTATGGTTGCAAAGCTGAACCTTAAAGGAATGTCCAGAAGGGCACCAGCAGGAGTGGAGCCTACGGTTAAATTCGACTCCACCTGGGAAACCTCAACCATGCCAGCTACAGAACAGATGCACACATTGCAAGCTTAATTCCGTTAACGAACGAGACTCCATCATGCCCCGCGGTCCGAATCCGGCTTACTAGAGGGACACGTGAGGCTCTGGCACATGAGATTGGCCAATAACTGGTGTGTCATGCCCTTACATGTCCGTGGCTGCATGTGCGCTACACTGCAAAGGCCAGCGTTTGTTGCTTACAGGTGCAGATAACCCGCTGAACAACGTTAGTGATGGGGATCACTGATTACAATTATTACTCGCGAACAATGATTTCCCAGTAAGTGCAGGTCAACTGCAGTTCCGGAATTAGGCCTAACCGTCATTCCTGAAAAAATGAAAAACTTACTTGTGCAAACCACAGGTGCTGTAGCTTGCTTAACAGCTCGCCAGCCGTTCTCACGCCCAGTATGGATTACACGTGATTGCACAAAGGTGAGAAAGGGTACCGTATCCCCGGATAACATGTATGGATAGCGTACACATTCAAAAGATATGTCTATACATCAGGAGGCAGGCTCAGACGGTGTTAGGCCCAGTATGGATTGCACGTGATTGCACAAAGGTGAGAAAGGGTTCCGTATCACCAGATAACATGTATGGATAGTGTACACATTCAAAATATATGTCTATACATCAGGAGGCAGGCTCAGACGGTGTTAGACCCAGTATGGATTGCACGTGATTGCACAAAGGTGAGAAAGGGTACCGTATCCCCAGATAACATGTATGGATAGCGTACACATTCAAAATATATGTCTATACATCAGGAGGCAGGCTCAAACGGTGTCAGGCACAGTATGGATTTGACGGCCCAGACTACACAGCGGAGGAGCAGGGAGAGGTAAAGATTGCAAATGCTGGGGCCCTGCCCAAGCAAGGAGGGCCCACTCATGGGCGTCGGTACTGGCACTGGGCCCCTCATAGTACGGCGGTGTGTCTGACGGCGGGTGTGCACCACCACCGTCAGAGACACTTGATTGCACTATGAGGGACCCTGTGCCAGTGCCCGCGCCCAAGAGTCGGCCTACCCACCTGTCCAGGGCAACGGCACTCGCACGGTGTTGTGCGCTAGGTGGTGACCCCGGCCATGGGGGGGGAGGCAGCACAGTTAGGGACTTTTAGAAAGTGGCATATGTTAATGTTGGACATTCAGCTGATGCAAAAGGTGAAATAGGTCAAGTCCCAGGAAGAGGTGGACCAAAGCAAGCCATTTTTCTGTCACCCTATGTGTCATCAGGGGAAGGTGGGACAAAATCCTTGGAAACCCATGCATGGTTCATTTTAATGAAGGTTAGATCATCCACATTTTGGGTTGACAGACGGGTCCTTTTTTCTGTCAGGATTGATCCAGCTGCACTGAAGACTCTTTCCGATAGCACACTTGCAGCTGGGCAAGTGAGCTCCTGTAAGGCATATTGTGCCAATTCAGGCCAGGTGTCCAGTTTAGCGGCCCAATAGTCAAAGGGGAATGACCTGTGTGGGAGAACATCGATATGGGAGGAAAAGTAGTTTGTAACCATAGTTGACAACTGCTGTCTCCTGTCACTTTCCATCGATGCAGTATTACCAGTTGTGTGAGCGGTAGTTGAAAAATCATTTCACAACATTGTCATGAAACCCCTGTCTCCAATGCCACTTCTGCTGTGTGCACCAAGAACACCTCTGCCAAGCTGACCCCGGCCCGTACGGCTCGTGTGAGAACCATCACCGCTGCTGTGTGCTGTGAATGCCTCAAGCAACCGATTTACCAGAGTTGCTTGTTTATTAGCCAATATTAGGACAAGGTTCTCCTGTGGCATGATGTTTTGTAAATTGCCTTTATAGCGTGGATCCAGGATGCTGGCCAACCAGTAGTCGTCATCGTTCATCATTTTGGCAATGCGGGGGTCCCTTTTTAGGATCTGCAAGGCATAATCTGACATGTGGGCCAATGTTCCCGGTGTCAATGATGCACTGCGAGTGCTGGTTGGAGGAGCACTTTCTGGCAAATCCACATCCCTCCAGTCACGCACAAACCCTGTACCAGACCTTGCCACGCCAACATTTTCACTTGCCCCACGAGATGCATCATCCTCTCCTAAGTAATCATCCCCATCATCCTCCTCCTCCTCTTCTTCCTCCACCTCGTCCAGGAGAGGTCCCTGAGCAGACAATGGCTGAATGTCATCAAGGATTCCCTCCTCCTCATCAACATTGGCTGCAGAAGCCTGCTCCTTAAGGTGCGTCAAAGTTTGCATGAGCAGACGCATAAGTGGGATGCTCATGCTTAGGATGGCGTCGTCTGCACTTACCAGCCGTGTGCATTCCTCAAAACACTGAAGGACTTTACAGAGGTCTTTCAGCTTCGACCACTGCACACCTGTCAACTCCATGTCTGCTCTCAAAGTGCCTGGCCGTGTGTCCTCCCACAAATGCATTATGGCCTGCCTCTGCTCGCACAGCCGCTCCACCATGTGCAGGGTGGAGTTCCACCTTGTTGCAATGTCGATAATGAGGCGGTGGTTGGGAAGGTGGAGCAATCGCTGCAGCTTCTGCATACGAACGGAGTGTACAGGCGACCGGCGGATGTGCGCGCACAGTCTTCGCACCTTCTGGAGCAGGGCTGTTAACTCCGGATAATTTTTGAGGAAGCACTGCACCACCAGGTTCAAGGTGTGAGCCAAGCAAGGTATGTGGCTGAGTTTTGAAAGGGCTATGGCTGCCACAAAATTACGGCCGTTATCACTAACTACCTTGCCTGCCTCAAGATGTACACTGCCCAGCCATGACTCAGTTTGTCGCTTCAAGTACTCGGCCAGCACCTCGGCGGTGTGTCTGTCGCCCAAACACATCATCTGCAACACAGCCTGCTGACGCTTTCCACTAGCTGCTCGATAGGGGGACACCTCGTGTGCAACAGTGGCAGCTGCAGATGGAGTGCTCGTACGACTGCACTCTGTGGACGAGCTTTCGCTTCTGGAGGAGGAGGAGGAGGGTCGAACGCCTACAGCCAACTGTTTCCTATACCGTGGGCTAGGCAGCACTGTCCCACCACCGCTGTCCCCTGTGGACCCTGCATCCACCACATTAACCCAGTGCGCAGTGATGGACACGTAACGGCCCTGGCCATGCCGACTGGACCATGCATCAGTTGTGAGGTGCACCTTTCCGCTCACTGACTGCTTGAGTGCATGGACAATGCGGTCTTTCACATGATGGTGGAGGGCTGGGATGGCTTTGCGAGAGAAGAAGTGGCGACTGGGTAGGTCATAGCGTGGTACTGCATAGGCCATGAGTTCGCGGAAAGCTGCGCTTTCCACCAACCGAAAGGGCATCATCTCAAACGAGATTAGTTTGGCAATGTGGGCGTTCAAACCCAGTGTACGCGGATGAGAGACTGAGTACTTTCTTGACCTACTCATAGTGTCTGGGAGGGTGAGCTGGACTTGAGAGCTGCATATGATGGAAGTAGCGGTGGACAGGGCGGACTGAGAGAGGGTTGATGATGGTGATGGAGTTGGTGTTCTTTCTGATGGCCTAGAATCAGTCTTTCGTTGATATAACAGTGGGATTCCCTGACTGCTGTGGCCTTGCAACGACACCTCAACATTTGCTGCTGTGCTAACCGGTGGGCTTACAGTGGGGGTAACAATGTAGCGTTGCTGACTACCTTCGTTGTGATCAGTTGCACATGTGGCACTTGAGGTTTGGTGTTGTGTCCACGCTTGCAAGTGCATGGTGTTTAAATGTCTAAGCATGCAACTGGTATTCAAATTTTTCAGATTTTTCCCTCGGCTAAAGGTCTTTGCGCACTTCTTACAGATAACCTTGGCCTGATCATGAGGATTTTGTTCAAAAAAGTGCCACACTGCACTCTTCCTACTTTGGCAGACATTTTGCGGCCTAGCACGCTGTGATCTTTTGACCCTCTGGACAAGCTGTCCAGCAACTCTTTTGATTTTTGGAACCTGTCTTTGGAGTGCTCCGAGCCTACCAGATAGCAGCTGTTGCGATGTCGATGTCTGCTGTGGATGCTCCTCATCTGAGCTATTGGAAGCAGCACCCTCTTCCCCCAATGGATGCCAATCTGGGTCAACAACTGGGTCATCCATCACCTCCTCTTCAATGTCATGTGCACCTTCCTCTGTGTCACCGTGTATGGTGGTATAGTGTGCGGGAAGGGGCACCTGAGTCTCATCAGGGTCAGAATCTGGCTCTGTACACTGCGAGGACAATGTAGTGCTCTGAGTGAATGTACCAGCAGAATCATCTATCAGCGGCTGTGCATCAGTGCACTCCATGTCAGATTCATCTTGGCCTGGGTAATTCACCATTTGACTTGATAATCCAGGCATGGTATGTGAAAACAGCTCCATGGAGTAATCAGTAGTATGGCCTGCGTCATCCTTCAATCTTGGTTGGGGTGAAGGACACAAGGAAAGGTGTGGTTCATGAACATGAGCCTCCAATGACGACTCAGTGCTTTTACTTTTTACAACTGAAGAAGAGGAGGCGATAGAGCTGGAGGCTGAGTCAGCAATGTAAGACAAAACTTTTTCCTGATGCTCTGGCTTTAAAAGCGGTTTGCCAACTCCTAGAAAACTAAGCCTTCGAAGCCTTATGGAGCCAGACGATGACGCAGGCTCAACACCTCCTGCATTCGGTCCTATTTTGCTCTTGCCACTACCATCAGATCCACCACCAACACCATCATTACTAGCTGCCAACCCCCGCCCAATTCCACGGCCTCTTCCACCAGCCTTCCTCATTTTTGGTAGAAATGTAGACAAAATCCAACAAACTATATAGTAATGTAAAACAAGGTACAAGGTGTCTATAGGACAGGGGAGATTTTGAATTTCTGCTCACACTAGTGGACACTGGACACTTTTGGATTGTGTGAGGCCCACTGAATATCTGAGCGCTATGTCACAGGCTCGATGGCACAGCTGTGACCAAAGTGACTAGAGGATAAGGGAGATTTTGAATTTCTGTGGACACTGGACACTTTTGGATTGTGTGAGGCCCACTGAATATCACAGCGCTATGTCACAGGCAGAAATTGGCTCGTGTATCACAAACTACAAGGTGTATGTAGAATTGGGCAGAGTAGGAATCTCCCTAGAGTGCAGGTCTGTAAGAACGGAACATGTCCTCGACTTATTCTCACAGAGTGACACAGATAGCTTCACTGTGGCTGTGATAACAGCCGTTACACGGTACTGTGTGAGGAGCGTACACCGCTGTATGGTGTGAAAAGTCTTAGTTACTCACCGGTTAACGGTATTTTTCGGAGTCCATGACAGCACCACCTGAGAGAGGGATCCGCCCTTCCTAGGAACAGGAAAACCTACAGATACAAAAAGGGCGGCACCTCTCCCACGCATCAGTTGGATTACAGAGCATAAAAGAGGACCTCAAAGGTTAATGCATGATTATATGTACAACAATATTAATACTTAAATTTTTATCACCCGTGGATATGTACAAAGGGAAGACGTGCACACCCAAATTGACTAAGGGAAGGGAATCTATGGGTGCTGTCATGGACTCCAAAAAATACCGTTAACCGGTGAGTAACTAAGACTTTATTCGGTCGTCCATGACAGCACCACCTGAGAGAATTACAGAGAGTAATCACTACTTTAGGGGGGGGGGCTACAGCCTGCAGAACCCTGATACCGAAGGAGAGGTCTGCAGAAGCACCCAAGTCTAGCCTATAATGACTATAAAAAGTGCTCGGAGAGGACCAAGTGGCCGCCTTACAAATCTGGTCGATGGAGACTTCCGATCTCTCGGCCCACGAGGTCGCCACGGCTTTGGTGGAATGCGCCTTCAATTTCTCCGGAGCTACTCTACCTTTTGAGGTATAAGCTAACGAGATTGCTTCTCTAATCCATCTGGCTAGTGTACTTTTGGACACCCTAAGACCTTTCCTAGGGCCTTGGTAGGAGACAAAGAGGGCATTGTCCTTCTTCCAGGGATCGGTAGCCGCTAGATACTCCAAGAGGCATCTCCTAACATCTAAAGTGTGTAGCTTCTCCTCTTTCTCATTAGTTGGTTTAGGGAGGAAGGATGGAAGGACTATTTCCTGCGACCTATGAAAGCTGGAGGCTACTTTTGGTAAATACGCTGGGTCAGGTCTAAGTATTACCCTATCCTCTTTTACCTGAAGAAAAGGTGGGCGCCTAGACAATGCCTGAATGTCGCTTACCCTACGGGCTGACGTTATGGCTATCAGGAAAGCTATCTTGAGGGACAGGCTCCTAATAGAGGCTGACGAGATGGGTTCAAATGGCACTTCTGTCATAGCTGTGAGGACTAGGTTCAAATCCCATGTCGTGAGTCTATTCTTTACTATTGGTCTGGATCTACTCGCTGCTTTGATAAACCTATTGACCCAGTAATTAGCCGCGATGTTGCAGCTAAAGAGGGCCCCTAAGGCGGATACCTGTACTTTAAGGGTACTGGTGGAGAGACCCAGGTCCAGCCCTTTTTGTAAAAATTCCAAGATCTGGCCTATAGGGACGGAATCATCAGTATTTATATTTGAGCTTTGGAGGAATCTTTTCCAAATTCTGACGTAAATCTTAGTTGTTACCACTTTCCTACTTTTTAGTAGAGTGTCAATTAGGTCTGGGGAGAAGCCTTTACTTTTTAGCAGTGACCGCTCAAATTCCACGCCGTGAGATGTAGGCCAGCCACCTGAGGGTGGAAGACCGGGCCCTGGGACAGAAGGTCCGGGATGTCCGGGAGAACCCAAGGATCGTCTATCGACATGATCCTGAGGTTCGAGAACCATGCTCTTCTGGGCCAGAACGGGGCGATGACTATGACCCTTGCCCTGTCCTTCCTGATCTTCCTCAACACCAGAGGAAGTAGAGATAGGGGAGGAAAGGCGTAGGCTAGCCTGAAGTCCCATTTTATCAGTAGCGCATCTACTGCCAAAGGAGTCTCCCTGGGATTTAGGGAGCAAAACTGTCTCGTTTTCGAGTTCTCCTTGGTGGCGAATAGATCCACCTCTGGTTGACCCCATCTCTGCACGATCTGAACGAAAATGGAGGTGTTTAAGGCCCACTCTCCTTGTTTTAACAGATTGCGGCTTAGGAAATCTGCCGCGACGTTTTCTTTTCCTCTTATGTGAAGAGCCGTGAGAGATAAAAAATGCCGCTCTGCTAGCTGGAACAACTGTCCTGCCACATTCATCAGAGTTTTGGATCGAGTTCCGCCTTGGTGGTTGATATAGGCTACGGCCACTCGATTATCCGAGAGAACTCGTACGTGATGGCCCTGTAGATACATAAGGAGCTCTTTAGCTGCGTGTACTACCGCTGTCAATTCTTTCAAATTAGAAGACATTTGTATCTGATCCCGTTCCCATAGGCCCTGGACCAGAATTTCCTCCATATGCGCCCCCCAACCGGAAGGACTTGCATCCGTGGTGACCACGCGGGTAATGTTATACTCCCAAGGGACCCCTCTAGACAAGTTATTTCTTTCTAGCCACCACTCCAGGGACTCTATTGTGTTTCTGGATAAGGTCAGTCGACCTTCTAAGTTACCCCCAAGAATCCTCTGATACCATAAAACTTCGCCCTGTAGAGTTCTTGTATGAACTTGGGCCCACTGGACCGCGGGAATGCAGGACGAGAGGGAACCCAACAGGGACATGGCTTTCCTGAGGGACATGGAGGGGTTGTTGGAAGCGTTCAGGACCCGGCCATGCAGGTGCAGCAGCTTCTCTGGGGGCAGACGGCATTCCTGTTTTTTAGAATCTAGGGTTAGGCCTAAAAAGTGTTGAATTTTTAATGGCTGCAAACGGGATTTTTTGATATTAAGTAGCCATCCCAACCGCTCTAGAGCCGCCGTTGTTTTCTGTAATTGTTCTAAACACTGCTCGGCTGAACTGCCTATTATAAGGAGGTCATCTAGATAGGGAACGACTAGAATGTTTAGCTCGCGCAGATGGGCCATCACTTCTGCCATCACTTTGGTGAATACTCGGGGCGCAACTGCCACCCCGAAGGGTAAGGCCGCATACTGGAAGTGCTGGATTGACCCCTCCAACTGAACCGCCAGTCTAAGGAAAGGTTGGTGTGCTAGACATATGGGTATATGGTAGTACGCGTCTTTCAGATCTAGGACCACCATGAAGCAGTTTTGAAACAGCATTTTTATTGCGGTGTTAATTGTTTCCATTTTAAACGGACATACGACCAGGAATTTATTGAGGGCTTTGAGGTTAAATATAGCCCTAAATGAGTCGTCCGGTTTACGGACCAAGAACAGGGGGGGAATAGAAGCCTTTCCCCCTCTCTTCCTCTGGAACTCTCGTCAGGACTTTTTTGTCCAGTAGCTCGAGGACCTCGGTCTCCAGGCAGCTTGTTCTAGCGGGGAAGATTTGAGCGGAGTTACCCTGAACCGATCTTGGGGAACGCAGGAGAACTCTAGGTGCAGTCCTGTAGCTATCACCCCCAGTATCCAGCTGCTATTTGAGATTCTGGCCCAGGCCGGGTAGAAGGCAGATAATCTTCCTCCTACCGGAGCCACTAGTCATTGGGGCGGCTTCTTATTATCCCGTGATGGACCTTCTTGGCGCCCCCCTCCTCCGAACATGAAGCCCGTACCTCTGGTTTTCTTGTTGTCCCATCTGTTCTGATCTCTGGCCTGCCTCCTGCGGGAATACCCTTTCCTAGAAAAGGGACGTCTCCAGGATGTATTCGGCAGACTCGGAAATTTCTTTTTCTCATCCCCGGCTTTCTCTAACAGTTCGTCTAGGACGGGGCCGAACAAGTATTCACCCTCACAGGGGATAGAACAGAGACGGGACCTGGCTTGGATATCTCCCGGCCAGCATTTTAACCAGAGGGCTCTTCGGGCCGAATTAGACAAACTTGCAGACCTGGCCGCCATTCTTACTGAGTCTGCCGAGGCATCTGCCAGAAAGGCAGCAGCATTCTGGATAATTGGAAGAGACTTACGGATGGAAGCTCGCGAGGTTCCATCCTTTAGTTGGGAGTCCAATTGATCCAGCCAAACCATCATGGATCTGGCTGCGCACGTGGCTGCTATTGCTGGCCTTAGGGCGCCTGCTGACATCTCCCATGTGCCCTTTAAAAAGGAATCTGCCTTTTTATCTAGGGGGTCTTTAAGGGAGGCCATATCGTCAAAGGGTATAGATGACTTTTTGGAGGCCTTAGCTACCGCTGCATCCAGCTTGGGGGCCTTATCCCATCGACTTACTATTGGGTCCTCAAAGGGGTACCTTCGCTTGAAAGCAGGCGGCATAGAACCCCTTTTTTCCGTTTTTTTCCACTCCCTGTCTATCAGGTTCTGGACTCTTTCGTTTAATGGAAAAGTCCTTTGCTTTCTGGGGTCTAGACCCCCGAACATAATGTCCTGAGCAGACAGTTCTGTCTTTTTTTCTTCTACCCCCATGGTTGACCTTATGGTTTTAATTAATTTATCCATTTGGTCCAAGGGAAAACAGAACCGGCTGGAATCCTCTTCGGAAGAAGAAGAGGAGGCCAAGGACTCTGAGGAGATATCTTCCCTCCTAGGGCTGACTGAACATTCTGAGCATGAAACACTAGCCCGTCTTCTTTTAGAAGAATCTTCTTTTGATAGGGCTTTTATTTCAGTCCTGATTAATTGCCTCAGGTCCGTAGCGAAGCTTGGAGCTTCTTCCGCTACTTGCATAAATAGGGAAGAGTAAGAGTCTGATACTCCACTCACGTTCTACCCCTCATCTCCGTCCCTACCGTCTGTCTCACGCAAGACTGACACAATCTCTTAGGGTGGCCATCTGGTAAGGGGCAACTACAGAGGGCACATTCCTTGTGCTTCTGCTTCCCTGTGGCCTTCTTCCCCTGAGAATCAAAAAACATAAGGGGACACTGCATCAGGGTACATTCTCGCAGATCTCTTACCCTTGCAGATGAGGACAGGTACCGGATCATGGGGGGCTGCAGGAGGATCCTTTGGCCTAGAGGAACTACTGTGGCTCTGTCCACTCGAACGTCCCTCCTTTCTTAGGCTGGTCACTGGGGTGCTTTGCCACGGGCTGCACCTCTTGTGGGTCCATGGGGGCTTCTGTTGTGTCCATCGCTGGGCCTCCAGAAGCACCTCAGCAGCAATGCCTTCTGTCTTAAGAAGGCTTCCCCTCCGGATCAGCAGGAACTCCGTCCGGTGTTCGGGCCCCCCATTGGACCGCCTCGCGATCCTCCCCCTCCCCTTCAGGCCCGTCAGGCGGCGGGCGCGCATCGGCGCGTGTCCACAACAACCGGAAGTCGACCGGCATCCGACTTCCGGTTTCGGCGCTAGGCCCCGCCCCCTCCGCCGCGTCACTTCCGCCGCGCGACAGAGGCCGCGGGGACGTGCGGCAAGGGGCTAGCACTGCGCCGCCGGCTCGGAACCGTCCGCTCCCTTTGTGGGACACCGCCGGCGGCGCCCGCCCGAACGGACCGCTCCGGGGAAAGGAGACACAGGGGGACACCGCTTACCTCACCGGTCCCATGGAGAAGGCGCCCACCGGACCCTGTCTCCACCTGCTCTTACCACTGCTGTGGAAATCCTACCCGGACCCACCGTGGCGCATCCAGGGCTCCCAGCGAGACTGAGGTAGGAGAACCCCCCGCTACCTGAGTCCGTCCGCTGGCCTGGGAATTCAGTTATCCATGACGGACGATCTGTAGGGAGTTCTGTCCCTGTTAGGAACAGGAAACCAACTGATGCGTGGGAGAGGTGCCGCCCTTTTTGTATCTGTAGGTTTTCCTGTTCCTAGGAAGGGCGGATCCCTCTCTCAGGTGGTGCTGCCATGGACGACCGAATAAAAATGCACGCTCAGTACCTCAGCAGGACAAAAAAAAAAAATTGGGATTGCTTTTAAAAAAGCAGTTTGCAGCTCAGTACCTCAGCAGGACAAAAAAAAAAAATTGGGATTGCTTTTAAAAAAGCAGTTTGCAGAGCAGTGGGTAAACAGCAATGCAGCTGTCAGGAAGCCTTAGAAGGCAGCCTAACAACCAACACCGCTGATCCACTACAATATAGCCTCCCCTTGCACTGCACACACAGTGACTGGTGTGTTGTACAGGCAAAATCGCTAGCAGCAGAAGCAGTTTTTTTTTCTTCTTCCCTGCCTAACACTCTCCCTACAGAATCAGCAGCAACCTCTCCCTATGCTAAGATCGGCAGAAGATGGCGGTCGGCGTGCACGCCCTTTTATACCCCCTGTGACGCCCACCAAAGCAAGCCAATCACTTGCATGCCCTTCTGAAAGATGGTGGTGACCCGTGCCTATGTCATCACGTTGCCCACAGTGTCCGTGGATCCTGATTGGCGGAAAAAGAGCGCAAAACAAACTTTTGAAACGCGACTTTGGCGCGTAAGTGGCCGACCTCATCCTAGGGTCGGGTTTCGTTTCATGAAACCCGACTTTGCCAAAAGTCGGCGACGTTTGAAATTTTTCGACCCGTTTCGCTCAACTCTACAGAGTACTACTTTATTTGTTTGTTATATATGGAGATGGCTAGTCTTAGCTTGCACCTGTTCACACCTGTTTTTTGTTTGGAAGTGACGCCAGTCTTTGATATGTATTCCTGTACTGATTGTGGTTCTAGTGCTGTATTCCTGTACTGATTGTGCTTCTAGTGCTGTCTTCCTGTACTGATTGTGCTTCTAGTGCTGTCTTCCTGTACTGATTGTGGTTCTAGTGCTGTCTTCCTGTACTGATTGTGGTTCTAGTGCTGTCTTCCTTTACTGATTGTGCTTCTAGTGCTGTCTTCCTGTACTGATTGTGCTTCTAGTGCTGTATTCCTGTACTGATTGTGCTTCTAGTGCTGTATTCCTGTACTGATTGTGCTTCTAGTGCTGTATTCCTGTACTGATTGTGCTTCTAGTGCTGTCTTCCTGTACTGATTGTGCTTCTAGTGCTGTCTTCCTGTACTGATTGTGCTTCTAGTGCTGTATTCCTGTACTGATTGTGGTTCTAGTGCTGTCTTCCTGTACTGATTGTGGTTCTAGTGCTGTCTTCCTGTACGGATTGTGGTTGTAGTGCTGTATTCCTGTACTGAAGGTACTTCTGGTAGAGTATTCCAATGCAGTTAGTGTCACATGCAGCAGTCCATAGCTTTTCAGATAATGTGAGACATGGCTATATGTCAATAAACTATTGTGTTGCCTGACAAGTTAAAGGTTCCTACATTACTATTCTAGAGTTAGTGTTTGCAGGAGAGATGATCTGAGGATGTTCTAGATTTAGCTATTGCCTATTCTAGATGCAGTCGTGACTCTTGTAACCCCAGAGCATAAATGCCCCCAATAACGAGGATTCCCTCTCATCTCCGCTCGTCTATTTCACCATTTTGCACGGTTCTAGATTTCACCTCTGAGTTTGAAATAACATCATTAATATTCACGTGACCTAGAACCTGGCGATGGTGGTGGTCTAGATGTGGCGACTCCGGGAGGCTCGCGCCAAGTAAGGGGTAGATTTATAGGAGAATCTCTAGTTAATCAGATACTGTGGGTCCATTAGTCCAGAACTGATCCAGAAGTGAAGAATCAGAAGAGATAAAGTGGCAGCGAATTATCACCACGCTTCTCTCAGACAACAGGTGGTTAATGTGAAGGGGGTTCCACTGTGAGGGTGGAAGGGGCCCACTCCGTGGGTGAAGGGGCTGCGGAGCTGCAGTCATCATGGTCCTTCCCCATCAGGATCGGCTTCAGAGCTTAGAGAACTGGATGAGGTTTCGGTTGATCTCAGACACGTTGCGGCACCCTGTGGAGCAGAATGGAGAAGTGACAGATCCCAGGAACACTCCTGTAATCTAGAACCCAATGGGTCACCGATCTGATGATCCGGCATTACACTTAAATGATCCCAGTGGATCACGGCTGCCCATCAGATTGTCATTCTCACCAGAGAGAGCCATGGACAGGCGGAACTCGTCAGTCAGGATCTGCAGCACCCCCCGGACGCCTTCTTCTCCCTGGTGTAAGACAGAAGCCTGGTAATGGCTGCACCCCAATATCTGCTGTGCCAGAGGGGCCGTGAGGAAGCTTCTCCTACCTTGTATGCCAGACCCCACACAATGGGGCGGCCAATGAACACACACTTGGCTCCCAGGGCCAATGCCTTCAGGACGTCGCTCCCTGTCCGGATCCCCCCGTCTATATACACCTCGATGCGACCCTGCACCGTGTCCACGACCTCAGACAGGGCGTCAATCTGTGGACACAAGTCCTTTACAGGATCAGGTGCAACCAAAGCCCTGGAGGGTCAGAGGCGCGAGACCGGCATTATCTGCGGCATGTCATATCTGGTGTCTGTACTGGGGGGGCTCTATGGGTACAGACCACCGTCTGGTGGTGACGGAGGCTCCTGGTATTACCAAAGTCATTGCAGGATTATAAAATGCAGAGCAGGAAGGTAAAGCATAAAGACACAGCTGAACCAAGTAGTGCTGCAGTGTAAAGCATTGGGGATGGATGAAGCAGAAACCTGAGATATAATGGGAACTTCAGACGACCGCTGGCTCCACCTTATAACGGTAAGGCGTGGTACGTACCGTGGCCAGCTCCCCATCCAGCTGCCTGCCGCCGTGGTTGGACACGATGATTCCCTGCACTCCATGTTCCACTGCCAACTCTGCATCCTCCTTGGTCAGAATCCCTTTGATGATGATTGGCAGCCGAGTCAGACTTCTCAGCCAATGTACATCCTTCCAACTAATGGACGGGTCCAATGTGTTCACTGGGACCCCATAATTATCGGGGCCACAATGTTCCTAGCGATACATCAGAAACAGACCAATGATTGTCAGAGACACAAAAGGAAAGCCCACCAGACTCCAGGGACACAAAAAGAAAGCCCACCAGACACCAGGGATACAATAAGGA
This sequence comes from Dendrobates tinctorius, assembly GCF_039654945.1. Lineage (NCBI taxonomy): Eukaryota > Metazoa > Chordata > Amphibia > Anura > Dendrobatidae > Dendrobates > Dendrobates tinctorius. Next base: position 372,679 of record NW_027361722.1, on the reverse strand, counting down.
AGCACACCAGACACCAGGGACACAAGAAGAAAGCCCATCAGACACCAGAGACCCAATAAGAAAGCCCACCAGACACCAGAGACCCAATAAGAAAGCCCAGCAGACACCAGGGATACAATAAAAAAGCCCATCAGACACCAGAGACCCAATAAGAAAGCCCAGCAGACACCAGGGATACAATAAAAAAGCCCACCAGACACCAGAGACCCAATAAGAAAACCCACCAGACACCTGGGATATACTTATAAATGCCATAAAAATAGGGACATTTACCTCGAAAACTCCCTCAAAGTTCTTAACCTTGAGGTGAGGAGGAAGTCGAAAGTTATTGCGGATGTCGCTCCTCCTCTTGCCGGTGTACGGGACATCCACAGTGAGGACCAGAGCCTTAAATCCCAGTGCCTCCACCCGGTGCACCAGCTGCTCCGACAGCTTCCGGTCACGATACACGTACAGTTGGAACCAGCGGAAACCATCAGGGGCGGCGGTCACGATCTCCTCCACGGAGCAGGTGGAGTACGTGCTGGCCACATAGCACAGGTTCAGAGTCTCAGCCGCTGAAGGACAGAAGAGTGAGAAGGAAAACGAAATCCACGTCAATGTCCAGAGAAGTCACGTGCTGGGCTAGTAGAAGGGGCAACCAACCGTCCTCCTTCCCTGGAACACCAGGGCCGCAGCCATCTCACCACCTAAGACCACTAGGTATTTACAGTTCTAGAGCGAGTAAACCACTGACAACCACTGATAAGACCAGCAGCAGATCGATGGGAACCAACACAAAGAACGACGGGGCCACAAGAGAACGAGAGGAACACAGGAGAACGACGGGGACGCAGGAAAACGACGGGGACGCAGAAGAACGAGAAGGACGCAGGAGAACGAGAAGGACGCAGGAGAACGAGAAGGACGCAGGAGAACGAGAAGGACGCAGGAGAACGAGAAGGACGCAGGAGAACGAGAAGGACGCAGGAGAACGAGAAGGACGCAGGAGAACGAGAAGGACGCAGGAGAACGAGAAGGACGCAGGAGAACGAGAAGGACGCAGGAGGACGAGAAGGACGCAGGAGAACGAGAAGGACGCAGGAGAACGAGAAGGACGCAGGAGAACGAGAAGGACGCAGGAGAACGAGAAGGACGCAGGAGAACGAGAAGGACGCAGGAGAACGAGAAGGACGCAGGAGAACGAGAAGGACGCAGGAGAACGAGAAGGACGCAGGAGAACGAGAAGGACGCAGGAGAACGACGGGGACGCAGGAGAACGACGGGGACGCAGGAAAACGACGGGGACGCAGGAAAATGACGGGGACGCAGGAGAACGAGAGGAACACAGGAGAACGAGAGGAACACAGGAGAACGAGAAGGACACAGGAGAACGAGAAGGACACAGGAGAACGAGAAGGACACAGGAGAACGACGGGGCCGCAGGAGAACGAGAAGGACGCAGGAGAACGAGAAGGACGCAGGAGAACGAGAAGGACGCAGGAGAACGAGAAGGACGCAGGAGAACGAGAAGGACGCAGGAGAACGAGAAGGACGCAGGAGAACGAGAAGGACGCAGGAGAACGAGAAGGACGCAGGAGAACGAGAAGGACGCAGGAGAACGAGAAGGACGCAGGAGAACGAGAAGGACGCAGGAGAACGAGAAGGACGCAGGAGAACGAGAAGGACGCAGGAGGACGAGAAGGACGCAGGAGAACGAGAAGGACGCAGGAGAACGAGAAGGACGCAGGAGAACGAGAAGGACGCAGGAGAACGAGAAGGACGCAGGAGAACGAGAAGGACGCAGGAGAACGAGAAGGACGCAGGAGAACGAGAAGGACGCAGGAGAACGAGAAGGACGCAGGAGAACGAGAAGGACGCAGGAGAACGAGAAGGACGCAGGAGAACGACGGGGACGCAGGAAAATGACGGGGACGCAGGAGAACGAGAGGAACACAGGAGAACGAGAAGGACACAGGAGAACGAGAAGGACACAGGAGAACGAGAAGGACACAGGAGAACGAGAAGGACACAGGAGAACGAGAAGGACACAGGAGAACGACGGGGCCGCAGGAGAACGAGAAGGACACAGGAGAACGAGAAGGACACAGGAGAACGAGAAGGACACAGGAGAACGAGAAGGACACAGGAGAACGAGAAGGACACAGGAGAACGAGAAGGACACAGGAGAACGAGAAGGACACAGGAGAACGACGGGGCCGCAGGAGAACGAGAAGGACGAAGGAGAACGAGAAGGACGCAGGAGAACGAGAAGGACGCAGGAGAACGAGAAGGACGCAGGAGAACGAGAAGGACGCAGGAGAACGAGAAGGACGCAGGAGAACGAGAAGGACGCAGGAGAACGAGAAGGACACAGGAGAACGAGAAGGACACAGGAGAACGAGAATGACACAGGAGAACGAGAAGGACACAGGAGAACGACGGGGCCGCAGGAGAACGAGAAGGACGCAGGAGAACGAGAAGGACGCAGGAGAACGAGAAGGACGCAGGAGAACGAGAAGGACGCAGGAGAACGAGAAGGACGCAGGAGAACGAGAAGGACGCAGGAGAACGAGAAGGACGCAGGAGAACGACGGGGACGCAGGAGAACGAGAGGAACACAGGAGAACGACAGGGACACAGGAGAACGAGAAGGACACAGGAGAACGAGAAGGACACGGGAGAACGAGAAGGACACAGGAGAACGAGAAGGACACAGGAGAACGAGAAGGACACAGGAGAACGAGAAGGACCGCAGGAGAACGACGGGGCCGCAGGAGAACGAGAAGGACCGCAGGAGAACGAGAAGGACACAGGAGAACGAGAAGGACACAGGAGAACGAGAAGGACACAGGAGAACGAGAAGGACACAGGAGAACGAGAAGGACACAGGAGAACGAGAAGGACACAGGAGAACGAGAAGGACACAGGAGAACGAGAAGGACACAGGAGAACGAGAAGGACACAGGAGAACGACGGTGCCACAAGAGAACGACAGGGCCACAAGAGAACGACAGGGCCACAAGAGAACGACAGGGCCACAAGAGAACGACGGGGACGCAGGAAAACGACGGGGACGCAGGAAAACGACGGGGACGCAGGAAAACGACGGGGACGCAGGTGAACGAGAAGGACACAGGTGAACGAGAAGGACGCAGGAGAAAGACACGGATGCAGGAGAACGACGGGGCCACAAGAGAACGACGGGGACGCAGGAAAATGATGGGGACGCAGGAAAACGACGGGGACGCAGGAAAACGAGAAGGACACAGGTGAACGAGAAGGACGCAGGAGAACGACGGGGATGCCGGAGAAAGACACGGATGCAGGAGAACGACGGGGCCACAAGAGAACGACGGGGACGCAGGAAAACGACGGGGAAGCAGGAAAACGACGGGGAAGCAGGAAAACGACGGGGACGCAGGAGAACGACGGGGACGCAGGAGAACGACGGGGACGCAGGAGAACGACGGGGACGCAGGAGAACGACGGGGACGCAGGAGAACGACGGGGACGCAGGAGAACGACGGGGACGCAGGAGAACGACGGGGACGCAGGAGAACGACGGGGACGCAGGAGAACGACGGGGACGCAGGAGAACGACGGGGACGAAGGAGAACGACGGGGACGCAGGAGAACGACGGAGACGCAGGAGAACGACGGAGACGCAGGAGAACGACGGGGACGAAGGAGAACGACACGGACGCAGGAGAACGACACAGACGCAGGAGAACGACACAGACGCAGGAGAACGACACAGACGCAGGAGAACGACACAGACGCAGGAGAACGACACAGACGCAGGAGAATGACACAGACGCAGGAGAACGACACAGACGCAGGAGAACGACGGGGCCGCAGGAGAATGACGGGGACGCAGGAGAATGACGGGGACGCAGGAGAATGACGGGGACGCAGGAGAACACCCCGTCTGTCGGTGTTCCCCAAAGCTCAGTTCTAGGGCCCCTGCTCTTCTCCATCTACGCCTTCAGCCTGGGACAGCTCATAGAATCTCATGGCTTTCAGTATTACCTCTATGCTGATGACACACAGATCTACATCTCTGGACCAGATATCACCTCCCTACTAACCACAATCCCACAATGTCTGTCCGCTCTTTCATCCTTCTTCTCCGCTAGATTTCTAAACCTTAACATGGACAAAACAGAATTCATCATCTTTCCCCCATCTCACTCTACCCCTCCACCAGACCTATCCATCAATGTCAATGGCTGCTGTCTTTCCCCAGTCCCGCACGCTCGGTGCCTCGGGGTGATCCTCGACTCTGCGCACTCTTTCAAGCCACAAATCCAAGCCCTCGCCTCATCCTGCCGCCTCAAACTTAAAAATATTTCCCGGATCCATACAATTCCTTGACCAAGAAACCACAAAAATGCTCGAGCAACGCCCCATCATCTCCCGCCTCGATTATTGCAACCTCCTGCTCTCTGGCCTCCCCTATAGCACTCTGGCTCCGCTCCAATTCATCCTACGCTCTACTGCCCAACTAATCCACCTGTCCCCCTATTATTCCCCGGCCCCTCCTCTCTGCCAGGCCCTTCACTGGCTTCCTATCGTTCAGAGGCTCCAGTTCAAAACCCTAACCATGACATACAAAGCCATCCACAACCTGTGTCCTCCATACACCTCGTCTCCCGCTACTTACCTGCACGCAACCTCCGATCCTCACAAGATCTCCTTCTCTACTCCCCTCTTATCTCTTCTTCCCATAATCGCATACAAGACTTCTCCCGTGCTTCCCCTCTACTCTGGAACTCTCTACCCCAACATATCAGACTCTCGCCTACCATGGAAACCTTCAAAAAGAACCTGAAGACCGACCACTTCCGAAAAGCCTACAACCTGCAGTAACCACTGATCCACCAAACTGCTGGACGACCAGCTCTACCCCCGCCTACTGTATCCTCACCCATCCCATTGTAGATTGTGAGCCCTCGCGAGCAGGGTCCTCTCTCCTCCTGGACCAGTCGTGAATTGTATTGCTCATGATTATTGTACTTTTCTATATTTGCCCCTTTTCACATGTAAAGCGCCATGGAATAAATGGCGCAATAAAAATGTATAATAATATTATATGTACAGCCGGTATAACCTGGGCATCTCCTGTATATAATTATATAAGTACAGCCGGTATAACCTGGGCATCTCCTGTATATAATTATATATGTACAGCCGGTATAACCTGGGCATCTCCTGTATATAATTATATATGTATAGCTGGTATAACCTGGGCATCTCCTGTATATAATTATATAAGTACAGCCGGTATAACCAGGGCATCTCCTGTATATAATTATATATGTGCAGCTGGTATAACCTGAGCATCTCCTGTATATAATTATATATGTACAGCCGGTATAACCTGGGCATCTCCTGTATATAATTATATATGTACAGCCGGTATTACCTGGGCATCTCCTGTATATAATTATATATGTACAGCTGGTATAACCTGGGCATCTCCTGTATATAATTATATATGTACAGATGGTATAACCTGGGCATCTCCTGTATATAATTATATATGTACAGCCGGTATAACCTGGACATCTCCTGTATATAATTATATATGTACAGCCGGTATAACCTGGGCATCTCCTATATATAATTATATATGTACAGCCGGTATAACCTGGGCATCTCCTGTATATAATTATATATGTACAGCCGGTATTACCTGGGCATCTCCTGTATATAATTATATATGTACAGCTGGTATAACCTGGGCATCTCCTGTATATAATTATATATGTACAGATGGTATAACCTGGGCATCTCCTGTATATAATTATATATGTACAGCTGGTATAACCTGGACATCTCCTGTATATAATTATATATGTACAGCCGGTATAACCTGGACATCTCCTGTATATAATTATATATGTACAGCCGGTATAACCTGGGCATCTCCTATATATAATTATATATGTACAGCCGGTATAACCTGGGCATCTCCTATATATAATTATATATGTACAGCCGGTATAACCTGGGCATCTCCTGTATATAATTATATATGTACAGCCGGTATAACCTGGGCATCTCCTGTATATAATTATATATGTACAGCCGGTATAACCTGGGCATCTCGTGTGTATAATTATATATATATATATATATATATATATATATATATATATATATAGCCGGTATAACCTGGGCATCTCCTGTATATAATTATATATGTACAGCTGGTATAACCTGGACATCACCTGTATATTATTATATATGTACAGCTGGTATAACCTGGACATCACCTGTATATTATTATATATGTACAGCTGGTATAACCTGGGCATCTCCTGTATATAATTATATATGTACAGCTGGTATAACCTGGACATCACCTGTATATTATTATATATGTACAGCTGGTATAACCTGGACATCACCTGTATATTATTATATATGTACAGCTGGTATAACCTGGGCATCTCCTGTATATAATTATATATGTACAGCTGGTATATTCTGGACATCACCTGTATATTATTATATATGTACAGCTGGTATAACCTGGGCATCTCCTGTATATAATTATATATGTACAGCCGGTATAACCTGGGCATCTCCTGTATATAATTATATATGTACAGCCGGTATAACCTGGGCATCTCCTGTATATAATTATATATGTACAGCTGGTATAACCTGGGCATCTCCTGTATATAATTATACATGTACAGCCGGTATAACCTGGGTATCTCCTGTATATAATTATACATGTACAGCTGGTATAACCTGGGTATCTCCTGTATATAATATATATGTACAGCTGGTATAACCTGGGTATCTCCTGTATATAATATATATGTACAGCTGATATAACCTGGGCCTCTCCTGTATATAATTATATATGTACAGCTAGTATAACCTGTATATCTCCTATATATAATTATATATGTACAGTCGGTATAACCTGGGTATCTCCTGTATATAATTATATATGTTCAGCCGGTATAACCTGGGTATCTCCTGTATATAATTATATATGTACAGCCGGTATAACCTGGGCATCTCCTGTATATAATTATATATGTACAGCCGGTATAACCTGGGCATCTCCTGTATATAATTATACATGTACAGCAGGTATAACCTGGCTATCTCCTGTATATAATATATATGTACAGCTGATATAACCTGGGCATCTCCTGTATATACTTATATATGTACAGCCGGTATAACCTGTATATCTCCTGTATATAATTATATATGTTCAGTCGGTATAACCTGGGTACCTTCTGTATATAATTATATATGTACAGCTGGTGTAACCTGGGTATCTTCTGTATATAATTATATCTGTACAGACGGTATAACCTGGGTATCTCCTGTATATAGTGATATGGAGCACGCTGCTATAACCTAGGTATTATGAGGTCCCTACCTCTAGCCGTGCTCCTCTCCCCGTCGGGCCAGGCCAGGCAGTGGAAGGCTGTAGGTGCGATCCCGATGGGGCAGCTGATCTCGGTGCCCAGGACAGTGGTCCTGGTGTCCATTACTGAGACGTCTCGCAGCATCCGTGGTCTCAGGCGAATCCTGCGGAGCAGCGAGTCAGTAAATCCCCGACGCGCATTAAGGTCTGACAACCCCGAGATTTGCCCATTACCTCCGGAAGGCTTGTAAGTTGTCATCCCGGGTGCAGCAGTCGTCGGCTCCCGCAGCGTAATACTCCCAGGTGGCTTTAGCTAAATGTTCTTTGGCGTAAGCTTCATAGTCCGACAGGCAAATGAGGGACATATCGGCCTCCCCCTGCCCCGACCTGGGAGATGGAGAGAAAGGTTATAGCGCCGCCCTATAGGCAACTACGAGAAGTGTCATCTCCAGTAATGGCAACAATCCTAGAGGACTAAACCGCACTTACACCTACTGCAGGCGGGAGGTACTGCAATCTCTCCAGCTCTGCTACATCAGGGAGTGGCGTCTGCACCCAGGAGCGCGAGGAAGTCTTACATCAGGTCTTATCCCCCAGTCACCTCCAGAGCTGCACTCACTATTCTGCTGTTACATCGTGTCTTATCCTCCAGTCACCTTCAGAGCTGCACTCACTATTCTGCTGTTACATCGTGTCTTACCCTCCAGTTACCTCCAGAGCTGCAGTCACTATTCTGCTGTTACATCGTGTCTCATCCTCCTGTCACCTCCAGAGCTGCACTCACTATTCTGCTGTTACATCGGGTCTTAACATCCAGTCACCTCTAGAGCTGCACTCACTATTCTGCTGTTACATCATGTCTTACCCTCCAGAGCTGCACTCACTATTCTGCTGTTACATCATGTCTTATCCTCCAGTCACCTCCAGAGCTGCAGTCACTATTCTGTTGTTATATTGTGTCTTATCCTCCAGTCACCTCCAGAGCTGCAGTCACTATTCTGCTGTTATATCGTGTCTTATCCTCCAGTCACCTCCAGAGCTGCACTCACTATTCTGCTGCTACATCATGTCTTATCCTCCAGAGCTGCAGTCACTATTCTGCTGTTACATCGTCTCTTATCCTCCAGTCACCTCCAGAGCTGCAGTCACTATTCTGTTGTTATATTGTGTCTTATCCTCCAGTCACCTCCAGAGCTGCACTCACTATTCTGCCGCTACATCATGTCTTATCCTCCAGAGCTGCAGTCACTATTCTGCTGTTACATCGTCTCTTATCCTCCTGTCACCTCCAGAGCTGCACTCACTAATCTGCTGTTACATCGTGTCTTATCTTCCAGTCACCCCCAGAGCTGCAGTCACTACTCTGCTATTACATCATGTCTTATCCACCAGTCACCTCCAGAGCTGCAGTCATTATTCTGCTGTTAAATCGTGTATTATCCTCCAGTCACCTCCAGAGCTGCAGTCACTATTCTGTTGTTATATTGTGTCTTATCCTCCAGTCACCTCCAGAGCTGCAGTCACTATTCTGCTGTTATATCGTGTCTTATCCTCCAGTCACCTCCAGAGCTGCACTCAGTATTCTGGTGTTACATTGTGTATTATCCTCCAGTTACCTCTAGAGCTGCACTCACTATTCTCCTGTTACATCGTGTCTTATCCTCCAGTCACCTCCAGAGCTGCAGTCACTATTCTGCTGTTACATCGTGTCTTATCCTCCAACTCTTTTATTTTACAAAATTATCAAAATTACACTCAGAAACAAACCACAATACATAAACTAAAGAAAACCAACATAGACAGACATAAAATGTGCAAAACATGCGCAAACAACTGAAAGTCCAAATCCTTTCCTTGTCCTCCACTGAGCTCGGCAGCTTAGGGTCCCCCAGCAGGAATCCACTGAAAAGAGAATACAAAGAAACATAAACCCCTCTCCCCACTCTCACTCCATTCACCCCCATTCACCCCCATTCACACCTCACCGATTTTACTAGTTTACTATTTACAATTTTACTATTTACAAAAACCAAACGAAAATAACCCTTTCCTGGCCCTCCGCCTTGAAAAAAACAAGAACTCTGCCACTTTGGCCGACAAACCTTACCTCCTATTACACAGCAAAGATTTTTTTTTTTTTTTTCCTCTCCCACACATGGCAACAAGTTCGCAGCCTTTTTTCCCACCACCTTGCACCGCAGGTCCTACAAGTTTGTAGCCTTGTCACTGCAAAATCTGGTCCACGAAAGTTTATGGCCTTTTGATTCCACACGAAAACTCTTTCCAGGGTCCGCAGAGTCTACTTCTCCTGCCCTGCTCCTTCATGTTGCTCTTGGCATCCGGTCATCCATCCACCACCCCCCATGCACCCCCCTCCCAACCTGACTACACCCCATCCACACATTCTAACTAAAAAAAAAACAAAAAAAACGTGTGTTATATGTTTTTCCTTTTACCAAAGCACAACCAAAAGACATTTTCCAAAACTCTCAATACCATCCCATCTACTTACGCATTAATATACAAACTAAACACAGCATTTACATACCCAAGGCCCAAGTTTGGCACCTGTAAGCCCAATATCCATTATATGTCCTGTTTTTAAAACAAAAAGCTAAGGTGGCATGCACCAGCCCACCACCAGGAAAACGGGGTTCTAGAGGCTCCATCCCTCACTAACACATTCATCCTATCCCTCAAGAACTAAGACTGTCCCTACTTCTGTCCCTAAAAAAAGAAACCTGTCCCTATCTGTCCCTACCTGCCCCTACTCTACCTAACTTATCATAACTAACTCTCTATCTGTCCCTCAGTGCCTGTCCCTCCCTGTCCCTATCTGCCCCTACTTCTGTCCCTAACACACCCAGTGAAACTTATGCTATCCCTACCCTCATTCACACAGAGCTAGCTCTCCCTTGAGTGCGTTTTTAAAAGGAGAGGCCTCTCCAAAGCCAAGAGGCCTTCCTCACACCCAACCTTTCGAACTCCAAAGAACGGACCTTCACCAGGTCACCCAAGATGTTTCCTACCACCTCATCCCTTGGGAGGGTTTTTTTCCGCGTCGTAACTAGGCACCGTGCATTCCAAGTGTGGAACCTAACCGCTGCACTGACTAGGAATAAAGTGCACGGGTCCCGGCCACCCAGGGATCTGAACGCTCCATAGGCCCATTCAGCGTAGGAGAGGGACGCCAGCCGCGGCCAACGTATGGAGGCACCCACCCTGTTGTAAACCTCTGCATTAAAGGGACAATGAAGCAGGAAGTGCTCCATGCTTTCCAGCACGTCGCCACACTCCTCACGAGGGCAACCCCGGTCATCGGCGTTCCTGCACTTCAAGTTGTCCCTTACATACAGCCTCCCGTGGAAGCAACGCCAGGTCAAGTCCCAAAACTTCATGGGGATCCGCTTAGAATTTAAAAGCCCCAGCCCGACCTCCAGATCCCGGCCTGGGCAATCCTTAAGGGCCAGGGGCTTCTGGAAATGGGTCAACAGGACCCTCCTGTCAAGGCACTGCCTCGACATGGTCCTGATTTCCCACATTCCCAGACCCCACCGGCGGATCACCTTCAGAACCGGGGTAGCATAAGCCGGGAGATGCCCATGAGGTGTGCGTAGGTCCTTCACCCGCCCTCCTGTCTCCCATTCCTGGAAGAAAGGCCAAAGCCAACCCTTGCAGGAGACTACCCACGGAGGAGCCCTCTCTAGCCAGAGGTTGGAGATGTTAGTCTTAAGAAAGGTGTTTACTAGAAACACCACCGGGTTGACCATACCCAACCCGCCTAGTCTCCTCGTACGGTATGTAACCTCCCTCTTGATTAGGTTAAGCCTATTCCCCCATAACAATTGGAAGAACAGGCTATAGACCCGCGTCCAGAGAGGTTCCGGCAAGATGCACACACTGCCCAGGTATATCAATAAAGGTAGCAGATAGCCTTTAGCCAGGGCAACCCTTTCCCTCAGGGTTAAAGACCAACCCTTCCATTGGTCCACCTTTTGGGCGGCAATCTTAAGTCTGCCCTCCCAATTTTGCTGGGGGTAGTCCCCGGGGCCAAATTCGATGCCTAGAATTTTGGCGGTGGCCTGGGGCCCTGGAAGGGTGTCCGGGAGATCAAAACTAGGATCTCCACCTCCCAGCCAGAGACTTTCACACTTATCCCGGTTGATCATGGACCCGGATGCCTCCGAGTAGCGCACTACCTCCGACATGACCCAGTCCGCCTCCCCTCTCGAGGATACGAACAGGGAAACATCATCGGCGTACGCCACCACCCTCAGAGAGGAGCCAGAGCCCGCCCGGTCCATCCCGACTCCCGCCAACGGTCCACGATCTACCCTCCTTAAGAAGGGATCGATCGCGAACACGTATAAAAGCGGGCTCAGCGGACAGCCCTGACGGACCCCAGAACCCTCCTCAAAATGACGACCTGACCAACCATTCACCAGCGGAAAAGTCTCAGCCCCTTGGTACAAGATCTCTAACCATTTTACAAACCTCCCAGGCAGACCATACCTCAAAAGGACGGACCAGAGGTACTCGTGGTTGACCCGGTCAAAGGCTTTCGCTTGATCTAATGACAGCAAGTACCCCTTCCAGTGACCTGCCCTACCCTGCTCCACTGCCTCTCGGACACCGAGCACAGCACTAAAAGTACTGCGGCCTGGAACAGAGCAATGCTGGGCCCCTGAAAGGAGCCGGGGTGCAAACTTCACCAGCCGATTAAACAGCACCTTGGCCAGAACCTTCCGGTCCGTATCGAGAAGCGCTATGGGACGCCAGTTCTCGATTCGGGACGGATCCTTACCCTTTGACAGAATAATGAGGGCTGACTTCCTCATTGAGCCGGGAAGAGTGCCCGAGGAGAGACACTCATTAAAGACCCCTGTCAAGAGGGGGACCAAGGAGTCCCTAAAAGTCTTATAGAACTCAGATGTTAAGCCATCCGGACCTGGCGATTTCTTGAGCCGAAGCCCATCAATGGCCAGTCTCACTTCCTCTTCCCTGATTTCTTCTGCCAAAACACCAAGAGAGGGGTCACCCCCTGGCTCAGGGATGGCTTCAGCCAGGAAAGCCGACATCCTGTCCCGATCCAGATCCTTCTTTTCCAAGAGGTGTGAGTAGAAGGATCTGACTACCTCCAGGATCCCTGATTTGGATCTGTTCAGGGACCCCGTACTGTCGATCAGTCCTGTCACCATCTTACAATTCACTGACATCTTACAGTTTCTGTAAGGGTCGGGCGAGCGGTACTTCCCGAAGTCCCTCTCAAAAACCAAGGATGTGTGCCTATCATACTGACACCTCTTGAGCAAAGATTTCACTCTGGAGATTTCCTCTCGGTCACCTCCAGTCGAGACAAGCTGCTCGAGTTTCCTCCCCAGAGCCTGGTACAAGCGGTGCCTGTTCAGACTCCTGAGGCTCGAGAGCTGACGGAAGAACCCCGCCCCCCGCTTTTTGAAGATCTCCCACCACTCTGACTTACTACTACAGAGATCCAACAGCGGTACCTGGCTCTGAAGAAAATCCTCGAAGGATTGTCTCACCTCCGCTTCTTCCAGCAGGGACGAATTGAGCTTCCACAGCCCTCTTCCCATCCGAGGAGTCTCTGCAACATTCAGAGAAAAGAAAATTAGACAGTGATCGGAGAACTCCACCTCAACGGCGGACACAGCAGAAAAGATGGCGTCCTCCTTCAAAAAAAACCTGTCTATTCTAGACCTACAGCTACCCCTATGGTAGGTGAAACCTCCGTGACCTGGGGTGTGCCGGATGTGGGCATCCACCAGGCGAGCTTCACTGGCTATGCTATTCAACGCGACGCTATCATAAGCCAGGCGATCTCCGGGACCCCCCCGGTCACGGGACCTCGTAATGGTGTTGAAGTCCCCACCGAAGACCACCTGTCGGCTCGTAAAAAGAAAGGGCTTGATCCTCAGGAAGAGACATTTGCGGTCCCACTTGGACTGCGGGCCGTAGATGTTGATGAGCCGGAGCTCTTGTCCCCTCATGAAGACATCTAGGATCAGGCACCTCCCCATTTCCAACTCAGTAACCCGTCGGCATTCAACTGCTGCAGTCTTAAAAAGGACTGCCACCCCGCTATACGGCTCGGCCGCAAGAGACCAGTATGAGGGCCCGCACCTCCACTCCCTCCGTGCTTTATAGATGGCCCCCATGTCTGTTAGTCTGGTCTCTTGCAAGAATAAAATTTCTGCCTCAATCCGGGAGAAAAAATCAAAGGCCGTGAAGCGAGCCGCATCTGACTTAATGCTGGCGACATTAATAGACGCCAGCGTCAACGGGGCGAGTTCAGCCATCATGGGTGATCGAGTTGGATGGCCAATTTCTTCCCTACCCCGCTATTACCTCCTCCTGGGGAGGGGTCAGACACCTTCCTTTTCAGGGAAGCTCCCAACGTGTCCATCCCACCCCCCCCGGTGTCCTCGCCCCCGGGTTCCAGGTCTGTCCCCCCCTCAGGAGGAGCAATGCCCCCTGAGGGACGGACTCCGCCATCCCCTGAAGGACCCTCCGGTGTTGCCCCCGGCCCAGTACCCTCGTCTTGCGGTTCATCATCTGAACCCCCGAGGGCGCTGAACCGGTTGGAGAGTCTGATCAGAGGGGGGTCAGCGGGCCCTTCCGTATGCACCCTTGTGGTCGGGGGTGGGGGGGACTTTGAAGGCTTGTCAGCCTTCCTCCCCACCGCTTTGCGCTTGGCACGCCTGGTTTTGCCACCTGGTGCTGTAGGCTGCTCTTGGACATCCTCATCAACACTTTCATACTGAGAGGAATTGTCCGAGTCAGCCGCTTTCTCCTCTCTCTCCATCCTCCTGATCTCCTCACTCACCGCACTCTCCCCCAGGGCCTCAGAGGCTTTGGCCACGGGCCTGGAGGGAGGAGCAGGCATCACCCCGGTTGCCCGAGGCTCCACCTGTCCCTTACCTCCCTGGCGTTTTTCCTGCCTCCGCTGGTACGCGGGGCCCCTTGCAGCATTGCCCTTCCTCACTGGCCCCTCAGCCCTTCCCCCTTCGCCACCACCTGCCACAGCAGAAGCAGCGCCACCGGGGGTTGCCCCCCCGCGGTCTCCCTCCACCGGGCCTGTGGCGGCATTAGAGAAAGAGCGAGGGCAGCGGCTGAGAGGGTGACCCAGGTCACCACACAGGTGGCACCGAATGTCTTTGCAGAAGGCAGCCAGGTGACCTACCCCACCACACAACGCGCACTTCTGCACCTTGCAGTTGGCGCTGAAGTGAGTGGGGTCGCCGCACTTGTGGCAGACCTTCGGTTGCCCCTGGTAGAAGACCAGGATCCTGTCCCTTCCCAGGAACGCCGAGGAAGGGATGTGGGTGACCGTGCCGCCGGAAACCTTCAATTTGACCATGAAGGTCCAGCCCCCCGACCAGATGCCAAACTCGTCCCTGTTCTTTTTTGGGACCTCGGTGACCTCCCCGTAACGGGAAAGCCACGTCATGATGTCCACGCCTGCGAGTGACTCGTTACATGTAACCACGGTCACTCGCTTGACGGAATTTTGGCGAGACACCGCTTGAGCCACGAAGTCTCGCCATCCGGGCTCTTCTCGCACCAGCTCGTAGTTTGACCAGAAGAGCTCAAGCCCCTCTGGCCGCACGAAGCTGACGTCGAAGAAGCGGGACGCCGAAGGGTGTATCAGGGTAAAGATGTCATTCGCCCCGAAGCCCATCTTAAGGAGGAGCTCCACCACCTTGCTCCTAGGTGGACAAGCTTCACTGCCCCCCCACCTAAAACGGACCACATTCCTTCTTGGCGGCCCCTGCCCGGCTGTGGGGAGAGACCAAACAGTCCCTCCCTCCCTTTGATTTTGGAAGGCTGCTAGGCCATGTCTCTCTATCCAGAAAGACAGGTCCACTGTCCTCCCCTCTACCATGATCGATCTTTCTCCCCTTTGGAGGGCCTCCAGGAAACGGCGGTGCAAACCGCCGTCCCCGGAGCCCGGAGGCGAGGAGACCCCCCCGGAACCACCCCGACCCCCAGCCGCGACCCCCGCATAATTACGTTGGGGCCTCGCGGATGGGGGGGCAGACGGGCCAGCCCTCCCACCACTACCACCACTTGTGCCAGCACCCTCATTCATTCTCCCGTTCACTCTTTTATTATTTCCACTCGCTCCAGCACTCACTCCAGCATTTACTGCCACATTCACACTCGCACTCACTCCCTCATCCATATCGCTCACATCACCATTTATGTCCTCAAACAGCTCTTCAAAAATATCTCCTATCTCACTCCCACTCTCACTTCCAGATAGACCACTATTTACATTAGCAGACTTGGTGTTGCAGTACCCCTGCCTGCCTGCTGGGGGCCCTGACTGGCCAGTGCTCTGCTCCTTGGAGCTGCTGGCACTGCTCCAACTCTTGTCCAAGAGTGCCGCTGCCCCTTTAAATACCTCCGAGCAGAGCGCACTCAGTACGCCCTGCCCGAGCCTGGGAGCAGCAGCAGCTCCTGGGTTCTCTGGCTCCACTTTTTTTTCTTTTTGCGGTGTCTTTGCACTGAGGACAGGGACGGCCACTGCCACCGCACCCTGCCCTCTGCTGTTCGCCCCCGCCGGCTTCCCAAGGAGCGCCAGAGCCCCCGCACCACCAGATGGAGGTAAGCGGGCTGGGGACCCCGACAACTCCCTACCGACTTTTGGGGGCACTATGCTGCTTGAGGGGGTAGGCGGGACAGGAGGCAGTGGGCCCGCCAAGGCCACGCCCCCCCCGCCGGCCGCAGCCACCCCGGGCAGAGCAGTGACCCCTTGCGAGGCCACGCCCTCCCCAGGTGACGCGGGCACAGCGGGCGGGACAGCGGCCGAGGAGGACACGCCCCCCCCGCATGCCGCAGCCTTTGCAGGCTGGGCAACACTCGGGGAAGCCACGCCCCCCTCACGGACCGTCACTGCGCCCCTGAACCCACCACTTGATGTTGGCAGGGCTGGCCACTCCCCCTCGTCGCCCAGCGGCGGCGGTGCCCCCAGCACGGAACCCTTTTTGGGTCTACGCGCCGGGGACCCCGCTCTTGCCACGGGCGCCGTCAGAGGAGCTACCAGCCCCTTGCATTTTTTTAGCTGCTGCTTCACAGCAGCCTCCACGCCCTTTCTAGGTCTCTGGACCCCCATAAGTGGACCAGACTTAACGGACCCGTGCGTGGGGGATCCAGAGACCCCAGCACTCACCGCCGGAGGTGCGGTCCTGGCTGTACCCGTGCTGAGCGCCAGGCCAGCCCCCCCTGCCACCGGGGACTGAGCCCGGACACCACTACTGCCAATACCGCCAGCGGCTGTTACACCACTGGCACCAGCACCGACCTCCATGTCGCTGCCTGAACCCTCACCGCCACCACCAGATGTGACGGTAAGGTCCAGGCACACATCACTCTCCCCGCGCCCCCGCTGTGGACCCACCACAGGGCCCGAGCCGGGGTGGGCAGCGGGTTCCATACAGCGGGACAGAGGGGCCCCGGAAAGAGGGACAAACATAAGTTTGTCAGCCACGGTGTTTTTTGGCTTGCGCTTGTTTTTTTTCTTTTTCCTCTTTCCGGTTGCCTCGTCCTCAGGGCAGACCTCATCCCCAAAGAGCAGTGTGCCAAACCGCTCTGGGGACTCGATCTGCCTCACCTGTTGTAGGACGAGGCAGCCCCCCTCACTACTACTGTCCCCACTCCCACCAGCCTCCCCCTCGCCCCCACTTTCCTCCGAGTAACTGGAGTCCGGTGGGAGAGCCACTTGCTCAGGGGCAACCCCGCTGCATGTTACCTGGGTGTTGTTGCTCACCAGGCCTTCAGGTGGGGCAGGCGTAGATGTTCCGCCATCCTCCTCTTCGTGCTCCACCTGGCAGGGGCCTCCCGACCCCCCAGGAGACCCTCCGGTCATGGCTCTAAACCGGTCATCATTTTTCAGTTTCTCTGCAAAGGGGCCGCTCCCACTCAGGATAGCCGCTCGTATCTCCTCCAAGGCCCTGATAGCCCCCTTCAGCCTCTCCACCGTGGCGGAGACCTCAGCTCGTCTCGAGGCGGGGAGCCGGTTCTTAGCCACCGCTCGTGCTCCCCTTAACTCCTCCCGGAGTTTTCTCAGCTGTTTGGCGGCCTCCTCATATTCGCAGAGGTGCGCATGGATGCGGGAGGCGTAGATGGTAGATGGCTCTCCCTCAGCTCTGGAGCCCCAGATGTTGGGGGGCTCTGCCACTGCACCTCTGCTCTGGGCCGCCACTCCTCCGGGAGGAGGAGCCGCCACGGTACCAGCTTCGGGGGGCCCGGTGTCCCGGGGCTCCTGGGTCCTGCGACCCCCTCTCTCTTGGCTCCGTCTCTTCCCCATCTCCCTGGGACTGGCTGGCTGCACCCTGGCCTCTGGATGGTGCTGAGGCCCCCCACCCCCAGCTGGCTTGCCGGAGGGTGGGAGCCAGGGGCACAGCCCCGGCGCTCAGTCCCAGGGAAAGTCCTCTTTCCTGGGAAGGGGGCAGATGGAAAGTCCTTGCAGGAAAAAACCTCCCTTCCCAGGAGCTTAGCAAGGCCCTAGCCTGCAGATGCTCAGCACAGATGCTCCTCCTCTTCCTGGGCGTGCTCTATCCTCCAGTCACCTCCAGAGTTGCAGTCACTATTCTGCTGTTACATCGTGTCTTATCTTCCAGTCACCTCCAGAGCTGCACTCACTATTCTGTTGCTACATCGTGTCTTATCCTCCAGTCACCTCCAGATCTGCAGTCATTATTCTGCTGTTACACCTTGTCTTATCCTCCAGTCACCTCCAGAGCTGCAGTGTTGTGAGCTCATTTTTTCGTTCACCTTTGATGTCCGATGAACTCCCTCTGCTGGTGAAAGGAGGTGGTGAAACTGATTTGGATGGGAGAAACCTGTCACCTGAACAGGTGGATTGCGATTGGACATCCGGAATCTCTGAGTGGATATAAGGCAGCCGACGCCCTGTAGGGTTGCTGGTGATTTCTCTGCTCTGAGCTCTGGCCTCCAGTTCAGTTCCTGTCTTCTAAAGCTAAGTTTTGCTCTGTTATTGTTCCATGAGATTTTGTCTGATTTGCTTCGTTTTGTGTTCTGCCAGCCCCGGCTGGGGCTCTGCTGAATTTCCATTTTTGTCCCTGATCGGTTAAATCTCTTTTGCTCTGTCTTCAGAATATATCGGAGTGCTGATATAGGGATTTTGAAGTCTAATGACTTCAGGGCCGTTATTCCTATCAGACGTGTTGGGACATTTTTGGTAGGGTTTTTGCGGATTGCAGCCAGCATCTTTTCTGTCCTTTCCTATCTAGTTAGTTGGGCCCCATCGTTTGCTCAGCCTGTCTTTCTGTTTGTGTTTTCATCTGTTTTCACCGACAATACATGTTGGGGGCTGTCTATTGCTTTGGGGTCTGCTCTGGGGCAGTTTAGATTTCCTTTTCTTTCTTTAGGCTTATGTAGTTCTCCGGCTGTGAAGAGGCGTCTAGGACCACCGTAGGAACCCCCCACGGCTACTGTTAGTTGCTGTGAATAGGATCAGGGGTCTGCAATCCGCTAGCTACCAACCTCTCCGGTTTTCTGGACTTAGCTTGTATTTTTGTTTTTTCCTCCTCTGGTGACTCATTCATAACATGCAGTCACTATTCTGTTGTTATTTTGTCTTATCCTCCAGTCACCTCCAGAGCTGCAGTCTCTATTCTGTTACACCATGTCTTATTCTCTAGTCACTTCCAGAGCTGCAGTCACTATTCTGTTATAGTGTCTTAACCTCCAGTCACCTCAAGAGCTGCAGTCACTATTCTGTTATAGTGTCTTATCCTCCAGTCGCCTCCTGAGCTGCACTCACTACTCTGTTATATTGTGTCTTATCCTCCGGTCACCTCGAGAGCTGCAGTCACTATTCTGTTGTTATATTGCCTTATCCTCCAGTCACCTCCAGAGCTGCAGTCACTATTCTGTTGTTATATTGTGTGTTATCCTCCAGTCGCCTCCTGAGGTGCGGTCACTATTCTGCTGTTACATCATGTCCTATCCTCCAGTCACCTCCAGAGCTGCTCACTATTGTTATATTGTGTCTTATCCTCCAGAGCTGCATTCACTATTCTGTTATATTGTGTCTTATCCTCCAGTCGCCTCCTGAGCTGCGGTCACTATTCTGTTGTTACATCATGTCTTATCCTCCAGTCGCCTCCAGAGCTGCACTCACTATTCTATTATATTGTGTCTTATCCTCCAGTCACCTCCAGAGCTGCAGTCACTATTCTGTTATATTGTGTCTTATCCTCCGGTCACCTCCAGAGCTGCACTCACTATTCTGTTATATTGTGTCTTATCCTCCAGTCGCCTCCTGAGCTGCGGTCACTATTCTGCTGTTACATCATGTCTTATCCTCCAGTTGCCTCCAGAGCTGCACTCCCTATTCTGTTGTTATATTGTGTCTTATCCTCCAGTCACCTCCAGAGCTGCAGTCACTATTCTGTTATATTGTGTCTTATCCTCTAGTCACCTCCAGAGCTGCAATCACTATTCTGTTGTTATATTGTCTTATCCTCCAGAGCTGCACTCACTATTGTTATATTGTGTGTTATCCTCCAGAGCTGCAGTCACTATTCTGTTGTTATATTGTGTGTTATCCTCCAGTCACCTCCAGAGCTGCACTCACTATTCTGTTGTTATATTGTGTCTTATCCTCTAGTCGCTGCTGTGTGCACATGCTGCAGTTTTTGCTGCGGTGTACAGTACCATTATTCCCTATGGGAATCAAAAACCACAGTGCAGACGGTGCGGAATTTTCCGCGGTTTTCAATCCGCAGAAAAAATTGACATGTCAGTTCTTTCTGCGGATTCCGCTGCGGTTTGCCATCTTCTCCATTGAGGAGATGAAAAACCACAGAGCAGAACCGCAGAGCAATCCGCAGGTACAACCGCAGGTCTTTTGACCTGCAGATTTTACAAAATCCGCGTGGATGAATCCGCACCACAATCCGCAGTGTGTGCACACAGCCTTAGGAACGCACTAAATAAATGATACAGTGCGTTCGCCGCTCGGGGTCCTCCGTGCAGTCGGTGTTAATACTGCAGCTGAGTCATGGCAGACGCGCTATATGGCGGTCTAATGCGCACGGTTAAACGTCACCCGAGGTGCGCAGAGCGGGCTCTTAGCTCACAGAGGCGCTGTGACATAAACACCGAGCCTGTTAGTGTCACAGGACAGGGTCCAAGACAGGGGACGGTGTCCGTCTAGACCTACCGTGCGTGTGTAGAGAGGAGGACCCCCACAGAGTGTCCGGGCCAGAACCAAGGGGACCGCCATCTGAGTTCCTAAGGAAACAGTACCCGGGGGACAGAGGAGGAGAGTGGACTGTTGAAAGTGACAGGACAGCAAGGGGAGGGGCGAGTATAAAAGGGGCAGGGAGCGCGCAGAGGAGTCAGACCCGGAGCAGGAGGGGGCGTGAGAGAGCGGGAAGGACACTGACAGTTCAGAGAGGAGACCAGCAGCAGAGGGGAGATACGCAGTGGCCCTCAGGAAGGAGGCGCCGAGCTTACCGACAGGGGACTGTCTCTTCACCCCAATCCCGGGTTACGATCTGCCCCCAGTCATCCTCAGCCGTTACCGCTGAGCTCGAGTACTCCGCGGCCTGTCCGCTCCCTCTCCCGGCTGCTGCCATCCCCCTTCAGCCCGCGGCTGCGGCCTGCCCGCTGCCACCCACGGACGCTGCCGTTTCACTTCAGCCCGTGGTTGCGACCTGTCTATCACCGCTCACAGCCGCCTTCACCCCGCTGCAGTTGGGGCCTGTTCCTCGTCAACAGAGACACTCTGCACAGAGCCTCAGGCTGTGTGCGCGGCCTGTAAACCGCCACTCTTGAGCACTGTGACACCACCCTGCTTGGGGACAGGAGTCCCACTGAACTCACTAACCAGCGCAACCCCGCTGTTACAACAGGGGGTTACTCCATCTCAGGACTCCATCAGGGCCTGTTGTGCCCCAACTCCTCCTGGGCGCTGGGGCACCCAGACTACTCCAAATCTTCAGCAGCTGGGCCCAGCGGCTACGACGCCAAGGCAGCCTCATCAAAGACGCCACAGCAGCTTCCACAGAGACGCCGAGGGACGTCAGTACGGATAAGCGACATTAGAGTGTAAGGACCCGTAGACGGCCATACCGTGGCCCCATAGTGACCAGCCTCGGCCGGGTTAGTCGTGCTCTTTTCAATTAGTGTTTGGTTGTACTAAGTCCCTGCGAGGACAATTGTTGTTATCCCTTTTTGGTTGCTTAGTATATCCCTAGCGGCTTTACATTATAAAGAGTTTGCTTTTCAAAGTTCAACCAGTCTCGTGTCTCATCACTGCATCCTGCGAACCTGCTGTTACCTACACTTGGCGTAGTCGGCAGGATGCAGTCTCCGAGCGCGGACAACGACGCCCCAGACAGGGCAGGGCCGTGAACTCAACAGCTGACGAGGGCCCTCGTTCCAGCATTTCGTTGGGGGCTATGCTGAGCAACCTGCCTAGATTTTCCGTCTCCAATACCATGCTATGGAGCAGGACAGAGCGAATGCGGGGGCTCTTTCGAATGCACTCGATGACTCCTGACCTGGAAGCAGAAGAAGCACTCATGGCATTAGACGGGGAGGCTCGGAATTCAGTGATGTTAAAACCCTCGGGACACCGCAACACCTTTGATAAGGTTTTGCAGATTTTAGAACAGACCCATGGGGACCCAACCAACGTGGGAGAGTTAAGGACCCGGTTGTTCAGTCGGATGCAGGGGGAGGGGGGAGACCATCACCCAGTATATGAAGGTCCTCCAAGAGTTACACACGGCCATAGAAAGAAAAGACGGCGTAGGGGTAGGACCTGGTGATATTACACTACACGACCTGTTGGTGACTGGACTGCGAGAACCGTTAATAAAGCAGGCATTACGGGAGCAGATTAGAATGAATCCACGTATAGACTTTTCCGAGGTGGGAAGTCAAGCACGCGCTCGAGAACAGGAGCAGGGAATGGCGGTCCCCGTGGGGAAGGTCCGGAGTGTGGAGGCTTCCCTGAACGCAGTTGCGGAGCCTCAATGGGTAGAGGAAATGAAGTAGGAGTTAAAGAACATCCAGGGCGAGTTGGCTGAAGTGAAAAGAAGGACTGGGACTGGAGGGCCTAGTTTCAAACCTGGTCCAGGGGATCCTGTCCCACCCGGGGCGGACAGACCTCGCAGAGCCGGTGCTATGAGTGCGGGGAGCTGGGCCACTTCTCCCGAGAGTGTCCGCGGCGTGGGAGATACCCACCCCGGCGGCAATTAAACTAGAGGGCGCCGGGCTGGGGGGACGCCGCTCGGAGCCAGAAGTCACGATAAGGGGTGGTGTGGGTACAGGTGACGCTGTGCGGTAAATTCCTCGGCCGCAGAGGAGTGGTACTGACCCACGGAGAAACTGATAAACAGCACCCAGGCATGAACATACTGCAGGAGTTCGGTAACCTACTCCTCAATGATCCCTCGCATGAGACCTTGAAACAGTGGGGTTCCCGCACGGCCCAAGGACAGGTATTCCAGCAGTTGGTGCGGGAAGCACGAGTCCTCCAGGACTGCCAGGAGGGCGAGGCCCTGGGCAAAGTCATCGCGCCAGCGGCTCCCCTGCTCGTACTGCCCCCTGGACAGACAGTGGTGGCCATGCCCATCCGAGCCAAGATACCATTGGAAGGTGTGGAGATGCAGGTGGAGCCATGCTACTCGGAGCGCTTACCCCCTGGCATAATGGTGGCTCGCACCCTGACCACAGTGCAGAAGCGGACTGTCCTGGTGCGCTGCGTCAAACTTGAAGACCAAGACATCACCCTGAAGCCCCGGACAGATTTGGCCAAGCTAGTAAGGCCTTTTGAAGAAGTGCTACCAGCCCCTGCAGTTCAATTGAGAGTGCAATCCGAGGACCCCTGGGCAGTAACTATCCGTACTCTACAGACTACTGAAATTTCAACTCAGGAAAAGGGTCGAATCATCCTAAAACAAATGCGGGCCTAACTCTCCAGACTAACTGCAGCCCAGCTCTCTCAGATAAAAACGCTGCTCGGACAGTACCACGAGGTATTTGATAGTCATGAGGAAGATTTTGGATGTACCACCGCCATCACCCATGGAGTTCCCACGGCAGGAGCAGCCCCCATCCGTGAACGATATCGACAGATTCTTCCACAACTCTACCAAGAGGTGAAAACTTTGCTGGCCCAAATGCTACGAAAGGGAGTGATTCGAGAAAGCCAAAGCCCCTGGGCGGCTCCTATTGTGTTGGTCCGCAAAAAGGATGGCACCTTACGATTCTGCGTGTACTATCGAAAGCTGAATGCTTGCACTATCAAAGACTCGTACCCACTACCCCGAATAGAAGAATCCTTGTCTGCCTTGGGGAAGGCGACGTACTTTTCTACTTTGGACCTTGCCAAGTGGGTACTGGCAGGTACCCATGTCAGAAGAAGACAGGGCAAAGACGGCGTTCATACTTCCTATGGGGCTATTTGAGTTTAATCGAATGCCATTCGGACTGGCCAACGCCCCGGGGACCTTTCAGTGGTTGATGGAGCGGTGTCTGGGAGATCTCAATTTTGAGGCCACGTTGATATACCTGGATGATATCATCATCTATGCTGCCACTTTTGAGGACCACCTGAAGCGGTTGGGGCAGGTACTCGGACGGCTGCAATAGTACGGGTTGAAGGTAAAACTCCAAAAATGCCATCTACTTCACACCCAGATCGAATATCTGGGTCATGTCGTCGTCTCAGCGGAGGGTGTAAGGCCGTCCCGGGAAAAGGTTGCTGTCATTCAGGGATGGCCTACTCCCGAGACGATAACACGTGCGGGCCTTCTTGTGGTTGGCCGGATACTACCGTCGTTTCGTAAAGAATTTTGCATGCCAAGCTCGAGCCCTGCACGACCTGCTGAAGGGAGCTCCCGCTGGGGCAAATGGACGAAAAATCCAGTGGTGACAACCTCAAGAAGAGGCCTTCCAAGACCTTAAGGCTGTGCTTTCGGATGCTCCGGTGTTAGCTTATGCGGATCTCTCGCCACCGTTCATCCTGCACACTGACGGGAGTCTTCACGGGCTGGGGGCTGTGTTGTCACAAGTTCAAGACGGCCGGGCGGGAGTGAATGCATATGAAAGCCGCTCACTCCATGATTCCGAGCGCAACCCTGACAACTACAGCTCCTTTAAGCTTGAGCTCCTCTCAGTAGTGTGGACCATGACTGAGTCGGTTCGCAGAGTACCTGGCGGGCTCCGAAGTAGTGGTGCGGACCGACAATAACCCGCTGGCCCATTTGGAAAACGCCAAATTGGGAGCTCTGGAACAAAAACGGGTGGCCCGGATGGCGAAATTCAACTATAAAATTATCTATAAAAGAGGGGCCGAGAATGTACACGCTGATGCTCTCTCCAGGATTCGACATACAACCCCAGGGAAGAGTCGAGACGACGAATTAGAAGGGGAAGAGATACAGTTCGCCCTCACCGCTCCCGAGCTTACAGCTGCCACCCAGGAAGTACCCCCCACGGAGACCCTAAGGGGCATGCTGGAGCAGTCCCGGGATAAGTGGATCCAACAGCAGCAAGAAGACGAAGAAATTGGGCTTCTCCGGAAATGGGTAACCACTGGCAAACTGCCCACTGACTCCCAAAGACAGACTTTGACTCAGGACATGTCGCAGATGTTATGACAATGGGAGAGACTGGTTATCATAAAGGGACTATTGTATCGTAAAATGCCATCACGAATAACATCTATGATGATTTGGCAGGTAGTTATGCCCGGAGCCCAACTTAACGAACTGGCTTGAGAAGCCCATGAAAAAGGGGCTCATTTCGGAGCTCAAAAGACGTTGCAATGGTTACAACAGAAAATTTACCATCCACGCTTGCATGCTGTTGTGGACGAGACTTGCCGGAACTGTCGCCTATGCGAATTAGCTAAACCGCCTGCACAGTGAGCCCCAGTACAAACAATCGTGACCGCTGCGCCCCTCGAGCTTCTGTCGGTGGATTACCTGACCATTGGTCCCGCATTCCAGGGGTATGAACACTGCCTCGTCATGGTAGACCATTTCACTAAGTTCGCTGTTTTCACCCCCACTCGAGACCAGACCGCGGAGTCGGCCGCCTCCGCAATTTGTAGAAACTTTATACACGTTTACGGCTGCCCTCAACGGATACATTCCGATCAAGGAGCATGTTTTTTGGGAAAAATAATGGAGGAACTACACCGTCTCTATGGTATTGACAAATCCCGGACCACGCCATACCACCCGCAGGGAAACGGGGCCTGCGAGCGATTTAATCGGACATTAATCCAAATGTTGCGTACTCTGGAGAGTGACAAGAAGGCCCGTGGGCCCGAATATGTCCCTGAACTAGTATGGGTCTATAACAACCAAGTACATCGAGTTACTGGCTATACCCCCTACTCCCTGCTATTCGGACGCGAGGGCAAGGGGATCACGGAGGTAGAGTTGGACCCAGAGGAACCTCAGCCCTGGACTGGGGTATCATCATGGGTCCGAAATCACTGGCTGCAAACTCTTCATCGAATCGTACATACCAAACTTCAAGACTTAGAACACCCAGGAAAGAGTTCATCTCTACCTCCCGACCTCCAAAGCGGAGACCGAGTACTCGTACTAGACCAACGTCCCCAGAACAAATTAGAGCCACGCTGGGAAGAGGGTGCCTATCGGGTCCTACGCCGTATAAACCCTGAAGTACCTGTGTACGAAATACGACCCGAGAAAGATGAAACGCTGCCTACCCGCATAGTGCATCGGAATATGCTACGCCCCAACTGACACAATTAGCCCACCCTAACCAGCTAGCCCACCACCGGCCACCACCCCAGAAGACTCCACCCTCGTCGAACTAAGATGCTCCGAGCGGTCAACAGCCGGCAAACCCCCCGAACGATACAAACAGGACCAGTTCATATGGCAACGAAAATTGACACCTCCGCAGACCAGCCCAAGTATACTGAGGCCCTCGCCCAAGGACTGGCGAGCTTACAGGATGGGAGGAGTGTAGAGAGGACGACCCCCACAGAGTGTCCGGGCCGGAACCAAGGGGGCCGCCATCTGAGTTCCTAAGGAAACAGTACCCGGGGAAGAGAGGAGGAGAGTGGACTGTTGAGAGTGACAGGACAGCAAGGGGAGGGGCGGGTACAAAAGGGGCAGGGAGCGTGCAGAGGAGTCAGTGATACGTCAGACACGGAGCAGGAGACGGAGGGGGCGTGAGAGAGCGGGAAGGACACAGTTGAAAGAGACCAGCAGCAGAGGGTAGATACGCAGTGGCCCTCAGGAAGGAGGCGCCGAGCTTACCGATGGGACTGTCTCTTCACCCCAATCCTGGGTTACGATCTGCCCCCGGTCATCCTCGGCCGTTACCGCTGAGCTCGAGTCCTCCGCGGCCTGTCCGCTCCCTCTCCTGGCTGCTGCCATCCCCCTTCAGCCTGCGTTTGCGGCCTGCCCGCTGCCACCCACGGATGCTGCCGTTTCACTTCAGCCCGTGGTTGCGGCCTGTGCCTGTCTATCACCGCTCACAGCCGCCTTCACCCCGCTGCAGTCGGCAATTGGGGCCTGTTCCTCGTCAACAGAGACACTCTGCACAGAGCCCCAGGCTGTGCGCGCGGCCAGTAAACCACCACTCTTGAGCACTGCAACACCACCCTGCTTGGGGACAGGAGTCCCATTGAACTCGCTAACAAGCGCAACCCCGCTGTTACAACAGGGGGTTACTTCATCTCAGGACTCCATCAGGGCCTGTTGTGCCCCAACTCCTCATGGGCGCTGGGGCACCCAAAGACTACTCCAAATCTTCAGCAGCTGGGCCCAGCGGCTACGACGCCAAGGCAGCCTCATCAAAGATGCCACAGCAGCCTCATCAACAACGCAGCTTCCACAGAGACGCCGAGGGACGTCAGGGCGGATAAGTGACATTATAGAGTATAAGGACCCGTAGACGGCCATACCGTGGCCCCATAGTAACCGGCCTCGGCCGGGTTAGTCGTGTTCTTTTCAAATAGTGTTTGGTTGTACTGAGTCCCTGCGAGGACAATTGTTGTTATCCCTTTTTTGGTTGCTTAGTATATCCCTAGCGGCTTTACATTATAAAAGTTTCCTTTTCAAAGTTCAACCAGTCTCGCGTCTCGTCACTGCATCCTGCGAACCTGCTGTTACCTACATGTGCAGTAGCGACGCCGGTAAGTGCTGCTACATGCAGCGCGGCGGCAGACACAGCCGCTATGCGATAGTGCCGTGAGAGACGTGACACCACCGGATGCTAGTGTAGAGGTGCGGTGTGCACAGTGGCCTATGGCTTGCCACTGACTGGCGCGGACTCTAACTATAGTTCCCTATCCACATGCGTAATATCAGAGGGAGGGGAATCTTAAGTCAGTCACCAAAATCACACATCCATCACCATTCACCCATCTAGCAAGAAGAGTCTATACTAGCGCATGGTCTAACGGCCATGCGGGCCTTTTATAGCCGTGCGCTGCCAGGACCTTCCAGATCTCTGAGATGGACCAATCAGATCTGGAGAAGGACCTGAGCACGTGACTCCTGACCTCCAATGGGTGATCGTCTCATGAGCATGCTCAGTAGAGCGGCAGAGGGACTTAGCCTCAGGAATGGCTTGCTGCAGAGCAGCATGTGAGGCTCTGGATTCCTGTCATGCCGCTGCAGAAATCCGATGCCTAACAGTCACAATGATCGCAGTTGCAGAAGGTGAGACCACGCCTGTGTGGAGCCCGCAGACATCTTGTCCATCCAATGATTCACATTCAGCTGATTGCTGTGCACATACCCTGCACTGCAATAAACGCTGCTGCCGGATACTCAGAGGTTGGCAGCTGACCTCAGCAGTGACGGTGATGTCATATGCTGCCCAGAGGACGCCATGCCGTGGGGGAGCAGGGGGCAAGGTGGGTAGGATCGGTTATTTCTTCATGTGTTAAATAACAATGGACAAAAGGGAAACATATAGGCCAGGATGGGGGGGGACTTATAGGCCAGGATGGGGGGGGACTTATAGGCCAGGATGGGGGGGGACTTATAGGCCAGGATGGGAGATATACAGCCAGTTAAATATTGGACACGTCACCAGCTTTCTTAGTAAATCTATCTGTGGAGTAGACACTATCGATATGATATTCTCCCCAGCTGTTGGAACAACCCATCCAATCCACACAGGAAAGAAACCACCAGAGATGTCCATAAATGTTGTGGATTAATGAGAAATGACGCAGGAAAAAGTATCGAACACATGAAGAAAGAGGTGAAAAATGCCCTGGGAAGTCCTGACACTGGCTGAGATCTATCAGTAATTAGAAAGCAATCCTGCCACTAAAATATCTTCTGGTTCATTTGAAGGCCCATAAAAAGGTGTCTCAGTACTAAGGAGCCACAGAAGAAACATCTCATGATGGGGAAAACCTGGGAGTTGTCTCAAGACCTCTGCAACCTTACTGTTGCAAATCACTCGCTGTGTATCTCAGGATCAGGATTCGCTTTATGGAGACGTTTCAGGTTGTACAGATTACACAGATTAATAATTCACCTTCTTTCAACTCCTTGACTTCATGAAGTGTTTTCGTGATGTGACCTCTGTCCTCGTCTGCTCACATCAGATTTCAAAGGCTCTGCGCCCACAGTTTATGTGACTGATCTCAGCCTCATAGCACTGATATAACCCCCAGATGCCACATGATATCAGCTGCCGCTATATTCCAGGCTCGGGGGGGCGCGCGGCCCTTTCCTGCTCGCAGGGTGCTGGGTATTATCAATGCCGTGTTGTGCCATTGCCAGACTTGCAGCGTTGGCAGTCTGCGCCCCCTCGCAGCCCCCCGGCCCACACTCACGTGCCGCTCACCTGTATATCGGCTCTGGATCCAGCAGGTCAGGCTGTACGGGGGCCCTTGTACCCCTCTCTGTCTAAAGTCCAAGACCCAACACCTTCCGCCATCCAATCGCGTCCAACAACAGCGCAGTCATACGCCGCCTGTCACTATGCTTCATGAACAAACAGTCCGCAAAGGATTAACCCAGTCCTGACCTCTGGCTTTGTATCTGGGCGCACATTGTCCCATAGCCAGGGGATGTGGTCAGGGGTGGAGGGACAGGAGAGCTCACGGGACGCATTACACAAGACCTGCGCCCAACGGAGCGGCACAGTCCAGGAACAAAGTGATGATGGCAACTATAAAATAACACTGCCAAATAATGTCCGAATAATACCGCTATACAGTGTCTGTATAATATCAACGTAGAGTTTCTGTATAATACTGCCATACAGTGTCCGCATTATAATGCCATGCAGTGTCTGTATAATACTGCCATACAGTGTCCGTATAGTGCCGCTATACAGTGTCCCCATTATACTGCCATTCAGTGTCCGTATAATGCCACCATACAGTGACTGTATAATGCGACCAGTCTATATCATGCCGCCATACAATGTTTATATAATGCCATAGTGTCCGTAAAATGCTACCATTCAGTGCCAGTATAATACCATCATACAGTGTTTATATAACACCGCCGTACAGTGTCCATATTACACCGAAATTCAGTGTCCGTATAATGCCGCCAGTGTCTATATCATGCCATCATACAAAGTCTACATCATACCACAATACAGTGTCCGTATAATGCCATCAGTGTTTATATCATGCTGCCATATAGGTTCTATATCATACCGCAATACAGTGTCTGTATAATGCAACCAGTGTTTATATCATAATACCATACAGTGACCATATAATGCCGCTAGTGTCCATATAATGCTTCTTTAGAGTGTATAATGCTGCCACATGGTTTTATTTCTGTGCTGTGCTAGCAGTGATCTGTAGATTTATTTCCTTGTGTTTGGAGGCTTCTGCTGCTTTGTCATTTTACACCAGTGTCCAAATATTACTAGGACACTGCATCCATTTAATACCACTGCACCGCGTCCATCAAATACTGCTGCACCGCGTCCATATAATACCGCTGCCCATATAATACCACTGCACTGCGTCCATATAATACCGCTGCACCATGTCCATATACTGCTGCACCACATCCATATAATACCGCTGAACCGTGACCATATGATACCGCTGCACCGCGTCCATATAATACCACTACACCGTGTCCATATACTACCGCTGCACCAAATCCATATAATACTGCTGCACCACATCGATATAATACCGCTGCACCACATCCATATAATACCGCTGCACCACATCCATATAATACCGCTGCACTGCGTCCATATAATACCGCTGCACCACGTCCATATAATACCGCTGAACCGTGTCCATATAATACCGCTGCACAGCGCCCATATAATACTGCTGCACTGCGTCCATATACCGCTGCACCGCGTCCATATACCGCTGCACCGCGTCCATATAATACCGCTGCACCACATCCATATAATACTGCTGCACCACATCCATGTAATACCGCTGAACCGTGTCCATATAATACCGCTGCACCACATCCATATAATACCGCTGCACTGCGTCCATATAATACTGCTGCACCACATCCATATAGTACCGCTGCACCGCGTCCATATAGTACCGCTGCACCGCGTCCATATAATACCGCTGCACCGCGTCCATATAATACCGCTGCACCGCGTCCATATAATACCGCTGCACCGCGTCCATATAATACCGCTGAACCGGGTCCATATAATACCACTGCACTGCGTCCATATAATACCGCTGCACTGCGTCCATATAATACCGCTGCAATAATACCGCTGCACTGCGTCCATATAATACCGCTGCACCGCGTCCATATAATACCGCTGAACCGTGTCCATATAATACCGCTGCACCGCGTCCATATACCGCTGCACTGCGTCCATATAATACCGCTGCACCGCGTCCATATAATACCGCTGAACCGTGTCCATATAATACCGCTGCACCGCGTCCATATAATACCGATGCACCGTGTACCACTATTCAGTGTGCAATTAATAGCCCCATACAGTGGCCAAACAATGAGGTGGCTGATGGTAAGTCCCGCCATCTCGTGGACATACAGCGCCTGTGGATATCCGGGAACAGAACAACTGCACTGCCAGGTGATAACCTAAAGGGGGCGGAATGCGACAAGTGATGGAGGAGCGAAGACGGCATGGGGTGACAGCACGAACCGCTGGGATCACAGCAGCTGCCGCAGATTACGGGGGCGGAAGAGAAATTCCGCAGGATCCGAAAAAGCAGAAATGTAACAAGCGCAGGACTAATGGAAAAATGGTGGACGGCGGGGGGCGACACCGAGAATCTATTCTATCATTTCTAAACACTGTTTTTCGGTGATTCCTTTATCCCCGTTCATACTGCACCCACACACACGATACCCCATGTGAAAGGTAAACTGCCCCCTTCAGGAAGAAGACAGCCAAACAAGCCACACATCCACGATCTGATCACTAAATACAGTTTACACATTCATGTTCATAAACCTGCAGAGAGACACAATGACCTGCAGGTGGCGCCACAACCGGAAGACATTTTGGCCTCTACTTATCAAACCAATGTATTGTATTACCAGTCTCCATCTATAAATACCTGTCTGTGTTCATCAGCTCATGAAACACATTCACATTTCACCAGCTTGCTTTTTCTGAAGTTGCCTGCGCCCCCGAAGACCTATGTGGGAAAACTTCACACGGGCCAAGCTAGTGACATTATATTAGGACGAGGCGCTGCAGACTGAGCTGGCAGCAGTGAGCGCAGGAACCGCAGCAGCTGCCATACTGCACCAGCCAGACCGCACCGCAGCACCTGCCATACTGCACCAACCAGACCGCACAGCAGCACCTGCCATACTGCACCAACCAGACCGCACCGCAGCACCTGCCATACTGCACCCACCAGACCGCACCGCAGCAGCTGCCATACTGCACCAACCAGACCGCACCGCAGCAGCTGCCATACTGCACCAACCAGACCGCACCGCAGCAGCTGCCATACTGCACCAACCAGACCGCACCGCAGCACCTGCCATACTGCACCAACCAGACTGCACCGCAGCACCTGCCATACTGCACCAACCAGACCGCACCGCAGCAGCTGCCATACTGCACCAACCAGACTGCACCGCAGCACCTGCCATACTGCACCAACCAGACCGCACCGCAGCAGCTGCCATACTGCACCAACCAGACCACACGGCACCTGCCATACTGCACCAACCAGACCGGACAGCAGCACCTGCCATACTGCACCAACCAGACCGCACCGCAGCACCTGCCATACTGCACCCACCAGACCGCACCGCAGCAGCTGCCATACTGCACCAACCAGACTGCACCGCAGCACCTGCCATACTGCACCAACTAGACCGCACCGCAGCAGCTGCCATACTGCACCCACCAGACCGCACCGCAGCACCTGCCATACTGCACCAACCAGACTGCACCGCAGCACCTGCCATACTGCACCAACCAGACCGCACCGCAGCAGCTGCCATACTGCACCAACCAGACCGCACCGCAGCACCTGCCATACTGCACCAACCAGACTGCACCGCAGCACCTGCCATACTGCACCAACCAGACCGCACCGCAGCAGCTGCCATACTGCACCAACCAGACTGCACCGCAGCACCTGCCATACTGCACCAACCAGACCGCACAGCAGCAGCTGCCATACTGCACCAACCAGACCACACGGCACCTGCCATACTGCACCAACCAGACCGGACAGCAGCACCTGCCATACTGCACCAACCAGACCGCACCGCAGCACCTGCCATACTGCACCCACCAGACCGCACCGCAGCAGCTGCCATACTGCACCAACCAGACCTCACAGCAGCACCTGCCATACTGCACCAACTAGACCGCACCGCAGCAGCTGCCATACTGCACCAACCAGACCGCACAGTACCTGCCATACTGCACCAACCAGACCGCACCGCATCACCTGCCATACTGCACCCACCAGACCACACAGCAGCACCTGCCATACTTCACCCACCAGACCGCACAGCAGCACCTGCCATACTGCACCCACCAGACCGCACAGCAGCACCTGCCATACTGCACCCACCAGACAGCACCGCAGCAGCTGCCATACTGCACCCACCAGACCTCACCGCAGCACCTGCCATACTGCACCAACCAGACCGCACAGCAGCAGCCATACTGCACCAACCAGACCGCACCGCAGCACCAGCCATACTGCACCAACCAGACCGCACAGCAGCACCTGCCATACTGCACCCACCAGACAGCACCACAGCACCTGCCATACTGCATCCACCAGACCGCACCGCAGCAGCTGCCATACTGCACCCACCAGACCACACAGCAGCACCTGCCATACTGCACCAACCAGGCCGCACCGCAGCACCTGCCATACTGCACCAACCAGGCCGCACCGCAGCACCTGCCATACTGCACCAACCAGACCACACAGCAGCACCTGCCATACTGCACCAACCAGACCGCACCACAGCACCTGCCATACTGCACCAACCAGACCGCACCGCAGCAGCTGCCATACTGCACCCACCAGACCGCACAGCAGCAGCCAAACTGCACCAACCAGACCGCACCACATCACCTGCCATACTGCAACCACCAGACCGCACCGCAGCAGCTGCCATACTGCACCCACCAGACAGCACCGCAGCACCTGCCATACTGCACCAACCAGACAGCACCACCTGCCATACTGCACCAATCAGACCGCACCGCAGCACCTGCCATACTGCACCAACCAGACAGCACAGCATCACCTGCCATACTGCACCAACCAGACCGCACCACATCACCTGCCATACTGCACCCACCAGACCGCACCGACCAGGCCGCACCGCAGCAGCTGCCATACTGCACCGACCAGACCGCACAGCAGCACCTGCCATACTGCACCAACCAGACCGCACCACATCACCTGCCATACTGCACCAACCAGGCCGCACCGCAGCAGCTGCCATACTGCACCAACCAGACCGCACAGCAGCACCTGCCATACTGCACCAACCAGGCTGCACCGCAGCAGCTGCCATACTGCACCCACCAGACCGCACAGCAGCACCTTCCATACTGCACCAACCAGACAGCACCGCAGCACCTGCCACACAGCATCAACCAGACCGCACAGCAGCACCTGCCAAACTGCACCAGCCAGGTCGCACCGCAGCAGCTTTCATACTGCACCAACCAGACCGCACCACAGCAGCTGTCATACTGCACCAACCAGACCGCACCGCAGCACCTGCCATACTGCACCAACCAGACCGCACAGCACCTGCCATACTGCACCAACCAGACCGCACCGCAGCACCTGCCATACTGCACCAACCAGACCGCACCGCAGCACCTGCCATACTGCACCAACCAGACCGCACCGCAGCACCTGCCATACTGCACCAACAAGATCGCACCGCAGCACCTGCCATACTGCACCAACCAGACCGCACCGCAGCACCTGCCATACTGCACCAACCAGACCGCACAGCACCTGCCATACTGCACCCA
Organism: Dendrobates tinctorius; assembly: GCF_039654945.1. Lineage (NCBI taxonomy): Eukaryota > Metazoa > Chordata > Amphibia > Anura > Dendrobatidae > Dendrobates > Dendrobates tinctorius. The sequence continues at coordinate 337,809 of NW_027361722.1, read as the reverse complement.
CCAGACCACACCGCAGCACCTGCCATACTGCACCAACCAGACCGCACAGCAGCACCTGCCATACTGCACCAACCAGACCGCACAGCAGTACCTGCCATACTGCACCAACCAGACCGCACAGCACTACCTGCCATACTGCACCAACCAGACCGCACAGCACCTGCCATACTGCACCAACCAGACCTCACCGCAGCACCTGCCATACTGCACCAACCAGACCGCACCGCAGCACCTGCCATACTGCACCAACCAGACCGCACAGCACTACCTGCCATACTGCACCAACCAGACCGCACAGCACCTGCCATACTGCACCCACCAGACCGCACCGCAGCAGCTGCCATACTGCACCAACCAGACCTCACAGCACCTGCCATACTGCACCCACCAGACCACACAGCAGCACCTGCCATACTGCACCCACCAGACCGCACAGCAGCACCTGCCATACTGCACCCACCAGACCGCACAGCAGCACCTGCCATACTGCACCCACCAGACCTCACCGCAGCACCTGCCATACTGCACCAACCAGACCGCACAGCAGCAGCCATACTGCACCAACCAGACCGCACCGCAGCACCAGCCATACTGCACCAACCAGACCGCACAGCAGCACCTGCCATACTGCACCCACCAGACCGCACCGCAGCAGCTGCCATACTGCACCAACCAGACCGCACCGCAGCACCTGCCATACTGCACCAACCAGACTGCACCGCAGCACCTGCCATACTGCACCAACCAGACCGCACCGCAGCAGCTGCCATACTGCACCAACCAGACCGCACCGCAGCACCTGCCATACTGCACCAACCAGACTGCACCGCAGCACCTGCCATACTGCACCCACCAGACCGCACCGCAGCAGCTGCCATACTGCACCAACCAGACTGCACCGCAGCACCTGCCATACTGCACCAACTAGACCGCACCGCAGCAGCTGCCATACTGCACCCACCAGACCGCACCGCAGCACCTGCCATACTGCACCAACCAGACTGCACCGCAGCACCTGCCATACTGCACCAACCAGACCGCACCGCAGCAGCTGCCATACTGCACCAACCAGACCGCACCGCAGCACCTGCCATACTGCACCAACCAGACTGCACCGCAGCACCTGCCATACTGCACCAACCAGACCGCACCGCAGCAGCTGCCATACTGCACCAACCAGACTGCACCGCAGCACCTGCCATACTGCACCAACCAGACCGCACAGCAGCAGCTGCCATACTGCACCAACCAGACCACACGGCACCTGCCATACTGCACCAACCAGACCGGACAGCAGCACCTGCCATACTGCACCAACCAGACCGCACCGCAGCACCTGCCATACTGCACCCACCAGACCGCACCGCAGCAGCTGCCATACTGCACCAACCAGACCTCACAGCAGCACCTGCCATACTGCACCAACTAGACCGCACCGCAGCAGCTGCCATACTGCACCAACCAGACCGCACAGCACCTGCCATACTGCACCAACCAGACCGCACCGCATCACCTGCCATACTGCACCCACCAGACCACACAGCAGCACCTGCCATACTGCACCCACCAGACCGCACAGCAGCACCTGCCATACTGCACCCACCAGACCGCACAGCAGCACCTGCCATACTGCACCCACCAGACAGCACCGCAGCAGCTGCCATACTGCACCCACCAGACCTCACCGCAGCACCTGCCATACTGCACCAACCAGACCGCACAGCAGCAGCCATACTGCACCAACCAGACCGCACCGCAGCACCAGCCATACTGCACCAACCAGACCGCACAGCAGCACCTGCCATACTGCACCCACCAGACAGCACCACAGCACCTGCCATACTGCATCCACCAGACCGCACCGCAGCAGCTGCCATACTGCACCCACCAGACCACACAGCAGCACCTGCCATACTGCACCAACCAGGCCGCACCGCAGCACCTGCCATACTGCACCAACCAGGCCGCACCGCAGCACCAGCCATACTGCACCAACCAGACCACACAGCAGCACCTGCCATACTGCACCAACCAGACCGCACCACAGCACCTGCCATACTGCACCAACCAGACCGCACCGCAGCAGCTGCCATACTGCACCCACCAGACCGCACAGCAGCAGCCAAACTGCACCAACCAGACCGCACCACATCACCTGCCATACTGCAACCACCAGACCGCACCGCAGCAGCTGCCATACTGCACCCACCAGACAGCACCGCAGCACCTGCCATACTGCACCAACCAGACAGCACCACCTGCCATACTGCACCAATCAGACCGCACCGCAGCACCTGCCATACTGCACCAACCAGACAGCACAGCATCACCTGCCATACTGCACCAACCAGACCGCACCACATCACCTGCCATACTGCACCCACCAGACCGCACCGACCAGGCCGCACCGCAGCAGCTGCCATACTGCACCGACCAGACCGCACAGCAGCACCTGCCATACTGCACCAACCAGACCGCACCACATCACCTGCCATACTGCACCAACCAGGCCGCACCGCAGCAGCTGCCATACTGCACCAACCAGACCGCACAGCAGCACCTGCCATACTGCACCAACCAGGCTGCACCGCAGCAGCTGCCATACTGCACCCACCAGACCGCACAGCAGCACCTTCCATACTGCACCAACCAGGCTGCACCGCAGCACCTGCCACACAGCATCAACCAGACCGCACAGCAGCACCTGCCAAACTGCACCAGCCAGGTCGCACCGCAGCAGCTTTCATACTGCACCAACCAGACCGCACCACAGCAGCTGTCATACTGCACCAACCAGACCGCACCGCAGCACCTGCCATACTGCACCAACCAGACCGCACAGCACCTGCCATACTGCACCAACCAGACCGCACCGCAGCACCTGCCATACTGCACCAACCAGACCGCACCGCAGCACCTGCCATACTGCACCAACCAGACCGCACCGCAGCACCTGCCATACTGCACCAACAAGATCGCACCGCAGCACCTGCCATACTGCACCAACCAGACCGCACCGCAGCACCTGCCATACTGCACCAACCAGACCGCACAGCACCTGCCATACTGCACCCACCAGACCACACCGCAGCACCTGCCATACTGCACCAACCAGACCGCACAGCAGCACCTGCCATACTGCACCAACCAGACCGCACAGCAGTACCTGCCATACTGCACCAACCAGACCGCACAGCACTACCTGCCATACTGCACCAACCAGACCGCACAGCACCTGCCATACTGCACCAACCAGACCTCACCGCAGCACCTGCCATACTGCACCAACCAGACCGCACCGCAGCACCTGCCATACTGCACCAACCAGACCGCACAGCACTACCTGCCATACTGCACCAACCAGACCGCACAGCACCTGCCATACTGCACCCACCAGACCGCACCGCAGCAGCTGCCATACTGCACCAACCAGACCTCACAGCACCTGCCATACTGCACCCACCAGACCACACAGCAGCACCTGCCATACTGCACCCACCAGACCGCACAGCAGCACCTGCCATACTGCACCCACCAGACCGCACAGCAGCACCTGCCATACTGCACCCACCAGACCTCACCGCAGCACCTGCCATACTGCACCAACCAGACCGCACAGCAGCAGCCATACTGCACCAACCAGACCGCACCGCAGCACCAGCCATACTGCACCAACCAGACCGCACAGCAGCACCTGCCATACTGCACCCACCAGACCGCACCGCAGCAGCTGCCATACTGCACCAACCAGACCGCACCGCAGCACCTGCCATACTGCACCAACCAGACTGCACCGCAGCACCTGCCATACTGCACCAACCAGACCGCACCGCAGCAGCTGCCATACTGCACCAACCAGACCGCACCGCAGCACCTGCCATACTGCACCAACCAGACTGCACCGCAGCACCTGCCATACTGCACCCACCAGACCGCACCGCAGCAGCTGCCATACTGCACCAACCAGACTGCACCGCAGCACCTGCCATACTGCACCAACTAGACCGCACCGCAGCAGCTGCCATACTGCACCCACCAGACCGCACCGCAGCACCTGCCATACTGCACCAACCAGACTGCACCGCAGCACCTGCCATACTGCACCAACCAGACCGCACCGCAGCAGCTGCCATACTGCACCAACCAGACCGCACCGCAGCACCTGCCATACTGCACCAACCAGACTGCACCGCAGCACCTGCCATACTGCACCAACCAGACCGCACCGCAGCAGCTGCCATACTGCACCAACCAGACTGCACCGCAGCACCTGCCATACTGCACCAACCAGACCGCACAGCAGCAGCTGCCATACTGCACCAACCAGACCACACGGCACCTGCCATACTGCACCAACCAGACCGGACAGCAGCACCTGCCATACTGCACCAACCAGACCGCACCGCAGCACCTGCCATACTGCACCCACCAGACCGCACCGCAGCAGCTGCCATACTGCACCAACCAGACCTCACAGCAGCACCTGCCATACTGCACCAACTAGACCGCACCGCAGCAGCTGCCATACTGCACCAACCAGACCGCACAGCACCTGCCATACTGCACCAACCAGACCGCACCGCATCACCTGCCATACTGCACCCACCAGACCACACAGCAGCACCTGCCATACTGCACCCACCAGACCGCACAGCAGCACCTGCCATACTGCACCCACCAGACCGCACAGCAGCACCTGCCATACTGCACCCACCAGACAGCACCGCAGCAGCTGCCATACTGCACCCACCAGACCTCACCGCAGCACCTGCCATACTGCACCAACCAGACCGCACAGCAGCAGCCATACTGCACCAACCAGACCGCACCGCAGCACCAGCCATACTGCACCAACCAGACCGCACAGCAGCACCTGCCATACTGCACCCACCAGACAGCACCACAGCACCTGCCATACTGCATCCACCAGACCGCACCGCAGCAGCTGCCATACTGCACCCACCAGACCACACAGCAGCACCTGCCATACTGCACCAACCAGGCCGCACCGCAGCACCTGCCATACTGCACCAACCAGGCCGCACCGCAGCACCAGCCATACTGCACCAACCAGACCACACAGCAGCACCTGCCATACTGCACCAACCAGACCGCACCACAGCACCTGCCATACTGCACCAACCAGACCGCACCACATCACCTGCCATACTGCAACCACCAGACCGCACCGCAGCAGCTGCCATACTGCACCCACCAGACAGCACCGCAGCACCTGCCATACTGCACCAACCAGACAGCACCACCTGCCATACTGCACCAATCAGACCGCACCGCAGCACCTGCCATACTGCACCAACCAGACAGCACAGCATCACCTGCCATACTGCACCAACCAGACCGCACCACATCACCTGCCATACTGCACCCACCAGACCGCACCGACCAGGCCGCACCGCAGCAGCTGCCATACTGCACCGACCAGACCGCACAGCAGCACCTGCCATACTGCACCAACCAGACCGCACCACATCACCTGCCATACTGCACCAACCAGGCCGCACCGCAGCAGCTGCCATACTGCACCAACCAGACCGCACAGCAGCACCTGCCATACTGCACCAACCAGGCTGCACCGCAGCAGCTGCCATACTGCACCCACCAGACCGCACAGCAGCACCTTCCATACTGCACCAACCAGACAGCACCGCAGCACCTGCCACACAGCATCAACCAGACCGCACAGCAGCACCTGCCAAACTGCACCAGCCAGGTCGCACCGCAGCAGCTTTCATACTGCACCAACCAGACCGCACCACAGCAGCTGTCATACTGCACCAACCAGACCGCACCGCAGCACCTGCCATACTGCACCAACCAGACCGCACAGCACCTGCCATACTGCACCAACCAGACCGCACCGCAGCACCTGCCATACTGCACCAACCAGACCGCACCGCAGCACCTGCCATACTGCACCAACCAGACCGCACCGCAGCACCTGCCATACTGCACCAACAAGATCGCACCGCAGCACCTGCCATACTGCACCAACCAGACCGCACCGCAGCACCTGCCATACTGCACCAACCAGACCGCACAGCACCTGCCATACTGCACCCACCAGACCACACCGCAGCACCTGCCATACTGCACCAACCAGACCGCACAGCAGCACCTGCCATACTGCACCAACCAGACCGCACAGCAGTACCTGCCATACTGCACCAACCAGACCGCACAGCACTACCTGCCATACTGCACCAACCAGACCGCACAGCACCTGCCATACTGCACCAACCAGACCTCACCGCAGCACCTGCCATACTGCACCAACCAGACCGCACCGCAGCACCTGCCATACTGCACCAACCAGACCGCACAGCACTACCTGCCATACTGCACCAACCAGACCGCACAGCACCTGCCATACTGCACCCACCAGACCGCACCGCAGCAGCTGCCATACTGAACCAACCAGACCTCACAGCACCTGCCATACTGCACCCACCAGACCACACAGCAGCACCTGCCATACTGCACCCACCAGACCGCACAGCAGCACCTGCCATACTGCACCCACCAGACCGCACAGCAGCACCTGCCATACTGCACCCACCAGACCTCACCGCAGCACCTGCCATACTGCACCAACCAGACCGCACAGCAGCAGCCATACTGCACCAACCAGACCGCACCGCAGCACCAGCCATACTGCACCAACCAGACCGCACAGCAGCACCTGCCATACTGCACCCACCAGACCGCACCGCAGCAGCTGCCATACTGCACCCACCAGACCACACAGCAGCACCTGCCATACTGCACCAACCAGGCCGCACCGCAGCACCTGCCATACTGCACCAACCAGGCCGCACCGCAGCACCTGCCATACTGCACCAACCAGACCACACAGCAGCACCTGCCATACTGCACCAACCAGACCGCACCACAGCACCTGCCATACTGCACCAACCAGACCTCACCGCAGCACCTGCCATACTGCACCAACCAGACCGCACCGCAGCAGCTGCCATACTGCACCCACCAGACCGCACAGCAGCAGCCAAACTGCACCAACCAGACCGCACCACATCACCTGCCATACTGCAACCACCAGACCGCACCACAGCAGCTGTCATACTGCACCAACCAGACCGCACCGCCTGCCATACTGCACCAACCAGACCGCACAGCACCTGCTATACTGCACCAACCAGACCGCACCGCAGCACCTGCCATACTGCACCAACCAGACCGCACCGCAGCACCTGCCATACTGCACCAACCAGACCGCACAGCACCTGCCATACTGCACCCACCAGACCGCACAGCACCTGCCATACTGCACCAACCAGACCGCACAGCAGCACCTGCCATACTGCACCAACCAGACCGCACAGCAGCACCTGCCATACTGCACCAACCAGACCGCACCGCAGCACCTGCCATACTGCACCAACCAGACCGCACCGCAGCACCTGCCATACTGCACCAACCAGACCGCAGCACCTGCCATACTGCACCAACCAGACTGCACCGCAGCACCTGCCTTACTGCACCAACCAGACCGCACAGCAGCACCAGCCATACTGCACCAACCAGACTGCACAGCACCTGCCATACTGCACCCACCAGACCGCACAGCACCTGCCATACTGCACCCACCAGACCGCACAGCACCAGCCATACTGCACCAACCAGACTGCACCGCAGCACCAGCCATACTGCACCAACCAGACCGCACAGCACCTGCCATACTGCACCCACCAGACCGCACAGCACCTGCCATACTGCACCCACCAGACCGCACAGCAGCACCTGCCATACTGCACCAACCAGACCGCACCGCTGCACCTGCCATACTGCAAGAACCGCACTGAAGCACTCACACTACAGCACCCACAACGTATCGGGGCACCCGCCACACTGTACTAACCGCACCGCAGTACCCGCCACACAACACGGCACTGAGAAGAAAAAGTGGTGCAGTGATAATGGATGGACATCGTCATTAACAAATGTCTGCTTTTTACAGGTTTAAAAACAAAAGCAAAAAAAAAATCACAATAATAAGATATAGTGCAGCAAGGAGCCTGGTGTGACTATACCGCAGCGAGGAGCCTGGTGTGACTATACCGCAGCGAGGAGCCTGGTGTGACTATACCGCAGCGAGGAGCCTGGTGTGACTATACCGCAGCGAGGAGCCCGGTGTGACTATACCGCAGCGAGGAGCCCGGTGTGACTATACCGCAGCGAGGAGCCCGGTGTGACTATACCGCAGCGAGGAGCTCGGTGTGACTATACCGCAGCGAGGAGCCCGGTGTGACTATACCGCAGCGAGGAGCCTGCTGTGACTATACCGCAGCGAGGAGCCTGGTGTGACTATACCGCAGCGAGGAGCCTGCTGTGACTATACCGCAGCGAGGAGCCTGCTGTGACTATACCGCAGCGAGGAGCCTGCTGTGACTATACCGCAGCGAGGAGCCTGGTGTGACTATACCGTAGCGAGGAGCCTGGTGTGAATATACCGCAGCTAGGAGCCTAGTGTGAATATACCGCAGCGAGGAGCCTAGTGTGACTATACTGCAGCGAGGAGCCTGGTGTGACTATACTGCATCGAGGAGCCTGGTGTGAATATACTGCAGCAAGGAGCCTGGTGTGACTATACCGCAGCGAGGAGCCTGGTGTGAATATACCGCAGCGAGGAGCCTGGTGTGACTATACCGCAGCGAGGAGCACTGTGTAATTATACCGCAGCGAGGAGCCCAGTGTGACTATACCGCAGCGAGGTGCCCGGTGTGACTATACCGCAGCGAGGAGCCCGGTGTGACTATACCGCAGCGAGGAGCCCGGTGTGACTATACCGCAGCGAGGAGCCCGGTGTGACTATACCGCAGCGAGGAGCCCGGTGTGACTATACCGCAGCGAGGAGCCCGGTGTGACTATACCGCAGCGAGGAGCCCGGTGTGACTATACCGCAGCGAGGAGCCCGGTGTGGCTATACCTCAGCGAGGAGCCCGGTGTGACTATACCGCAGCGAGGAGCCCGGTGTGACTATACCGCAGCGAGGAGCCCGGTGTGACTATACCGCAGCGAGGAGCCCGGTGTGACTATACCGCAGCGAGGATCCCGGTGTGACTATACCGCAGCGAGGAGCCCGGTGTGACTATACCGCAGCGAGGAGCCCGGTGTGGCTATACCGCAGCGAGGAGCCCGGTGTGACTATACCGCAGCGAGGAGCCCGGTGTGACTATACCGCAGCGAGGAGCCCGGTGTGACTATACCGCAGCGAGGAGCCCGGTGTGACTATACCGCAGCGAGGAGCCCGGTGTGACTATACCGCAGCGAGGAGCCCGGTGTGACTATACCGCAGCGAGGAGCCCGGTGTGACTATACCGCAGCGAGGAGCCTGGCGTGAATTTGCTGCACCGAGGGGGTTGGTGTGAATACAATGCAGCCTGTGCCCACTTGGATGCCCGTTCTGATGCCCAGAAGCCGTCTGGTCCCGGCTGCAGTGACCTCAGTTAGATGCGGCCATCACTATGTATGTAATGCTGGTGTGAGATCAGCGACTCAATAACGCCCTCCAGTGCCCACTTTGATGCTCATTTTTGTGCCAGTTTTATCGTTTTTGCAGCATTATTAAGTATATTCACACCGGGCTCCTCGTTGCGGTATATTCACACCGGGCTCCTCGCTGCGGTATATTCACACCAGGCTCCTCGCTGCGGTATAGTCACACCGGGCTCCTCCCTGCAGTATATTCACACCAGGCTCCTCCCTGCGGTATAGTCACACCGGGCTCCTCCCTGCAGTATATTCACACCGGGCTCCTCGCTGCAGTATATTCACACCGGGCTCCTCGCTGCGGTATAGTCACACCGGGCTCCTCCCTGCGGTATATTCACACCGGGCTCCTCCTTGCGGTATAGTCACACCGGGCTCCTCCCTGCGGTATAGTCACACCGGGCTCCTCCCTGCGGTATAGTCACACCGGGCTCCTCCCTGCGGTATATTCACACCGGGCTCCTCCCTGCGGTATATTCACACCGGGCTCCTCCCTGCGGTATATTCACACCGGGCTCCTCCTTGCGGTATAGTCACACCGGGCTCCTCCCTGCGGTATAGTCACACCGGGCTCCTCCCTGCGGTATAGTCACACCGGGCTCCTCCCTGCGGTATATTCACACCAGGCTCCTCCCTGCGGTATATTCACACCGGGCTCCTCCCTGCGGTATAGTCACACCGGGCTCCTCCCTGCGGTATATTCACACCGGGCTCCTCCTTGCGGTATAGTCACACCGGGCTCCTCCCTGCGGTATAGTCACACCGGGCTCCTCCCTGCGGTATATTCACACCGGGCTCCACCCTGCGGTATATTCACTCCGGGCTCCTCCCTGCGGTATAGTCACACCGGGCTCCTCCCTGCGGTATATTCACACCGGGCTCCTCCTTGCGGTATAGTCACACCGGGCTCCTCCCTGCGGTATAGTCACACCGGGCTCCTCCCTGCGGGATATTCACACCGGGCTCCTCCCTGCGGTATATTCACACCGGGCTCCTCCCTGCGGTATATTCACACCGGGCTCCTCCCTGCGGTATATTCACACCGGGCTCCTCCCTGCGGTATAGTCACACCGGGCTCCTCCCTGCGGTATATTCACTCCGGGCTCCTCCCTGCGGTATAGTCACACCGGGCTCCTCCCTGCGGTATAGTCACACCGGGCTCCTCCTTGCGGTATAGTCACACCGGGCTCCTCCCTGCGGTATAGTCACACCGGGCTCCTCCTTGCAGTATATTCACACCGGGCTCCTCCTTGCAGTATATTCACACCGGGCTCATCCTTGTGGTATATTCACACCGGGCTCCTCCTTGCGGTATATTCACACCGGGCTCCTCCCTGCGGTATAGTCACACCGGGCTCCACCCTGCGGTATAGTCACACCGGGCTCCTCCTTGCAGTATATTCACACCGGGCTCCTCCTTGTGGTATATTCACACCGGGCTCCTCCTTGTGGTATATTCACACCGGGCTCCTCCCTGCAGTATATTCACACCGGGCTCCTCGCTGCAGTATATTCACACCGGGCTCCTCGCTGCGGTATAGTCACACCGGGCTCCTCCCTGCGGTATATTCACACGGGGCTCCTCCTTGCGGTATAGTCACACCGGGCTCCTCCCTGCGGTATAGTCACACCGGGCTCCTCCCTGCGGTATAGTCACACCGGGCTCCTCCCTGCGGTATATTCACACCAGGCTCCTCCCTGCGGTATAGTCACACCGGGCTCCTCCCTGCGGTATATTCACACCGGGCTCCTCCCTGCGGTATATTCACACCGGGCTCCTCCCTGCGGTATAGTCACACCGGGCTCCTCCCTGCGGTATATTCACACCGGGCTCCTCCTTGCGGTATAGTCACACCGGGCTCCTCCCTGCGGTATAGTCACACCGGGCTCCTCCCTGCGGTATATTCACACCGGGCTCCACCCTGCGGTATATTCACTCCGGGCTCCTCCCTGCGGTATAGTCACACCGGGCTCCTCCCTGCGGTATATTCACACCGGGCTCCTCCTTGCGGTATAGTCACACCGGGCTCCTCCCTGCGGTATAGTCACACCGGGCTCCTCCCTGCGGGATATTCACACCGGGCTCCTCCCTGCGGTATATTCACACCGGGCTCCTCCCTGCGGTATATTCACTCCGGGCTCCTCCCTGCGGTATATTCACACCGGGCTCCTCCCTGCGGTATATTCACACCGGGCTCCTCCCTGCGGTATAGTCACACCGGGCTCCTCCCTGCGGTATATTCACTCCGGGCTCCTCCCTGCGGTATAGTCACACCGGGCTCCTCTCTGCGGTATAGTCACACCGGGCTCCTCCTTGCGGTATAGTCACACCGGGCTCCTCCCTGCGGTATAGTCACACCGGGCTCCTCCTTGCGGTATATTCACACCGGGCTCCTCCTTGCAGTATATTCACACCGGGCTCCTCCTTGTGGTATATTCACACCGGGCTCCTCCTTGCGGTATATTCACACCGGGCTCCTCCCTGCGGTATAGTCACACCGGGCTCCACCCTGCGGTATAGTCACACCGGGCTCCTCCTTGCAGTATATTCACACCGGGCTCCTCCTTGTGGTATATTCACACCGGGCTCCTCCTTGTGGTATATTCACACCAGGCTCCTCCTTGCGGTATATTCACACCGGGCTCCTCCCTGCGGTATATTCACACCGGGCTCCTCCTTGCGGTATATTCACACCGGGCTCCTCCTTGCGGTATAGTCACACCGGGCTCCTCGCTGCGGTATATTCACACCGGGCTCCTCGCTGCGGTATAGTCACACCGGGCTCCTCCTTGCGGTATATTCACACCGGGCTCCTCGCTGCGGTATACACACCGGGCTCCTCGCTGCAGTATATTCACACCGGGCTCCTCCCTGCGGTATATTCACACCGGGCTCCTGGCTGCGGTATATTATTATTGTGATCTTTTGTTGTCAAATCTGTACAAAAATATAAATAAAAAAAAATTGAGAAATAAGAAACCAACTTCAGCCTCCTAATGTCTCCGAGCGCCACAGAGAACGTGTAACACTCAGGTCACAGCCCTCTTGACTGCTCATAGACAGAGCTCAGCAGCGCCCCCAGGAGCTGACGCCACACATACCCTCTGCAGGGTTTGATCAGTGCAGCAATGTCTGAACGAGCCATCGATGGACAAACAGGTCACCCAGCTCTCCCAGAGGCCAGAACTACGGCCAGGAGCAATCAGGAGAGGGATCCCCGAATCATCAGGCGGCTCTGAGCCCACTGCACCCGAGACAGCCATGTACCGGACCCCTGAGCCGCCGTCTGCTGAGCCGTGTATCTAATCCCATCCTGTGTGATACTGACTGCTGAGCCGTGTATCTAATCCTATCCTGTGTGATACTGACTGCTGAGCTGTGTATCTAATCCTCTCCTGTGTGATACTGACTGCTGAGCCGTGTATCTAATCCTCTCCTGTGTGATACTGACTGCTGAGCCGTGTATCTAATCCTATCCTGTGTGATACTGACTGCTGAGCTGTGTATCTAATCCTCTCCTGTGTGATACTGACTGCTGAGCCGTGTATCTAATCCTCTCCTGTGTGATACTGACTGCTGAGCCGTGTATCTAATCCTCTCCTGTGTGATACTGACTGCTGAGCCGTGTATCTAATCCTACCCTGTGTGATACTGACTGCTGAGCCGTGTATCTAATCCTATCCCGTGATACTGACTGCTGAGCCGTGTATCTAATCCTCTCCTGTGTGATACTGACTGCTGAGCTGTGTATCTAATCCTCTCCTGTGTGATACTGACTGCTGAGCCGTGTATCTAATCCTATCCCGTGTGATACTGACTGCTGAGCTGTGTATCTAATCCTATCCCGTGTGATACTGACTGCTGAGCCGTGTATCTAATCCTATCCCGTGTGATACTGACTGCTGAGCTGTGTATCTAATCCTCTCCTGTGTGATACTGACTGCTGAGCTGTGTATCTAATCCTCTCCTGTGTGATACTGACTGCTGAGCTGTGTATCTAATCCTATCCCGTGTGATACTGACTGCTGAGCTGTGTATCTAATCCTCTCCTGTGTGATACTGACTGCCGAGCCGTGTATCTAATCCTATCCTGTGTGATACTGTCTGCTGAGCCGTGTATCTAATTTTCTCCTGTGTGATACTGACTGCTGAGCCGTGTATCTAATCCTCTCCTGTGTGAGTCTGCTGAGCCATGTATCTAATCCTATCACACAGGAGAGGATTAGATACACGTCTCAGCAGTCAGTATCACACAGGAGAGGATTAGAAACACGGCTCAGCAGTCAGTATCACACAGGAGAGGATTAGATTCACGGCTCAGCAGTATCACAGGATAGGATTAGATACACGGCTCAGCAGTCAGTATCACACGGGAGAGGATTAGATACACGGCTCAGTAGTCAGTATCACACGGGATACTGTCTGCTGAGCCGTGTATCTAATCCTATCCTGTGATACTGACTGCTGAGCCGTGTATCTAATCCTCTCCTGAGTGATACTGACTGCAGAGCCGTGTATCTAATCCTCTCCTGAGTGATACTGACTGCAGAGCCGTGTATCTAATCCCATCCTGTGGGATAGTCTTCTGAGCCCTGTATCTAATCCCATCCTGTGTGATACTGTCTCGGCGTGGTGGTGCTGACATTTGGGGGTTGGTGTAGTGTGGTACGCTACGGCCTCGGTGACCCGTTTAATCGCTTGCAGCCTCCGCCGCTTCCCCCAGGTCCCGATGCCGCAGGCAGTAATAACGCGGTAATTATAATGTGGTGGGTCAGGCGACGCGCCGGGCGCTGCCAGTGTCGGTAACCGCCCTCCGGCACATGTGGAATCTGTTACCAGGATTAGGCCGGTCACAATGACGCAGCGCGGGGACGTCTGCTGCACAACAGGGCGGAATAATCCTGAGGTCACAGCAGCGACCTGAAATGACTGAGTGCGACCTGGAGACGAGGAAACAGCGCAAAGACCAGCACAAGACCACAGAAGCCGAAGACATGTACAGGACCACACGTGTGATATTACACGGGGGAGCGTCTGTATTACACGTGTGATATTACACGGGGGGAGCGTCTGTATTACACGTGTGATATTACACGGGGGGAGCGTCTGTATTACACGCGCGACATTACACGGGGGAGCGTCTGTATTACACGTGTGATATTACACGGGGGGAGCGTCTGTATTACACGCGTGACATTACACGGGGGAGCGTCTGCATTACACGCGCGACATTACACGGGGGAGCGTCTGTATTACACGCGTAACATTACACGGGGGAGCGTCTGTATTACACGTGTGATATTACACGGGGGGAGCGTCTGTATTACACGCGTGATATTACACGGGGGGAGCGTCTGTATTACACGCGTGACATTACACGGGGGAGCGTCTGCATTACACGCGCGACATTACACGGGGGAGCGTCTGTATTACACGCGTAACATTACACGGGGGAGCGTCTGTATTACACGCGTGACATTACACGGGGGAGCGTCTGTATTACACGCGCGACATTACACGGGGGAGCGTCTGCATTACACGGGGGAGCGTCTGTATTACACGTGGGATATTACACGGGGGAGCGTCTGTATTACACGCGCGACATTACACGGGGGAGCGTCTGTATTACACGCGTGACATTACACGGGGGAGCGTCTGTATTACACGTGTGACATTACACGGGGGAGCGTCTGTATTACACGCGTGACATTACACGGGGGAGCGTCTGTATTACACGCGTGACATTACACGGGGGAGCGTCTGTATTACACGCGTGACATTACACGGGGGAGCGTCTATTACACGCGTGACATTACACGGGGGAGCGTCTGTATTACACGCGTGACATTACACGGGGGAGCGTCTGTATTACACGCGTGATATTACACGGGGGAGCGTCTGTATTACACGCGTGATATTACACGGGGGAGCGTCTGTATTACACGCGTGATATTACACGGGGGAGCGTCTGTATTACACGCGTGATATTACACGGGGGAGCGTCTGTATTACACGCGTGACATTACACGGGGGAGCGTCTGTATTACACGCGTGACATTACACGGGGGAGCGTCTGTATTACACGCGTGACATTACACGGGGGAGCGTCTGTATTACACGCGTGATATTACACGGGGGAGCGTCTGTATTACACGCGTGATATTACACGGGGGAGCGTCTGTATTACACGCGTGATATTACACGGGGGAGCGTCTGTATTACACGCGTGATATTACACGGGGGAGCGTCTGTATTACACGCGTGATATTACACGGGGGAGCGTCTGTATTACACGCGTGATATTACACGGGGGAGCGTCTGTATTACACGCGTGACATTACACGGGGGAGCGTCTGTATTACACGCGTGACATTACACGGGGGAGCGTCTGTATTACACGCGTGACATTACACGGGGGAGCGTCTATTACACGCGTGACATTACACGGGGGAGCGTCTGTATTACACGCGTGACATTACACGGGGGAGCGTCTGTATTACACGCGTGACATTACACGGGGGAGCGTCTGTATTACACGCGTGACATTACACGGGGGAGCGTCTGTATTACACGCGTGACATTACACGGGGGAGCGTCTGTATTACACGCGTGACATTACACGGGGGAGCGTCTGTATTACACGCGTGACATTACACGGGGGAGCGTCTGTATTACACGCGTGACATTACACGGGGGAGCGTCTGTATTACACGCGTGACATTACACGGGGGAGCGTCTGTATTACACGCGTGACATTACACGGGGGAGCGTCTGTATTACACGCGTGACATTACACGGGGGAGCGTCTGTATTACACGCGTGATATTACACGGGGGAGCGTCTGTATTACACGCGTGATATTACACGGGGGAGCGTCTGTATTACACGCGTGATATTACACGGGGGAGCGTCTGTATTACACGCGTGATATTACACGGGGGAGCGTCTGTATTACACGCGTGATATTACACGGGGGAGCGTCTGTATTACACGCGTGATATTACACGGGGGAGCGTCTGTATTACACGCGTGATATTACACGGGGGAGCGTCTGTATTACACGCGTGATATTACACGGGAGAGCGTCTGTATTACACGCGTGATATTACACGGGGGAGCGTCTGTATTACACGCGTGATATTACACGGGGGAGCGTCTGTATTACACGCGTGATATTACACGGGGGGAGCGTCTGTATTACACGGGGGAGCGTCTGTATTACACGCGTGATATTACACGGGGGAGCGTCTGTATTACACGCGTGATATTACACGGGGGAGCGTCTGTATTACACGCGTGATATTACACGGGGGAGCGTCTGTATTACACGCGTGATATTACACGGGGGAGCGTCTGTATTACACGCGTGATATTACACGGGGGAGCGTCTGTATTACACGCGTGATATTACACGGGGGAGCGTCTGTATTACACGCGTGATATTACACGGGGGAGCGTCTGTATTACACGCGTGATATTACACGGGGGAGCGTCTGTATTACACGCGTGATATTACACGGGAGAGCGTCTGTATTACACGCGTGATATTACACGGGGGAGCGTCTGTATTACACGCGTGATATTACACGGGGGAGCGTCTGTATTACACGCGTGATATTACACGGGGGGAGCGTCTGTATTACACGGGGGAGCGTCTGTATTACACGCGTGATATTACACGGGGGAGCGTCTGTATTACACGCGTGATATTACACGGGGGAGCGTCTGTATTACACGCGTGATATTACACGGGGGAGCGTCTGTATTACACGCGTGATATTACACGGGGGAGCGTCTGTATTACACGCGTGATATTACACGGGGGGAGCGTCTGTATTACACGCGTGATATTACACGGGGGGAGCGTCTGTATTACACGCGTGATATTACACGGGGAAGCGTCTGTATTACACGCGTGATATTACACGGGGAAGCGTCTGTATTACACGCGTGATATTACACGGGGGAGCGTCTGTATTACACGCGTGATATTACACGGGGGAGCGTCTGTATTACACGCGTGATATTACACGGGGGAGCGTCTGTATTACACGCGTGATATTACACGGGGGAGCGTCTGTATTACACGCGTGATATTACACGGGGGAGAGTCTGTATTACACGCGTGATATTACACGGGGGAGCGTCTGTATTACACGCGTGATATTACACGGGGGAGCGTCTGTATTACACGCGTGATATTACACGGGGGAGCGTCTGTATTACACGCGTGATATTACACGGGGGAGCGTCTGTATTACACGCGTGATATTACACGGGGGAGCGTCTGTATTACACGCGTGATATTACACGGGGGAGCGTCTGTATTACACGCGTGATATTACACGGGGGAGCGTCTGTATTACACGCGTGATATTACACGGGGGAGCGTCTGTATTACACGCGTGATATTACACGGGGGAGCGTCTGTATTACACGCGTGATATTACACGGGGAAGCGTCTGTATTACACGCGTGATATTACACGGGGGAGCGTCTGTATTACACGCGTGATATTACACGGGGGAGAGTCTGTATTACACGTGTGATATTACACGGGGGAGCGTCTGTATTACACGCGTGATATTACACGGGGGAGCGTCTGTATTACACGCGTGATATTACACGGGGGAGCGTCTGTATTACACGCGTGATATTACACGGGGGAGCGTCTGTATTACACGCGTGATATTACACGGGGGAGCGTCTGTATTACACGCGTGACATTACACGGGGAGCGTCTGTATTACACGCGTGACATTACACGGGGAGCGTCTGTATTACACGCGTGACATTACACGCGTGACATTACACGGGGAGCGTCTGTATTACACGCGTGATATTACACGGGGGAGCGTCTGTATTACACGGGGAGCGTCTGTATTACACGCGCGACATTACACGGGGAGCGTCTGTATTACACGCGTGATATTACACGGGGAGCGTCTGTATTACACGCGTGATATTACACGGGGGAGCGTCTGTATTACACGCGTGATATTACACGGGGGAGCGTCTGTATTACACGCGTGATATTACACGGGGAGCGTCTGTATTACACGCGTGATATTACACGGGGAGCGTCTGTATTACACGCGTGATATTACACGGGGGAGCGTCTGTATTACACGCGTGATATTACACGGGGGAGCGTCTGTATTACACGCGATATTACACGGGGGAGCGTCTGTATTACACGCGTGACATTACACGGGGGAGCGTCTGTATTACACGCGTGATATTACACGGGGGAGCGTCTGTATTACACGCGTGATATTACACGGGGGAGCGTCTGTATTACACGGGGGAGCGTGACAGACACTGCCCCCCCAGAGCACCGCATACCCCGGAGCCCCGGACACAACCCCCCGGAGCACTACTATACCCCGTGTTCCCGGGATCCTCTGCGCTGCCGCTTCAACAACCAATGAGGCGGCTCCCCAGATCACATGACTCAGATCCGCCTGACCTTCTGATTGGTCACATAACTTAAGGGCGGGACCGTCCTCCTGCTACACTCAGTAACATGGCGCTCTCCATAGTCCGGCGTGCAGTGCGGAGCCGACTGAGAAACGGGACCCGGACACTGTGCACAGACCGGAAGCACCGACCACAGGTGACACCGGAACTGACTCACTGCTCACATGATTAATCCACGTCCGGAGCGCCCTCTAGTGTCAGGTTATATCATCACTGATGGTGTGTGTGGAGCGCCCTCTAGTGTCAGGTTATATCATCACTGATTATGTGTGCGGAGCGCCCTCTAGTGTCAGGTTATATCATCACTGATTATGTGTGCGGAGCGCCCTCTAGTGTCAGGTTATATCATCACTGATGGTGTGTGCGGAGCGCCCTCTAGTGTCAGGTTATATCATCACTGATTATGTGTGCGGAGCGCCCTCTAGTGTCAGGTTATATCATCACTGATTATGTGTGCGGAGCGCCCTCTAGTGTCAGGTTATATCATCACTGATGGTGTGTGCGGAGCGCCCTCTAGTGTCAGGTTATATCATCACTGATGGTGTGTGCGGAGCGCCCTCTAGTGTCAGGTTATATCATCACTGATTATGTGTGCGGAGCGCCCTCTAGTGTCAGGTTATATCATCACTGATTATGTGTGCGGAGCGCCCTCTAGTGTCAGGTTATATCATCACTGATGGTGTGTGCGGAGCGCCCTCTAGTGTCAGGTTATATCATCACTGATTATGTGTGTGGAGCGCCCTCTAGTGTCAGGTTATATCATCACTGATTATGTGTGTGGAGCGCCCTCTAGTGTCAGGTTATATCATCACTGATTATGTGTGTGGAGCGCCCTCTAGTGTCAGGTTATATCATCACTGATTATGTGTGCGGAGCGCCCTCTAGTGTCATGATATATCGTCACTGATGGTGTGTGCGGAGCACCCTCTAGTGGCAGGTTATATCATCACTGATGGTGTGTGCGGAGCACCCTCTAGTGTCAGGTTATATCATCACTGATGGTGTGTGCGGAGCACCCTCTAGTGGCAGGTTATATCATCACTGATGGTGTGTGCGGAGCACCCTCTAGTGTCAGGTTATATCATCACTGATGGTGTGTGCGGAGCGCCCTCTAGTGTCAGGTTATATCATCACTGATGATGTGTGCGGAGCGCCCTCTAGTGTCAGGTTATATCATCACTGATGATGTGTGAGGAGCGCCCTCTACTGTCAGGATATATCATCACTGATGTGTGTGGAGCGCCCTCTAGTGTCAGGTTATATCATCACTGATGATGTGTGGGGAGCTCCCTCTAGTGTCAGGTTATATCATCACTGATGGTGTGTGCGGAGCGCCCTCTAGTGTCAGGTTATATCATCACTGATGTGTGCAGAGCGCCCTCTAGTGTCGGGTTGTATCATCACTGATGGTGTTTGTGGAGCTCCCTCTAGTGTCATGTTATATCATCACTGATGTGTGCGGAGCGCCCTCTAGTGTCGGGTTATATCATCACTGATGGTGTTTGTGGAGCTCCCTCTACTGTCAGGTTATATCATCACTGATGGTCGGTGTGAGCAGAGCGCCCTCTAGTGTCAGGTTATATAATCACTGATGATGTGTGTGGAGCGCCCTCTAGTGTCGGGTTATATCATCACTGATGATGTGTGTGGAGCGCCCTCTAGTGTCGGGTTATATCATCACTGATGGTGTTTGTGGAGCGCCCTCTAGTGTCGGGTTATATCATCACTGATGATGTGTGTGGAGCGCCCTCTAGTGTCAGGTTATATCATCACTGATGGTGTTTGTGGAGCGCCCTCTAGTGTCGGGTTATATCATCACTGATGGTGTTTGTGGAGCGCCCTCTAGTGTCGGGTTATATCATCACTGATGATGTGTGTGGAGCGCCCTCTAGTGTCGGGTTATATCATCACTGATGGTGTGTGTGGCGCGCCCTCTAGTGTCAGGTTATATCATCATTGATGATGTGTGTGGAGCGCCCTCTAGTGTCAGGTTATATCATCACTGATGGTGTGTGTGGAGCTCCCTCTAGCGTCGGGTTATATCATCACTGATGATGTGTGCGGAGTGCCCTCTAGTGTCAGGTTATATCATCACTGATGGTGTGTGCGGAGTGCCCTCTAGTGTCAGGTTATATCATCACTGATGGTGCGTGCGGAGCGCCCTCTAGTGTCGGGTTATATTATCACTGATGATGTGTGCGGAGCGCCCTCTAGTGTCAGGTTATATCATCACTGATGATGTGTGCGGAGCACGCTCTAGTGTCAGGTTATAACATCACTGATGATGTGTGCAGAGCGCCCTCTAGTGTCAGGTTATATCATCACTGATGGTGTTTGTGGAGCGTCCTCTAGTGTCAGGTTATATCATCACTGGTGATGTGTGCAGAGCGCCCTCTAGTGTCGGGTTATAACATCACTGATGATGTGTGCGGAGCGCCCTCTAGTGTCAGGTTATATCATCACTGATGATGTGTGCAGAGCGCCCTCTAGTGTCAGGTTATATCATCACTGATGGTGTTTGTGGAGCGTCCTCTAGTGTCAGGTTATATCATCACCGATGATGTGTGCGGAGCGCCCTCTAGTGTCGGGTTATATCATCACTGATGATGTGTGCGGAGCGCCCTCTAGTGTCAGGTTATATCATCACTGATGATGTGTGCGGAGCACGCTCTAGTGTCAGGTTATAACATCACTGATGATGTGTGCAGAGCGCCCTCTAGTGTCAGGTTATATCATCACTGATGGTGTTTGTGGAGCGTCCTCTAGTGTCAGGTTATATCATCACTGGTGATGTGTGCAGAGCGCCCTCTAGTGTCGGGTTATATCATCACTGATGATGTGTGCGGAGCTCCCTCTAGTGTCGGGTTATATCATCACTGATGGTGTGTGCGGAGCGCCCTCTAGTGTCACAATATATCGTCACTGATGGTGTGTGCAGAGCGCCCTCTAGTGTCGGGTTATATCATCACTGATGATGTGTGTGGAGCGCCCTCTAGTGTCATGATATATCGTCACTGATGGTGTGTGCGGAGCGCCCTCTAGTGTCTGGTTATATCATCACTGATGATGTGTGCGGAGCGTCCACTAGTGTCAGGTTATATCATCACTGATGGTGTGTGTGGAGCACCCTCTAGTGTCAGGATATATCATCACTGATGGTGTGTGCGGAGCGCTCTCTAGTGTCGGGTTATATCATCACTGATGATGTGTGCGGAGCTCCCTCTAGTGTCAGGATATATCATCACTGATGATGTGTGCGGAGCACCCTCTAGTGTCGGGTTATATAATCACTGATGACGTGTGCGGAGCGTCCACTAGTGTCAGGATATATCATCACTGATGACATGTGCGGAGCGCCCTCTAGTGTCAGGATATATCATCACTGATGGTGTGTGTGGAGCGCCCTCTAGTGTCACGATATATCATCACTGATGATGTATGTGGAGCGCCCTCTAGTGTCGGGTTATATCATCACCGATGATGTGTGCGGAGCGCCCTCTAGTGTCGGGTTATATTATCACTGATGATGTGTGCGGAGCGCCCTCTAGTGTCAGGATATATCATCACTGATGGTGTTTGTGGAGCGTCCTCTAGTGTCAGGTTATATCATCACTGATGATGTGTGCGGAGCGCCCTCTAGTGTCGGGTTATATTATCACTGATGATGTGTGCGGAGCGCCCTCTGGTGTCAGGTTATATCATCACTGATGGTGTTTGTGGAGCGTCCTCTAGTGTCAGGTTATATCACCACCGATGATGTGTGCAGAGCGCCCTCTAGTGTCAGGTTATATCATCACTGATGGTGTTTGTGGAGCGCCCTCTAGTGTCAGGATATATCATCACTGATGGTGTGTGTGGAGCGCCCTCTAGTGTCGGGTTATATCATCACTGATGTGTGTGAAGCGCCCTCTAGTGTCAGGTTATATCATCACTGGTGGTGTGTGTGGAGCGCCCTCTAGTGTCAGGATATATCATCACTGATGGTGTGTGTGGAGCGCCCTCTAGTGTCGGGTTATATCATCACTGATGATGTGTGTGAAGCGCCCTCTAGTGTCAGGTTATATCATCACTGGTGGTGTGTGTGGAGCGCCCTCTAGTGTCAGGTTATATCATCACTGGTGGTGTGTGTGGAGCGCCTTCTAGTGTCAGGATATATCATCACTGATGATGTGTGTGAAGCGCCCTCTAGTGTCAGGTTATATCATCACTGGTGGTGTGTGCGGAGCGCCCTCTAGTGTCGGGTTATATCATCACTGATGATGTGTGTGAAGCGCCCTCTAGTGTCAGGTTATATCATCACTGGTGGTGTGTGTGGAGCGCCCTCTAGTGTCAGGATATATCATCACTGATGGTGTGTGTGGAGCGCCCTCTAGTGTCGGGTTATATCATCACTGATGGTGTGTGTGGAGCGCCCTCTAGTGTCAGGTTATATCATCACTGATGGTGTGTGTGGAGCGCCCTCTAGTGTCAGGTTATATCATCACTGATGATGTGTGTGAAGCGCCCTCTAGTGTCAGATTATATCATCACTGGTGGTGTGTGTGGAGCGCCCTCTAGTGTCAGGATATATCATCACTGATGGTGTGTGTGGAGCGCCCTCTAGTGTCGGGTTATATCATCACTGATGATGTGTGTGAAGCGCCCTCTAGTGTCAGGTTATATCATCACTGGTGGTGTGTGTGGATCGCCCTCTAGTGTCAGGTTATATCATCACTGGTGGTGTGTGTGGAGCGCCCTCTAGTGTCAGGATATATCATCACTGATGGTGTGTGCGGAGCGCCCTCTAGTGTCAGGATATATCATCACTGATGGTGTGTGTGGAGCGCCCTCTAGTGTCAGGATATATCATCACTGATGGAGTGTGTGGAGCGCCCTCTAGTGTCAGGTTATATCATCACTGATGGTGTGTGTGGAGCGCCCTCTAGTGTCAGGTTATATCATCACTGATGATGTGTGTGGAGCGCCCTCTAGTGTCGGGTTATATCATCACTGATGGTCGGTGTGTGCGGAGCGCCCTCTAGTGTCAGGTTATATCATCACTGATGATGTGTGCGGAGCGCCCTCTAGTGTCAGGTTATATCATCACTGATGATGTGTGCGGAGTGTCCTCTAGTGTCAGGTTATATCATCACTGATGATGTGTGAGGAGCGCCCTCTACAGTCAGGATATATCATCACTGATGTGTGTGGAGCGCCCTCTAGTGTCAGGTTATATCATCACTGATGATGTGTGGGGAGCTCCCTCTAGTGTCAGGTTATATCATCACTGATGGTGTGTGCGGAGCGCCCTCTAGTGTCAGGTTATATCATCACTGATGTGTGCAGAGCGCCCTCTAGTGTCGGGTTGTATCATCACTGATGGTGTTTGTGGAGCTCCCTCTAGTGTCAGGTTATATCATCACTGATGTGTGCGGAGCGCCCTCTAGTGTCGGGTTATATCATCACTGATGGTGTTTGTGGAGCTCCCTCTACTGTCAGGTTATATCATCACTGATGGTCGGTGTGAGCAGAGCGCCCTCTAGTGTCAGGTTATATAATCACTGATGATGTGTGTGGAGCGCCCTCTAGTGTCGGGTTATATCATCACTGATGATGTTTGTGGAGCGCCCTCTAGTGTCGGGTTATATCATCACTGATGATGTGTGTGGAGCGCCCTCTAGTGTCGGGTTATATCATCACTGATGGTGTTTGTGGAGCGCCCTCTAGTGTCGGGTTATATCATCACTGATGATGTGTGTGGAGCGCCCTCTAGTGTCAGGTTATATCATCACTGATGGTGTTTGTGGAGCGCCCTCTAGTGTCGGGTTATATCATCACTGATGGTGTTTGTGGAGCGCCCTCTAGTGTCGGGTTATATCATCACTGATGATGTGTGTGGAGCGCCCTCTAGTGTCGGGTTATATCATCACTGATGGTGTGTGTGGCGCGCCCTCTAGTGTCAGGTTATATCATCATTGATGATGTGTGTGGAGCGCCCTCTAGTGTCAGGTTATATCATCATTGATGATGTGTGTGGAGCGCCCTCTAGCGTCGGGTTATATCATCACTGATGATGTGTGCGGAGTGCCCTCTAGTGTCAGGTTATATCATCACTGATGGTGTGTGCGGAGTGCCCTCTAGTGTCAGGTTATATCATCACTGATGATGTGTGCGGAGCACGCTCTAGTGTCAGGTTATAACATCACTGATGATGTGTGCAGAGCGCCCTCTAGTGTCAGGTTATATCATCACTGATGGTGTTTGTGGAGCGTCCTCTAGTGTCAGGTTATATCATCACTGGTGATGTGTGCAGAGCGCCCTCTAGTGTCGGGTTATATCTTCACTGATGATGTGTGCGGAGCGCCCTCTAGTGTCGGGTTATATCATCACTGATGATGTGTGCAGAGCGCCCTCTAGTGTCAGGTTATATCATCACTGATGATGTGTGTGGAGCGCCCTCTAGTGTCGGGTTATATCATCACTGATGGTCGGTGTGTGCGGAGCGCCCTCTAGTGTCAGGTTATATCGTCACTGATGATGTGTGCGGAGCGCCCTCTAGTGTCAGGTTATATCATCACTGATGATGTGTGCGGAGTGTCCTCTAGTGTCAGGTTATATCATCACTGATGATGTGTGAGGAGCGCCCTCTACTGTCAGGATATATCATCACTGATGTGTGTGGAGCGCCCTCTAGTGTCAGGTTATATCATCACTGATGATGTGTGGGGAGCTCCCTCTAGTGTCAGGTTATATCATCACTGATGGTGTGTGCGGAGCGCCCTCTAGTGTCAGGTTATATCATCACTGATGTGTGCAGAGCGCCCTCTAGTGTCGGGTTGTATCATCACTGATGGTGTTTGTGGAGCTCCCTCTAGTGTCAGGTTATATCATCACTGATGTGTGCGGAGCGCCCTCTAGTGTCGGGTTATATCATCACTGATGGTGTTTGTGGAGCTCCCTCTACTGTCAGGTTATATCATCACTGATGGTCGGTGTGAGCAGAGCGCCCTCTAGTGTCGGGTTATATCATCACTGATGGTGTTTGTGGAGCGCCCTCTAGTGTCGGGTTATATCATCACTGATGATGTGTGTGGAGCGCACTCTAGTGTCGGGTTATATCATCACTGATGGTGTGTGTGGCGCGCCCTCTAGTGTCAGGTTATATCATCATTGATGATGTTTGTGGAGCGCCCTCTAGTGTCAGGTTATATCATCACTGATGGTGTGTGTGGAGCTCCCTCTAGCGTCGGGTTATATCATCACTGATGATGTGTGCGGAGTGCCCTCTAGTGTCAGGTTATATCATCACTGATGGTGTGTGCGGAGTGCCCTCTAGTGTCAGGTTATATCATCACTGATGGTGTGTGCGGAGCGCTCTCTAGTGTCGGGTTATATTATCACTGATGATGTGTGCGGAGCGCCCTCTAGTGTCAGGTTATATCATCACTGATGATGTGTGCGGAGCACGCTCTAGTGTCAGGTTATAACATCACTGATGATGTGTGCAGAGCGCCCTCTAGTGTCAGGTTATATCATCACTGATGGTGTTTGTGGAGCGTCCTCTAGTGTCAGGTTATATCATCACTGGTGATGTGTGCAGAGCGCCCTCTAGTGTCGGGTTATAACATCACTGATGATGTGTGCGGAGCGCCCTCTAGTGTCAGGTTATATCATCACTGATGATGTGTGCAGAGCGCCCTCTAGTGTCAGGTTATATCATCACTGATGGTGTTTGTGGAGCGTCCTCTAGTGTCAGGTTATATCATCACCGATGATGTGTGCGGAGCGCCCTCTAGTGTCAGGTTATATCATCACCGATGATGTGTGCGGAGCGCCCTCTAGTGTCAGGTTATATCATCACTGATGATGTGTGCGGAGCACGCTCTAGTGTCAGGTTATAACATCACTGATGATGTGTGCAGAGCGCCCTCTAGTGTCAGGTTATATCATCACTGATGGTGTTTGTGGAGCGTCCTCTAGTGTCAGGTTATATCATCACTGGTGATGTGTGCAGAGCGCCCTCTAGTGTCGGGTTATATCATCACTGATGATGTGTGCGGAGCTCCCTCTAGTGTCAGGTTATATCATCACTGGTGATGTGTGCGGAGCGCCCTCTAGTGTCGGGTTATATCATCACTGATGATGTGTGTGGAGCGCCCTCTAGTGTCGGGTTATATCATCACTGATGGTGTGTGCGGAGCGCCCGCTAGTGTCACAATATATCGTCACTGATGGTGTGTGCAGAGCGCCCTCTAGTGTCGGGTTATATCATCACTGATGATGTGTGTGGAGCGCCCTCTAGTGTCATGATATATCGTCACTGATGGTGTGTGCGGAGCGCCCTCTAGTGTCATGATATATCGTCACTGATGGTGTGTGCGGAGCGCCCTCTAGTGTCAGGTTATATCATCACTGATGGTGTGTGCGGAGCGTCCACTAGTGTCAGGTTATATCATCACTGATGGTGTGTGTGGAGCACCCTCTAGTGTCAGGATATATCATCACTGATGGTGTGTGCGGAGCGCTCTCTAGTGTCGGGTTATATCATCACTGATGATGTGTGCGGAGCTCCCTCTAGTGTCAGGATATATCATCACTGATGATGTGTGCGGAGCACCCTCTAGTGTCGGGTTATATAATCACTGATGACGTGTGCGGAGCGTCCACTAGTGTCAGGATATATCATCACTGATGACATGTGCGGAGCGCCCTCTAGTGTCAGGATATATCATCACTGATGGTGTGTGTGGAGCGCCCTCTAGTGTCACGATATATCATCACTGATGATGTGTGCGGAGCGCCCTCTAGTGTCGGGTTATATGATCACTGATGATGTATGTGGAGCGCCCTCTAGTGTCGGGTTATATCATCACCGATGATGTGTGCGGAGCGCCCTCTAGTGTCGGGTTATATTATCACTGATGATGTGTGCGGAGCGCCCTCTAGTGTCAGGATATATCATCACTGATGGTGTTTGTGGAGCGTCCTCTAGTGTCAGGTTATATCATCACTGATGATGTGTGCAGAGCGCCCTCTAGTGTCGGGTTATATTATCACTGATGATGTGTGCGGAGCGCCCTCTAGTGTCGGGTTATATTATCACTGATGATGTGTGCGGAGCGCCCTCTGGTGTCAGGTTATATCATCACTGATGATGTGTGCGGAGCACGCTCTAGTGTCAGGTTATAACATCACTGATGATGTGTGCAGAGCGTCCTCTAGTGTCAGGTTATATCATCACTGATGATGTGTGCGGAGCGCCCTCTAGTGTCAGGTTATATCATCACTGGTGATGTGTGCGGAGCGCCCTCTAGTGTCGGGTTATATCATCACTGATGATGTGTGCGGAGCGCCCTCTAGTGTCAGGTTATATCATCACTGGTGATATGTGCGGAGCGCCCTCTAGTGTCGGGTTATATCATCACTGATGATGTGTGCAGAGCGCCCTCTAGTGTCGGGTTATATCATCACTGATGATGTGTGTGGAGCGCCCTCTAGTGTCGGGTTATATCATCACTGATGATGTGTGCGGAGCTCCCTCTAGTGTCAGGATATATCATCACTGATGATGTGTGCGGAGCACCCTCTAGTGTCGGGTTATATCATCACTGATGATGTGTGCGGAGCGTCCACTAGTGTCAGGATATATCATCACTGATGGTGTGTGTGGAGCACCCTCTAGTGTCAGGATATATCATCACTGATGGTGTGTGCGGAGCGCCCTCTAGTGTCGGGTTATATCATCACTGATGATGTGTGCGGAGCTCCCTCTAGTGTCAGGATATATCATCACTGATGATATGTGCGGAGCGCCCTCTAGTGTCGGGTTATATCATCACTGATGATGTGTGCGGAGCACCCTCTAGTGTCACGATATATCATCACTGATGATGTGTGCGGAGCGCCCTCTAGTGTCGGGTTATATGATCATTGA
This sequence comes from Dendrobates tinctorius, assembly GCF_039654945.1. Taxonomy (NCBI): domain Eukaryota; kingdom Metazoa; phylum Chordata; class Amphibia; order Anura; family Dendrobatidae; genus Dendrobates; species Dendrobates tinctorius. The sequence continues at coordinate 308,887 of NW_027361722.1, read as the reverse complement.
TGATGTGTGCGGAGCGCCCTCTAGTGTCGGGTTATATCATCACCGATGATGTGTGCGGAGCGCCCTCTAGTGTCGGGTTATATTATCACTGATGATGTGTGCGGAGCTCCCTCTAGTGTCAGGTTATATCATCACTGATGATGTGTGCAGAGCGCCCTCTAGTGTCAGGTTATATCATCACTGATGGTGTTTGTGGAGCGTCCTCTAGTGTCAGGTTATATCATCACTGGTGATGTGTGCAGAGCGCCCTCTAGTGTCGGGTTATATCATCACTGATGATGTGTGTGGAGCGCCCTCTAGGGTCGGGTTATATCATCACTGATGGTGTGTGCGGAGCGCCCTCTAGTGTCACAATATATCGTCACTGATGGTGTGTGCGGAGCGCCCTCTAGTGTCAGGTTATATCATCACTGATGATGTGTGCAGAGCGCCCTCTAGTGTCGGGTTATATCATCACTGATGATGTGTGTGGAGCGCCCTCTAGTGTCGGGTTATATCATCACTGGTGTGTGCGGAGCGCCCTCTAGTGTCACAATATACACTCACTGGCCACTTTATTAGGTACACCATGCTAGTAAGGGGTTGGACCCCCTTTTGCCTTCAGAACTGCCTCAATTCTTCGTGGCAGAGATTCAACAAGGTGCTGGAAGCATTCCTCAGAGATTTTGGACCATATTGACATGATGGCATCACACAGTTGGCGCAGATTTGTCGGCTGCACATCCCTGATGCAAATCTCCCGTTCCACCACATCCCAAAGATGCTCTATTGGATTGAGATCTGGTGACTGAGGAGGCCATTTGAGTACAGTGAACTCATTGTCATGTTCAAGAAACCAATCTGAGATGATTCGAGCTTTATGACATGGCGCATTATCCTGCTGAAAGTAGCCATCAGATGTTGGGTACATTGTGGTCATAAAGGGATGGACATGGTCAGCAACAATACTCAGGTAGGCTGTGGCGTTGCAACGATGCTCAATTGGTACCAAGGGGCCCAAAGAGTGCCCAGAAAAAATTCCCCACACCATGACACCACCACCACCAGCCTGAACCGTTGATACAAGGCAGGATGGATCCATGCTTTCATGTTGTTTACGCCAAATTCTGGCCCTACCATCCGAATGTCGCAGCAGAAATCGAGACTCATCAGACCAGGCAACGTTTTTCCAATCTTCTACTGTCCAATTTCGATGAGCTTGTGCAAATTGTAGCCTCAGTTTCCTGTTCTTAGCTGAGAGGAGTGGTACCCAGTGTGGTCTTCTGCTGCTGTAGCCCATCTGCCTCAAAGTTCGACGCACTGTGCGTTCAGAGATGCTCTTCTGCCTACCTTGGTTGTAACGGGTGACAATTTGTGTCACTGTTGCCTTTCTATCAGCTCGAACCAGTCTGCCCATTCTCCTCTGACCTCTGGCATCAACATGGCATTTCCGGCCACAGAACTGCCGCTCACTGGATTTTTTTTCTTTTTCGGACCATTCTCTGTAAACCCTAGAGATGGTTGTGCGTGAAAATCCCAGTAGATCAGCAGTTTCGGAAATTCTCAGACCAGCCCTTCTGGCACCAACAATCATGCCACGTTCAAAGGCACTCAAATCACCTTTCTTCCCCATACTGATGCTCGGTTTGAACTGCAGGAGATTGTCTTGACCATGTCTACATGCCTAAATGCACTGAGTTGCCGCCATGTGATTGGCTGATTAGAAATTAAGTCTTAACACACAGTTGGACAGGTGTACCTAATAAAGTGGCCAGTGAGTGTATCATCACTGATGGTGTGTGCGGAGCTCCCTCTAGTGTCGGGTTATATCATCACTGATGATGTGTGTGGAGCGCCCTCTAGTGTCGGGTTATATCATCACTGGTGTGTGCGGAGCTCCCTCTAGTGTCACAATATATCATCACTGATGGTGTGTGCGGAGCTCCCTCTAGTGTCACAATATATCATCACTGATTTTGTGTGCGGAGCGCCCTCTAGTGTTGGGTTATATCATCAGTGATGATATAACCCAACACTAGAGGGCGCTCCGCACACAAAATCAGTGATGATATATTGTGACACTAGAGGGAGCTCCGCACACACCAGTGATGATATAAACCGACACTAGAGGGCGCTCCACACACATCATCAGTGATGAATCATCACTGATGATGTGTGTGGAGCGCCCTCTAGTGTCGGTTTATATCATCACTGGTGTGTGCGGAGCTCCCTCTAGTGTCACAATATATCATCACTGAGGGTGTGTGCGGAGCTCCCTCTAGTGTCACAATATATCATCACTGATGGTGTGTGCGGAGCTCCCTCTAGTGTCAGGTTATATCATCACTGATGATGTGTGTGGAGCGCCCTCTAGTGTCATGATATATCGTCACTGATGGTGTGTGCGGAGCGCCCTCTAGTGTCGGGTTATATCATCACTGATGATGTGTGAGGAGCGTCCACTAGTGTCAGGATATATCATAACTGATGGTGTGTGCAGAGCGCCCTCTAGTGTCACAATATATCATCACTGATGGTGTGTGCGGAGCTCCCTCTAGTGTCAGGTTATATCATCACTGATGATGTGTGTGGAGCGCCCTCTAGTGTCATGATATATCGTTACTGATGGTGTGTGCGGAGCGCCCTCTAGTGTCGGGTTATATCATCACTGATGATGTGTGCAGAGCGCCCTCTAGTGTCAGGTTATATCACTGATGATGTGTGCAGAGCGCCCTCTAGTGTCAGGTTATATCACTGATGATGTGTGTGGAGCACGCTCTAGTGTCAGGTTATACAGTTAGGTCCATATATGGACAGAGACAACATTTTTCTAGTTTTGGTTCTAGACATCACCACAATGAATTTTAAACCAAACACTTCAGATACAGTTGAAGTTCAGACTTTCAGCTTTCATTTGAGGGTCTCCACATTAACACTGGATGAAGGGTTTAGGAGTTTCCGCTCCTTAACATGTGCCACCCTGTGTTTAAAAGGGACCAAAAGTAATTGGACATATTAAATAATTGTAAATAAAATGTTCATTTCTAGTACTTGGTTGACAACCCTTTGTTGGCAATGACTGCCTGAAGTCTTGGACTCATGGACATCACCAGACGCTGTGTTTCCTCCTTTTTGATGCTCTGCCAGGCCTTCACTGCGGTGGTTTTCAGTTGCTGTTTGTTTGTGGGCCTTTCTGTCTCAAGTTTAGTCTTTAACAAGTGAAATGCATGCTCAATTGGGTTGAGATCAGGTGACTGACTTGGCCATTCAAGAATATTCCACGTCTTTGCTTTAATAAACTCCTGGGTTGCTTTGGCTTTATGTTTTGGGTCATTGTCCATCTGTAGTATGAAACGACGACCAATCAGTTTGGCTGCATTTGGCTGGATCTGAGCACACAGTCTGGCTCTGAATAGCTCAGAATTCATTCAGCTGCTTCTGTCCTGTGTCACATCATCAATAAACACTAGTGACCCAGTGCCACTGGCAGCCATGCATGCCCAAGCCATCACACTGCCTCCACCGTGCTTTACAGATGATGTGGTATGATTTGGATCATGAGCTGTACCACGCCTTCGCCATACTTTTCTCTTTCCATCATTCTGGTAGAGGTTGATCTTGGTTTCATCTCTCCAAAGAATGTTCCTCCAGAACTGTGCTGGCTTTTTTAGATGTTTTTTTAGCAAAGTCCAGTCTAGCCTTGTGATTCTTGATGCTTATGAGTGGCTTGCACCGTGCAGTGAACCCTCTGCATTTACTTTCATGCAGTCTTCTCTTTATGGTAGATTTGGATATTGATACGCCTACCTCCTGGAGAGTGTTGGTCACTTGGTTGGCTGTGCTGAAGGGGTTTCTCTTCACCATGGAGACTATTCTGCGATCATCCACCACTGTTGTCTTCCGTGGGCGCCCAGGTCTTTTTGCATTGATGAGTTCACCAGTGCTTTCTTTCTTTCTCAGGATGTACCAAACTGTAGATTTTGCCACTCCTAATGTTGTAGCAATTTCTCGGATGGGTTTTTTGTGTTTTTGCAGCTTCAGGATGGCTTGTTTCACCTGCATGGAGAGCTCCTTTGACCGCATGTTTCCTTCACAGCAAAACCTTCCAAATGCCAGCACCACACCTCCGATCAACTCCAGGCCTTTTATCTGCTTAACTGAGAATGACATAACGAAGGGATTGCCCACACCTGTCCATGAAATAGCCTCGGAGTCAATTGTCCAATTACTTTTGGTCCCTTTAAAAACAGGGTGGCACATGTTACGGAGCTGAAACTCCCAAACCCTTCATCCAATGTTAATGAGGAGACCCTCAAATGAAAGCTGAAAGTCTGAACTTCAACCGCATCTGAAGTGTTTGGCTTAAAATTCATTGTGGTAATGTCTAGAACCAAAATTAGAAAAGTGTTGTCTCTGTCCAAATATATATGGACCTAACTATCATCACTGATGGTGTGAGCAGAGCGCCCTCTAGTGTCAGGTTGCATAATCAGGCAAATTGCTGACCTGACAGATGTAGGAGACCTGAGTATTAGGCCGCAGTCACACTAGAGAGGGGTACGGACGCGTGCTTGGTGATAAAACATCGCATCGCACTCGGCCCACTGGTAATCTATGGGGCAGCTCGTCGTATTTTACGTGCGGGTGAAATCACAGCTGCGATCTGCTGCATATATCGGCCGAGCCTCGCCAATGCAAGTCTGTGAGTGCGAGAAAGAAATTCGCACACGGAGCAGACGTGTGACCTCTGAAAAGCGGCAATTCAGTGCGGTGTACAGTAAAATCACAGCTAACGATAGATACACACAGAATACATGTATACAGCTCTGGCAAAGATGACGAGACCCCCACATCCAACCCCTGTCATGGCCGCCCGATCTCCAGACCTGAACCCCACTGAGAACCTCTGGAATGTAATCAGGAGGAAGATGGAGTCACAAGCCATCACGCAAAGAAGAACTGCTGACATGTGTGTACCAGGAGAGGGATAAGGGCACCCAAAAGCCGTGTGAGAGACTGGAGGAAAGCAGCCAAGACACAGGAAAGCTGGGGTTAACAATCATGGGGATTCCACAGAATACTGATCTCTGAACTCTTCCTGAGGTAAAGCATTAGTATTGTTGTTTCTACATGATTAGGACCTTGGTTCCTTAGCATTATTGGAGGTCTATAAGCAGTACACTTTTTTTGTTATTTTGACCATTTCTCATTTTGTGAAAATAAATAAATCCAAAATCTAGTGCTTGGAGATTCGGAGACATGTGGTCAGAAGTTTATAGAATAAAAGAACAATTTACATTATACTCAAAGATATCAAGAGGAAAATCAGAGAAACTGTCCTTACTTTTTGCCAGAGCTGTCCATCCATTCTGTGTGTGTCCCTTCTGCCGCGCTGTGACTGTTCCGGACGCGGCAGATCATTGGCGGCTTTCACTCTATAGATCTATCATATATCTATAGGCTCGTGTCACATGGCGCACGGATCACCATAGGGAGAACATTTGTGTGATTCTCGCCCGAGAGAATCGGACTGATTTTTCATACGGCAAGTATGACGCCGGCCTAATCTGTGGTGTTACATAGGACTGCAGGTCAGTGTATGTGGCTGTACACGGTGTCTCACTCTCCTGCCTGTATTACAGGGTCCCTCTCTGCGTGTCTTCTCTGGGATTCAGCCCACCGGGACCCCCCATCTTGGTAATTACCTGGGGGCGCTGCAGGTCTGGGTCCAACTACAGGATGAGTTCAGCTCGGTGCTGTACAGCATTGTGGACCTGCACTCCATCACTGTACCCCAAAACTCAGACACCCTGCGGGGGAGCGTGCTGGACATGGCCGCCTGCCTGCTGGCCTGTGGGGTGAACCCTGACAAGAGCCTCCTCTTCCAGCAGTCTCGGGTCAGTACAGAGGACAGATACATGTAGACCACCGGGACCGTAATCAGGGGGCTCTCATCCATCTCCCCCTCTCCTGCAGGTCCCAGAGCATGCAGAGCTCGGCTGGATTCTCGGCTGCCTGACATCTATGCCGCGGCTCCGTCATCTGCCGCAATGGAAGGTGAGAGCCTGAGAGTCACCCCAGTAAGAATATAATGTACTGCCAGAGCGGCATTTACAATTCTGTCACACTCCAGTCACAGCTAAATCTGCAGTCACTATTCTGCTGTTACATCATGTCTTATCCTCCAGTCACAGCTAAATCTGCAGTCACTATTCTGCTGTTACATCGTGTCTTATCCATCAGTCACCTCCAGAGCTGCAGTCGCTATTCTGCTGTTACATCATGTCTTATCCTCCAGTCACAGCTAAATCTACAGTCACTATTCTGCTGTTACATCGTGTCTTATCCATCAGTCACCTCCAGAGCTGCAGTCACTATTCTACTGTTACATCATGTCTTATCCACCAGTCACCTCCAGAGCTGTAGTCACTATTCTGCTGTTACATCATGTCTTATCCTCCAACTCTTTTATTTTACAAAATTATCAAAATTACACTCAGAAACAAACCACAATACATAAACTAAAGAAAACCAACATAGACAGACATAAAATGTGCAAAACATGCGCAAACAACTGAAAGTCCAAATCCTTTCCTTGTCCCCCACTGAGCTCGGCAGCTTAGGGTCCCCCAGCAGGAATCCACTTAAAAGAGAATACAAAGAAACATAAACCCCACTCCCCACTCTCACTCCATTCACCCCCATTCACACCTCACCGATTTTACTAGTTTACTATTTACAATTTTACTATTTACAAAAACCAAACGAAAATAACCCTTTCCTGGCCCTCCGCCTTGAAAAAAACAAGAACTCTGCCATTTTGGCCGACAAACCTTACCTCCTATTACACAGCAAAGATTTTTTTTTTTTTTTTTCCTCTCCCACACATGGCAACAAGTTCGCAGCCTTTTTTTTCCCACCACCTTGCACCGCAGGTCCTACAAGTTTGTAGCCTTTTGATTCCACACGAAAACTCTTTCCAGGGTCCGCAGAGTCTACTTCTCCTGCCCTGCTCCTCTGCTCCTTCATGTTGCTCTTGGCATCCGGTCATCCATCCACCACCCCCCATGCACCCCCCTCCCAACCTGACTACATCCCATCCACACATTCTAACTAAAAAAACAAAAAAAACGTGTGTTATATGTTTTTCCTTTTACCAAAGCACAACCAAAAGACATTTTCCAAAACTCTCAATACCATCCCATCTACTTACGCATTAATATACAAACTAAACACAGCATTTACATACCCAAGGCCCAAGTTTGGCACCTGTAAGCCCAATATCCATTATATGTCCTGTTTTTAAAACAAAAAGCTAAGGTGGCATGCACCAGCCCACCACCAGGAAAACGGGGTTCTAGAGGCTCCATCCCTCACTAACACATTCATCCTATCCCTCAAGAACTAAGACTGTCCCTACTTCTGTCCCTAAAAAAAGAAACCTGTCCCTATCTGTCCCTACCTGCCCCTACTCTACCTAACTTATCATAACTAACTCTCTATCTGTCCCTCAGTGCCTGTCCCTCCCTGTCCCTATCTGCCCCTACTTCTGTCCCTAACACACCCAGTGAAACTTATGCTATCCCTACCCTCATTCACACGGAGCTAGCTCTCCCTTGAGTGCGTTTTTAAAAGGAGAGGCCTCTCCAAAGCCAAGAGGCCTTCCTCACACCCAACCTTTCGAACTCCAAAGAACGGACCTTCACCAGGTCACCCAAGATGTTTCCTACCACCTCATCCCTTGGGAGGGTTTTTTTCCGCGTCGTAACTAGGCACCGTGCATTCCAAGTGTGGAACCTAACCGCTGCACTGACTAGGAATAAAGTGCACGGGTCCCGGCCACCCAGGGATCTGAACGCTCCATAGGCCCATTCAGTGTAGGAGAGGGACGCCAGCCGCGGCCAACGTATGGAGGCACCCACCCTGTTGTAAACCTCTGCATTAAAGGGACAATGAAGCAGGAAGTGCTCCATGCTTTCCAGCACGTCGCCACACTCCTCACGAGGGCAACCCCGGTCATCGGAGTTCCTGCACTTCAAGTTGTCCCTTACATACAGCCTCCCGTGGAAGCAACGCCAGGTCAAGTCCCAAAACTTCATGGGGATCCGCTTAGAATTTAAAAGCCCCAGCCCGACCTCCAGATCCCGGCCTGGGCAATCCTTAAGGGCCAGGGGCTTCTGGAAATGGGTCAACAGGACCCTCCTGTCAAGGCACTGCCTCGACATGGTCCTGATTTCCCACATTCCCAGACCCCACCGGCGGATCACCTTCAGAACCGGGGTAGCGTAAGCCGGAAGATGCCCATGAGGTGTGCGTAGGTCCTTCACCCGCCCTCCTGTCTCCCATTCCTGGAAGAAAGGCCAAAGCCAACCCTTGCAGGAGACTACCCACGGAGGAGCCCTCTCTAGCCAGAGGTTGGAGATGTTAGTCTTAAGAAAGGTGTTTACTAGAAACACCACCGGGTTGACCATACCCAACCCGCCTAGTCTCCTCGTACGGTATGTAACCTCCCTCTTGATTAGGTTAAGCCTATTCCCCCATAACAATTGGAAGAACAGGCTATAGACCCGCGTCCAGAGAGGTTCCGGCAAGATGCACACACTGCCCAGGTATATCAATAAAGGTAGCAGATAGCCTTTAGCCAGGGCAACCCTTTCCCTCAGGGTTAAAGACCAACCCTTCCATTGGTCCACCTTTTGGGCGGCGATCTTAAGTCTGCCCTCCCAATTTTGCTGGGGGTAGTCCCCGGGGCCAAATTCGATGCCTAGAATTTTGGCGGTGGCCTGGGGCCCTGGAAGGGTGTCCGGGAGATCAAAACTAGGATCTCCCCCTCCCAGCCAGAGACTTTCACACTTATCCCGGTTGATCATGGACCCGGATGCCTCCGAGTAGCGCAATACCTCCGACATGACCCAGTCCGCCTCCCCTCTCGAGGATACGAACAGGGAAACATCATCGGCATACGCCACCACCCTCAGAGAGGAGCCAGAGCCCGCCCGGTCCATCCCGACTCCCGCCAACGGTCCACGATCTACCCTCCTTAAGAAGGGATCGATCGCGAACACGTATAAAAGCGGGCTCAGCGGACAGCCCTGACGGACCCCAGAACCCACCTCAAAAGGACGACCTGACCAACCATTCACCAGCGGAAAAGTCTCAGCCCCTTGGTACAAGATCTCTAACCATTTTACAAACCTCCCAGGCAGACCATACCTCAAAAGGACGGACCAGAGGTACTCGTGGTTGACCCGGTCAAAGGCTTTCGCTTGATCTAATGACAGCAAGTACCCCTTCCAGTGACCTGCCCTACCCTGCTCCACTGCCTCTCGGACACCGAGCACAGCACTAAAAGTACTGCGGCCTGGAACAGAGCAATGCTGGGCCCCTGAAAGGAGCCGGGGTGCAAACTTCACCAGCCGATTAAACAGCACCTTGGCCAGAACCTTCCGGTCCGTATCGAGAAGCGCTATGGGACGCCAGTTCTCGATTCGGGACGGATCCTTACCCTTTGACAGAATAATGAGGGCTGACTTCCTCATTGAGCCGGGAAGAGTGCCCGAGGAGAGACACTCATTAAAGACCCCTGTCAAGAGGGGGACCAAGGAGTCCCTAAAAGTCTTATAGAACTCAGATGTTAAGCCATCCGGACCTGGCGATTTCTTGAGCCGAAGCCCATCAATGGCCAGTCTCACTTCCTCTTCCCTGATTTCTTCTGCCAAAACACCAAGAGAGGGGTCACCCCCTGGCTCAGGGATGGCTTCAGCCAGGAAAGCCGACATCCTGTCCCGATCCAGATCCTTCTTTTCCAAGAGGTGTGAGTAGAAGGATCTGACCACCTCCAGGATCCCTGATTTGGATCTGTTCAGGGACCCCGTACTGTCGATCAGTCCTGTCACCATCTTACAATTCACTGACATCTTACAGTTTCTGTAAGGGTCGGGCGAGCGGTACTTCCCGAAGTCCCTCTCAAAAACCAAAGATGTGTGCCTATCATACTGACACCTCTTGAGCAAAGATTTCACTCTGGAGATTTCCTCTCGGTCACCTCCAGTCGAGACAAGCTGCTCGAGTTTCCTCCCCAGGGCCTGGTACAAGCGGTGCCTGTTCAGACTCCTGAGGCTCGAGAGCTGACGGAAGAACCCCGCCACCCGCTTTTTGAAGATCTCCCACCACTCTGACTTACTACTACAGAGATCCAACAGCGGTACCTGGCTCTGAAGAAAATCCTCGAAGGATTGTCTCACCTCCGCTTCTTCCAGCAGGGACGAATTGAGCTTCCACAGCCCTCTTCCCATCCGAGGAGTCTCTGCAACATTCAGAGAAAAGAAAATTAAACAGTGATCGGAGAACTCCACCTCAACGGCGGACACAGCAGAAAAGATGGCGTCCTCCTTCAAAAAAAACCTGTCTATTCTAGACCTACAGCTACCCCTATGGTAGGTGAAACCTCCGTGACCTGGGGTGTGCCGGATGTGGGCATCCACCAGGCGAGCTTCACTGGCTATGCTATTCAACGCGACGCTATCATAAGCCAGGCGATCTCCGGGACCCCCCCGGTCACGGGACCTCGTAATGGTGTTGAAGTCCCCACCGAAGACCACCTGTCGGCTCGTAAAAAGAAAGGGCTTGATCCTCAGGAAGAGACATTTGCGGTCCCACTTGGACTGCGGGCCGTAGATGTTGATGAGCCGGAGCTCTTGTCCCCTCATGAAGACATCTAGGATCAGGCACCTCCCCATTTCCAACTCAGTAACCCGTCGGCATTCAACTGCTGCAGTCTTAAAAAGGACTGCCACCCCGCTATACGGCTCGGCCGCAAGAGACCAGTATGAGGGCCCGCACCTCCACTCCCTCCGTGATTTATAGATGGCCCCCATGTCTGTTAGTCTGGTCTCTTGCAAGAATAAAATTTCTGCCTCAATCCGGGAGAAAAAATCAAAGGCCGTGAAGCGAGCCGCATCTGACTTAATGCTGGCGACATTAATAGACGCCAGCGTCAACGGGGCGAGTTCAGCCATCATGGGTGATCGAGTTGGATGGCCAATTTCTTCCCTACCCCGCTATTACCTCCTCCTGGGGAGGGGTCAGACACCTTCCTTTTCAGGGAAGCTCCCGACGTGTCCATCCCACCCCCCCCCGGTGTCCTCGCCCCCGGGTTCCAGGTCTGTCCCCCCCTCAGGAGGAGCAATGCCCCCTGAGGAACGGACTCCGCCATCCCCCGAAGGACCCTCCGGTGTTACCCCCGGCCCAGTACCCTCGTCTTGCGGTTCATCATCTGAACCCCCGAGGGCGCTGAACCGGTTGGAGAGTCTGATCAGAGGGGGGTCAGCGGGCCCTTCCGTATGCACCCTTGTGGTCGGGGGCGGGGGGGACTTTGAAGGCTTGTCAGCCTTCCTCCCCACCGCTTTGCGCTTGGCACGCCTGGTTTTGCCACCTGGTGCTGTAGGCTGCTCTTGGACATCCTCATCAACACTTTCATACTGAGAGGAATTGTCCGAGTCAGCCGCTTTCTCCTCTCTCTCCATCCTCCTGATCTCCTCACTCACCGCACTCTCCCCCAGGGCCTCAGAGGCTTTGGCCACGGGCCTGGAGGGAGGAGCAGGCATCACCCCGGTTGCCCGAGGCTCCACCTGTCCCTTACCTCCCTGGCGTTTTTCCTGCCTCCGCTGGTATGCGGGGCCCCTTGCAGCATTGCCCTTCCTCACTGGCCCCTCAGCCCTTCCCCCTTCGCCACCACCTGCCACAGCAGAAGCAGCGCCACCGGGGGTTGCCCCCCCGCGGTCTCCCCCCACCGGGCCTGTGGCGGCATTAGAGAAAGAGCGAGGGCAGCGGCTGAGAGGGTGACCCAGGTCACCACACAGGTGGCACCGAATGTCTTTGCACAAGGCAGCCAGGTGACCTACCCCACCACACAACGCGCACTTCTGCACCTTGCAGTTGGCGCTGAAGTGAGTGGGGTCGCCGCACTTGTGGCAGACCTTCGGTTGCCCCTGGTAGAAGACCAGGATCCTGTCCCTTCCCAGGAACGCCGAGGAAGGGATGTGGGTGACCGTGCCGCCGGAAACCTTCAATTTGACCATGAAGGTCCAGCCCCCCGACCAGATGCCAAACTCGTCCCTGTTCTTTTTTGGGACCTCGGTGACCTCCCCGTAACGGGAAAGCCACGTCATGATGTCCACGCCTGCGAGTGACTCGTTACATGTAACCACGGTCACTCGCTTGACGGAATTTTGGCGAGACACCGCTTGAGCCACGAAGTCTCGCCATCCGGGCTCTTCTCGCACCAGCTCGTAGTTTGACCAGAAGAGCTCAAGCCCCTCTGGCCGCACGAAGCTGACGTCGAAGAAGCGGGACGCCGAAGGGTGTATCAGGGCAAAGATGTCATTCGCCCCGAAGCCCATCTTAAGGAGGAGCTCCACCACCTTGCTCCTAGGTGGACAAGCTTCACTGCCCCCCCACCTAAGACGGACCACATTCCTTCTTGGCGGCCCCTGCCCGGCTGTGGGGAGAGACCAAACAGTCCCTCCCTCCCTTTGATTTTGGAAGGCTGCTAGGCCATGTCTCTCTATCCAGAAAGACAGGTCCACTGTCCTCCCCTCTACCATGATCGATCTTTCTCCCCTTTGGAGGGCCTCCAGGAAACGGCGGTGCAAACCGCCGTCCCCGGAGCCCGGAGGCGAGGAGACCCCCCCGGAACCACCCCGACCCCCAGCCGCGACCCCCGCATAATTACGTTGGGGCCTCGCGGATGGGGGGGCAGACGGGCCAGCCCTCCCACCACTACCACCACTTGTGCCAGCACCCTCATTCATTCTCCCGTTCACTCTTTTATTATTTCCACTCGCTCCGGCACTCACTCCAGCATTTACTGCCACATTCACACTCGCACTCACTCCCTCATCCATATCGCTCACATCACCATTTATGTCCTCAAACAGCTCTTCAAAAATATCTCCTATCTCACTCCCACTCTCACTTCCAGATAGACCACTATTTACATTAGCAGACTTGGTGTTGCAGTACCCCTGCCTGCCTGCTGGGGGCCCTGACTGGCCAGTGCTCTGCTCCTTGGAGCTGCTGGCACTGCTCCAACTCTTGTCCAAGAGTGCCGCTGCCCCTTTAAATACCTCCGAGCAGAGCGCACTCAGTACGCCCTGCCCGAGCCTGGGAGCAGCAGCAGCTCCTGGGTTCTCTGGCTCCACATTTTTTTCTTTTTGCGGTATCTTTGCACTGAGGGCAGGGACGGCCACTGCCACCGCACCCTGCCCTCTGCTGTTCGCCCCCGCCGGCTTCCCAAGGAGCGCCAGAGCCCCCGCACCACCAGATGGAGGTAAGCGGGCTGGGGACCCCGACAACTCCCTACCGACTTTTGGGGGCACTATGCTGCTTGAGGGGGTAGGCGGGACAGGAGGCAGTGGGCCCGCCAAGGCCACGCCCCCCCCGCCGGCCGCAGCCACCCCGGGCAGAGCAGTGACCCCTTGCGAGGCCACGCCCTCCCCAGGTGACGCGGGCACAGCGGGCGGGACAGCGGCCGAGGAGGACACGCCCCCCCCGCATGCCGCAGCCTTTGCAGGCTGGGCAACACTCGGGGAGGCCACGCCCCCCTCACGGACTGTCACTGCGCCCCTGAACCCACCACTTGATGTTGGCAGGGCTGGCCACTCCCCCTCGTCGCCCAGCGGCGGCGGTGCCCCCAGCACGGACCCCTTTTTGGGTCTACGCGCCGGGGACCCCGCTCTTGCCACGGGCGCCGTCAGAGGAGCTACCAGCCCCTTGCATTTCTTTAGCTGCTGCTTCACAGCAGCCTCCACGCCCTTTCTAGGTCTCTGGACCCCCATAAGTGGACCAGACTTAACGGACCCGTGCGTGGGGGATCCAGAGACCCCAGCACTCACCGCCGGAGGTGCGGTCCTGGCTGTACCCGTGCTGAGCGCCAGGCCAGCCCCCCCTGCCACCGGGGACTGAGCCCGGACACCACTACTGCCAATACCGCCAGCGGCTGTTACACCACTGGCACCAGCACCGACCTCCATGTCGCTGCCTGAACCCTCACCGCCACCACCAGATGTGACGGTAAGGTCCAGGCACACATCACTCTCCCCGCGCCCCCGCTGCGGACCCACCACAGGGCCCGAGCCGGGGTGGGCAGCGGGTTCCATACAGCGGGACAGAGGGGCCCCGGAAAGAGGGACAAACATAAGTTTGTCAGCCACGGTGTTTTTTGGCTTGCGCTTGTTTTTTTTCTTTTTCCTCTTTCCGGTTGCCCCGTCCTCAGGGCAGACCTCATCCCCAAAGAGCAGTGTGCCAAACCGCTCTGGGGACTCGATCTGCCTCACCTGTTGTAGGACGAGGCAGCCCCCCTCACTACTACTGTCCCCACTCCCACCAGCCTCCCCCTCGCCCCCACTTTCCTCCGAGTAACTGGAGTCCGGTGGGAGAGCCACTTGCTCAGGGGCCACCCCGCTGCATGTTACCTGGGTGTTGTTGCTCACCAGGCCTTCAGGTGGGGCAGGCGTAGATGTTCCGCCATCCTCCTCTTCGTGCTCCACCTGGCAGGGGCCTCCTGACCCCCCAGGAGACCCTCCGGTCATGGCTCTAAACCGGTCATCGTTTTTCAGTTTCTCTGCAAAGGGGCCGCTCCCACTCAGGATAGCCGCCCGTATCTCCTCCAAGGCCCTGATAGCCCCCTTCAGCCTCTCCACCGTGGCGGAGACCTCAGCTCGTCTCGAGGCGGGGAGCCGGTTCTTAGCCACCGCTCGTGCTCCCCTTAACTCCTCCCGGAGTTTTCTCAGCTGTTTGGCGGCCTCCTCATATTCGCAGAGGTGCGCATGGATGCGGGAGGCGTAGATGGTGGATGGCTCTCCCTCAGCTCTGGAGCCCCAGATGTTGGGGGGCTCTGCCACTGCACCTCTGCTCTGGGCCGCCACTCCTCCGGGAGGAGGAGCCGCCACGGTACCAGCTTCGGGGGGCCCGGTGTCCCGGGGCTCCTGGGTCCTGCGACCCCCTCTCTCTTGGCTCCGTCTCTTCCCCATCTCCCTGGGACTGGCTGGCTGCACCCTGGCCTCCGGATGGTGCTGAGGCCCCCCACCCCCAGCTGGCTTGCCGGAGGGTGGGAGCCAGGGGCATAGCCCCGGCGCTCAGTCCCAGGGAAAGTCCTCTTTCCTGGGAAGGGGGCAGATGGAAAGTCCTTGCAGGAAAAAACCTCCCTTCCCAGGAGCTTAGCAAGGCCCTAGCCTGCAGATGCTCAGCACAGATGCTCCTCCTCTTCCTGGGCGTGCTCTATCCTTCAGTCACCTCCAGAGCTGCACTCACTATTCTGCTGTTACATCGTGTCTTATCCATCAGTCACCTCCAGAGCTGCAGTCACTACTCTACTGTTACATCGTGTCTTATCCTCCACTCACCTCCAGAGCTGCAATCACTATTCTGCCATTATATCATGTCTTATCCTCCAGTCACCTCCAGAGCTGCGCTCACTATTCTGCTGTTACATCATGTCTTATCCTCCAGTCACCTCCAGAGCTGCAGTCACTATTCTGCTGTTACATCGTGTCTTATCCTCCACTCACCTCCAGAGCTGCAATCACTATTCTGCCATTATATCATGTCTTATCCTCCAGTCAGCTCCAGAGCTGCAGTCACTATTCTGCATCATCACTGCTGACTGACAGAAGCTGAATTCCATCAGAAGTTTGTGTGCAGCTTTGGATGGGATTGGAGTATATGCTATGGCGTGTATAGATTTTCTGATAGGGTGTCGCTTTAAGACCGAAGTGTGAAATTAGTTTTTCTTGATTGACAGATGAAAAGTCTGCACCAGAAGAATGAGGGGAGCGTCGGGCTGTTCACGTACCCCGTGCTGCAGGCGGCTGATATTCTGCTCTACAAGTGAGTCCTAGCGGACGGGGATACAACCGTGAAACGACTCCAGCCCCAGTCAGTGACACCCTCAGCCGCCCCGGGACCAGCGCAGGAGGGTCCGGGAGCTTTCTGGTCACACCAGCCCTTCGATGTCGCCTGAAATGTGTTGGTTGTTTGTGAAATCCTGCTGTGACCCCCAGACACGTAATCCGTGACCCCCAGACACGTAATCCGTGACCCCCAGACACGTAATCCGTGACCCCAGGTCCACTTTAACCTGAATCGCGTAGACCTGTCGTATTCAACCTTGTATTTAGGAATGGATGCAGAAAATGGCGGAGGCGCCTGCAATGCGTTGTCGCGTGGCGGCTGCTGTGACCGGATATCTTCCTACAATGCGATGTTATTAGGGATTACAAGAGACCAGTTCAGCCTGGGAAAGGCCGATGTTCCTGAAACGCATCGGTCTGCGGTGATTTAACACTGACTGTAGTAAGGATTGGTTTCAGAGCCGGTGATCCCTTCTTCAGTTTCATGCCAGTGATTTCAGGCTAGATCTGATGACAGGGAGTGATGACCGTGTCCTGATGGACTGAAACGCGCCAGTTTGTTGAATATTCTACTGTAGTAAGGATTTGTTTTGCATAAGCAGCAGTATTGTTACACTGGTAAAATCAGTGAGAAGTCGCAGAGTCCGATGAGCCGGCTCCATGATGGCCTGGAACGCGTGGGTTTGTCATGTGCTTTAGGCTGAGCACAGATCTTATAGGCGAGTTGTAAAAACACTGGACTGAAACGCGTTAGTTCTTGCGTAAGGTCTATTTAGTAATAATGAAGTGTTTTATTGACGCCGTGACCAGTGTGACCTTTATCAGTGGTTTTGGCTTCGCCGTGGTTGCCATAACTCGGGGCTGATGTGACCTGAAACGCATCAGACCTCCTGGGACCTAAGGAAGCTGCCGCCAGTGCTGGATCCTGTGTATCAGTGTAGTTACATTGTCCGCTCTCCATCTGTGACAGGTCCACTCACGTCCCGGTCGGTGATGACCAAGCCCAGCACTTGGAGCTGACGCAGGATGTGGCGCGGATCTTCAATAATCGATACGGGGAATTCTTCCCGATCCCCAGAGCTCTGATGAGTGAGTGTCGGCCGATGGTGATGTCGATGGCTGGATGGGGATGGGATATGACCTAAAGGGTTAATGTTGCATGTTTTGTAGGTCGCTCCAAGAAGATCCGTTCCCTCCGGGACCCTACAGTGAAGATGTCTAAGTCGGACCCTCAAAATCTGGCCACTGTGCGGCTGACAGACACACCGGATGAAATAATCATGAAGTTCCGCAAGGCGGTGACAGACTGCACCTCGGAGGTGACCTATGACCCAGAGGAGCGGCCGGGCGTCTCTAACCTGGTGGCGATCCACAGTGCTGTGACTGGCCACGCCCCCGAGGAGCTTGTGACGCAGAGCCGTGGACTGGAGACCGCACAGTACAAGCTGGTGGTGGCAGAGGCAGTGATCACCAAGCTGGCGCCCATCCGGGAGGAGATCCACAGACTCAGGGGGGATGCGGGGTTCCTTACAGAGGTGCTGGAGCACGGGGCTCAGGGGGCGCGGGAGGTAGCGGCTCCAGTGTACGACGCAGTCTGCCGGCTGGTTGGACTAAGATGACGAGGCCAATAACGTCTCCCCCTCCTGGCACTGACTGATGCTGATGCGCTCCTACCGTGGACGGGACTTGTTCTGTCCCCAAAAACCAGGATCACTGTATAATTTCTGCAACTTTCTGACTCTCTTGTATTTTTCACTATTTCTAGAATCTTTGCTGTCTGTGAGTGCAAATATCCTGCTCTCACAGCTGAGCATTTGTTACAATGTATCAGTTTCAAAATCTCTTGGAGCAGAAATAATATTTGACATGCAGGTAAAATCCACAACAAGCTTGTGTGATGGGGGAGCGACTGACAGCAAGCAGAGTTCCTGAAAGAGGGGCACGGTCTCATGGAAAAGAGCAGCTTTCATCGCACAGTGCTAAAGCTTGATGTAGCGGGGACACCGGCCTTCTCCCACTGCAGTGCTTCATGTCACCACAGCCAGGACTCTGCCCACCGGCAGGTTCATTACGTCATACATCAACAGGAAGCATGAAAATAAGCAACATTATAACCAGAGAAATCTGCTTCCTCCTCGGCCAGAAATGATCAGTTCTCAAAATCCTCAATTCTGAGGGAAAATCTGTATACGGCAATGATTCTCCCATTACTCAGCGGGAGGAGGAGGAGAGAGTGGGAGGGAGTGGGAGGAGAGAGTGGGAGGAAGGAAGAGAGAGTGGGAGGGAGTGGGAGGAAGGAAGAGAGAGTGGGAGGGAGTGGGAGGAGAGAGTGGGAGGAAGGAAGAGAGAGTGGGAGGGAGTGGGAAGAGAGAGTGGGAGGGAGTGGGAGGAGAGAGTGGGAGGGAGTGGGAGGAGAGAGTGGGAGGAAGGAAGAGAGAGTGGGAGGAGAGAGTGGGAGGAGAGAGTGGGAGGAAGGAAGAGAGAGTGGGAAGGAGGGGGAGGAGGAGAGTGGGAGGGAGGAGGAGGAGAGTGGGAGGGAGGAGGAGGAGAGTGGGAGGGAGGAGGAGGAGAGTGGGAGGGAGGAGGAGGAGAGTGGGAGGGAGGAGGAGGAGAGTGGGAGGGAAAGGGAGGAGAGAGTGGGAGGCAGGGGGAGGAGAGAGTGGGAGGAGAGAGTGGGAGGGAGGAGAGAGTGGGAGGGAGGAGAGAGTGGGAGGAGAGAGTGGGAGGAAGGAGGAGGAGAGAGTGGGAGGAGAGAGTGGAAGGAGGAGGAGAGAGTGGGAGGAGAGAGTGGGAGGAGAGAGTGGGAGGGAGGAGGAGGAGAGAGTGGGAGGAGAGAGTGGGAGGGAGGAGGAGGAGAGAGTGGGAGGAGAGAGTGGGAGGGAGGAGGAGGAGAGAGTGGGAGGAGAGAGTGGGAGGGAGGAGGAGGAGAGAGTGGGAGGAGAGAGTGGGAGGGAGGAGGAGGAGAGAGTGGGAGGAGAGAGTGGGAGGGAGGAGGAGGAGAGAGTGGGAGGAGAGAGTGGGAGGAGAGAGTGGGAGGAGGAGGAGAGAGTGGGAGGAGAGAGTGGGAGGAGGAGGAGAGAGTGGGAGGGAGGAGGAGGAGAGTGGGAGGGAGAGAGTGGGAGGGAGGAGGAGGAGAGAGTGGGAGGGAGGAGGAGAGTGGGAGGGAGAGAGTGGGAGGGAGGAGGAGGAGAGAGTGGGAGGGAGGAGGAGAGTGGGAGGGAGGGTGAGGAGGGGATTTAGGGGGGGAGGAGGAGAGGGAGGGAGGAGGAGGAGAGGGAGGGAGGGAGGAGGAGGAGAGGGAGGGAGGGAGGAGGAGGAGAGGGAGGGAGGGAGGAGGAGGAGAGGGAGGGAGGAGGAGGAGAGGGAGGGAGGGAGGAGGAGGAGAGGGAGGGAGGGAGGAGGAGGAGAGGGAGGGAGGGAGGAGGGGGAGGGGGAGGAGGAGAGGGAGGGAGGGAGGAGGAGGAGAGGGAGGGAGGGGGAGGAGGAGAGGGAGGGAGGGGGAGGAGGAGGAGAGGGGGGGAGGAGGAGGAGAGGGAGGGAGGGGGAGGAGAGGGAGGGAGGAAGGAGGAAGAGAGAGTGGGAGGAGGAGAGTGGGAGGGAGGAAGGAGGCGGAGAGAGTGGGAGGAGGAGAGTGGGAGGGAGGAAGGAGGCGGAGAGAGTAGGAGGAGGAGAGTGGGAGGGATGAAGGAGGTGGAGGAGAATGGGAGGAGAGAGTGGGAAGGAGGAGGATGAGAGTGGGAGGAGAAAGTGGAAGAGGGAGGAGGAGAGTGTAGGAGGAGAGAGCAGGAGGGAGGAGGAGAGGGAGGCGGAAAGAGTGGGAGTAGAGAGCGGGAGGGGGAGAGAGCGGGAGGAAAGAGGAGGAGAGGATGAGCGAGAGAGGGAGGAGGAAAAGAGTCAGGGAGGAGAGGGGGAGGAGGAGAAAGCGGGAGGAAGGAAAAGAGAGCGGCTGCTGAGGAGACTGAAGGCAGAAGAGGGAGGAGGAGCAGCTCTGGTTCCTTCCCACCTACATAGGAGATGCCAGCTGCTACTGATACATTTCTCTCATGGGAGAAGCTTCACTGAATAAAGATTTACTTCAGAACTAAGAATTTTGATAATGATTGATCTATTTTGGCAGAGAAAGAAGCAGATTTCTCTGATAAGATGTTTTGCAAACGTGCTATTTCTTACATGTACTATAACTATTGAAATAAGAAAACAATGAATACTCTATTGACCTAAACAACTGATCCCATCATGTGCTGAACGTGCAACTATCATCCGATATCAATAATCTCCCTGCACAGCCTTCTCTATATCATCACATTGTCTGATAATCTAAGGTAACAACATGGAGTCAAAAACTGCAGCGCACGGAGCAGAAAATATAATAATTCCATTGTGAAGAGCAGTGTGGTGATTAAAGGTTTCTAAATAATAATTTACAGTGTACTGATCCTGAGTTACACCCTGCATTATACCCCAGAGCTGCACTCACTATTCTGCTGGTGCAGTCACTGTGTACATACATTACATTACTGATCCTGAGTTACATCCTGTATTATACTCCAGAGCTGCACTCACTATTCTGCTGGTGCAGTCACTGTGTACATACATTACATTACTGATCCTGAGTTACCTCCTGCATTATACTCCAGAGCTGCACTCACTATTCTGCTGGTGCAGTCACTGTGTACATACATTACATTACTGATCCTGAGTTACATCCTGTATTATACCCCAGAGCTGCACTCACTATTCTGCTGGTGCAGTCACTGTGTACATACATTACATTACTGATCCTGAGTTACATCCTGTATTATACTCCAGAGCTGCACTCACTATTCTGCTGGTGCAGTCACTGTGTACATACATTACATTACTGATCCTGAGTTACACCCTGCATTATACCCCAGTGCTGCACTCACTATTCTGCTGGTGAGGTCACTGTGTACATAGATTACATTACTGATCCTGAGTTACACCCTGCATTATACCCCAGAGCTGCACTCACTATTCTGCTGGTGCAGTCACTGTGTACATACATTACATTACTGATCCTGAGTTACATCCTGTATTATACTCCAGAGCTGCACTCACTATTCTGCTGGTGCAGTCACTGTGTACATACATTACATTACTGATCCTGAGTTACATCCTGTATTATACCCCAGAGCTGCACTCACTATTCTGCTGGTGCAGTCACTGTGTACATACATTACATTACTGATCCTGAGTTACATCCTGTATTATACCCCAGAGCTGCACTCACTATTCTGCTGGTGCAGTCACTGTGTACATACATTACATTACTGATCCTGAGTTACATCCTGTATTATACTCCAGAGCTGCACTCACTATTCTGCTGGTGCAATCACTGTGTACATACATTACATTACTGATCCTGAGTTACATCCTGTATTATACTCCAGAGCTGCACTCACTATTCTGCTGGTGCAGTCACTGTGTACATACATTACATTACTGATCCTGAGTTACATCCTGTATTATACCCCAGAGCTGCACTCACTATTCTGCTGGTGCAGTCACTGTGTACATACATTACATTACTGATCCTGAGTTACATCCTGTATTATACTCCAGAGCTGCACTCACTATTCTGCTGGTGCAGTCACTGTGTACATACATTACATTACTGATCCTGAGTTACACCCTGCATTATACCCCAGAGCTGCACTCACTATTCTGCTGGTGAGGTCACTGTGTACATAGATTACATTACTGATCCTGAGTTACACCCTGCACTCACTATTCTGCTGGTGCAGTCACTGTGTACATACATTACATTACTGATCCTGAGTTACATCCTGTATTATACTCCAGAGCTGCACTCACTATTCTGCTGGTGCAGTCACTGTGTACATACATTACATTACTGATCCTGAGTTACATCCTGTATTATACCCCAGAGCTGCACTCACTATTCTGCTGGTGCAGTCACTGTGTACATACATTACATTACTGATCCTGAGTTACCTCCTGCATTATACTCCAGAGCTGCACTCACTATTCTGCTGGTGCAGTCACTGTGTACATACATTACATTACTGATCCTGAGTTACATCCTGTATTATACCCCAGAGCTGCACTCACTATTCTGCTGGTGCAGTCACTGTGTACATACATTACATTACTGATCCTGAGTTACATCCTGTATTATACCCCAGAGCTGCACTCACTATTCTGCTGGTGCAGTCACTGTGTACATACATTACATTACTGTTCCTGAGTTACATCCTGTATTATACTCCAGAGCTGCACTCACTATTCTGCTGGTGCAGTCACTGTGTACATACATTACATTACTGATCCTGAGTTACCTCCTGCATTATACTCCAGAGCTGCACTCACTATTCTGCTGGTGCAGTCACTGTGTACATACATTACATTACTGATCCTGAGTTACATCCTGTATTATACCCCAGAGCTGCACTCACTATTCTGCTGGTGCAGTCACTGTGTACATACATTACATTACTGATCCTGAGTTACATCCTGTATTATACTCCAGAGCTGCACTCACTATTCTGCTGGTGCAGTCACTGTGTACATACATTACATTACTGATCCTGAGTTACACCCTGCATTATACCCCAGAGCTGCACTCACTATTCTGCTGGTGAGGTCACTGTGTACATAGATTACATTACTGATCCTGAGTTACACCCTGCATTATACCCCAGAGCTGCACTCACTATTCTGCTGGTGCAGTCACTGTGTACATACATTACATTACTGATCCTGAGTTACATCCTGTATTATACTCCAGAGCTGCACTCACTATTCTGCTGGTGCAGTCACTGTGTACATACATTACATTACTGATCCTGAGTTACATCCTGTATTATACCCCAGAGCTGCACTCACTATTCTGCTGGTGCAGTCACTGTGTACATACATTACATTACTGATCCTGAGTTACATCCTGTATTATACTCCAGAGCTGCACTCACTATTCTGCTGGTGCAGTCACTGTGTACATACATTACATTACTGATCCTGAGTTACATCCTGTATTATACTCCAGAGCTGCACTCACTATTCTGCTGGTGCAGTCACTGTGTACATACATTACATTACTGATCCTGAGTTACCTCCTGCATTATACCCCAGAGCTGCACTCACTATTCTGCTGGTGCAGTCACTGTGTACATACATTACATTACTGATCCTGAGTTACATCCTGTATTATACTCCAGAGCTGCACTCACTATTCTGCTGGTGCAGTCACTGTGTACATACATTACATTACTGATCCTGAGTTACACCCTGCATTATACCCCAGAGCTGCACTCACTATTCTGCTGGTGAGGTCACTATGTACATACATTACATTACTGATCCTGAGTTACACCCTGCATTATACCCCAGAGCTGCACTCACTATTCTGCTGGTGCAGTCACTGTGTACATACATTACATTACTGATCCTGAGTTACACCCTGCATTATACCCCAGAGCTGCACTCACTATTCTGCTGGTGAGGTCACTATGTACATACATTACATTACTGATCCTGAGTTACACCCTGCATTATACCCCAGAGCTGCACTCACTATTCTGCTGGTGCAGTCACTGTGTACATACATTACATTACTGATCCTGAGTTACATCCTGTATTATACTCCAGAGCTGCACTCACTATTCTGCTGGTGCAGTCACTGTGTACATACATTACATTACTGATCCTGAGTTACATCCTGTATTATACCCCAGAGCTGCACTCACTATTCTGCTGGTACAGTCACTGTGTACATACATTACATTACTGATCCTGAGTTACATCCTGTATTATACTCCAGAGCTGCACTCACTATTCTGCTGGTGCAGTCACTGTGTACATACATTACATTACTGATCCTGAGTTACATCCTGTATTATACTCCAGAGCTGCACTCACTATTCTGCTGGTGCAGTCACTGTGTACATACATTACATTACTGATCCTGAGTTACCTCCTGCATTATACCCCAGAGCTGCACTCACTATTCTGCTGGTGCAGTCACTGTGTACATACATTACATTACTGATCCTGAGTTACATCCTGTATTATACTCCAGAGCTGCACTCACTATTCTGCTGGTGCAGTCACTGTGTACATACATTACATTACTGATCCTGAGTTACACCCTGCATTATACCCCAGAGCTGCACTCACTATTCTGCTGGTGAGGTCACTGTGTACATAGATTACATTACTGATCCTGAGTTACACCCCGCATTATACCCCAGAGCTGCACTCACTATTCTGCTGGTGCAGTCACTGTGTACATACATTACATTACTGATCCTGAGTTACATCCTGTATTATACTCCAGAGCTGCACTCACTATTCTGCTGGTGCAGTCACTGTGTACATACATTACATTACTGATCCTGAGTTACATCCTGTATTATACCCCAGAGCTGCACTCACTATTCTGCTGGTGCAGTCACTGTGTACATACATTACATTACTGATCCTGAGTTACATCCTGTATTATACTCCAGAGCTGCACTCACTATTCTGCTGGTGCAGTCACTGTGTACATACATTACATTACTGATCCTGAGTTACATCCTGTATTATACTCCAGAGCTGCACTCACTATTCTGCTGGTGCAGTCACTGTGTACATACATTACATTACTGATCCTGAGTTACCTCCTGCATTATACCCCAGAGCTGCACTCACTATTCTGCTGGTGCAGTCACTTTGTACATACATTACATTACTGATCCTGAGTTACATCCTGTATTATACTCCAGAGCTGCACTCACTATTCTGCTGGTGCAGTCACTGTGTACATACATTACATTACTGATCCTGAGTTACATCCTGTATTATACCCCAGAGCTGCACTCACTATTCTGCTGGTGCAGTCACTGTGTACATACATTACATTACTGATCCTGAGTTATATCCTGTATTATACTCCAGAGCTGCACTCACTATTCTGCTGGTGCAGTCACTGTGTACATACATTACATTACTGATCCTGAGTTACCTCCTGCATTATACCCCAGAGCTGCACTCACTATTCTGCTGGTGCAGTCACTGTGTACATACATTACATTACTGATCCTGAGTTACATCCTGTATTATACTCCAGAGCTGCACTCACTATTCAGCTGGTGCAGTCACTGTGTACTTACATTACTGATCCTGAGTTACATACTGTATTATACCCCAGAGCTGCACTCACTATTCTGCTGGTGCAGTCACTGTGTACACACATTACATTACGGATCCTGAGTTACAGCCTGTATTATACCACAGAGCAGCACTCATTATTCTGCTGGTGCAGTCACTGTATATATACATTACTGATCCTGAGTTACATCCTGTATTATACCCCAGAGCTGCACTCACTATTCTGCTGGTGCAGTCACTGTGTACATACATTACATTACTGATCCTGAGTTACATCCTGTATTATACTCCAGAGCTGCACTCACTATTCTGCTGGTGCAGTCACTGTGTGCATACATTACATTACTGATCCTGAGTTACCTCCTGTATTATACCCCAGAGCTGCACTCACTATTCTGCTGGTGCAGTCACTTTGTACATACATTACATTACTGATCCTGAGTTACCTCCTGTATTATACCCCAGAGCTGCACTCACTATTCTGCTGGTGCAGTCACTGTGTACATACATTACATTACTGATCCTGAGTTACATCCTGTATTATACTCCAGAGCTGCACTGACTATTCTGCTGGTGCAGTCACTGTGTACATATATTACATTACTGATCCTGAGTTACATCCTGTATTATACTCCAGAGCTGCACTCACTATTCTGCTGGTGCAGTCACTGTGTGCATACATTACTGATCCTGAGTTACATCCTGTATTTTACTCCAGAGCTGCACTCACTATTCTGCTGGTGCAGTCACTGTGTACATACATTACATTACTGATCCTGAGTTACATCCTGTATTATACTCCAGAGCTGCACTCACTATTCTGCTGGTGCAGTCACTGTGTACATACATTACATTACTGATCCTGAGTTACATCCTGTATTATACCCCAGAGCTGCACTCACTATTCTGCTGGTGCAGTCACTGTGTACATACATTACATTACTGATCCTGAGTTACATCCTGTATTATACTCCAGAGCTGCACTCACTATTCTGCTGGTGCAGTCACTGTGTACATACATTACATTACTGATCCTGAGTTACATCCTGTATTATACTCCAGAGCTGCACTCACTATTCTGCTGGTGCAGTCACTGTGTACATACATTACATTACTGATCCTGAGTTACCTCCTGCATTATACCCCAGAGCTGCAGTCACTATTCTGCTGGTGCAGTCACTGTGTACATACATTACATTACTGATCCTGAGTTACATCCTGTATTATACTCCAGAGCTGCACTCACTATTCTGCTGGTGCAGTCACTGTGTACATACATTACATTACTGATCCTGAGTTACACCCTGCATTATACCCCAGAGCTGCACTCACTATTCTGCTGGTGAGGTCACTGTGTACATAGATTACATTACTGATCCTGAGTTACACCCTGCATTATACCCCAGAGCTGCACTCACTATTCTGCTGGTGCAGTCACTGTGTACATACATTACATTACTGATCCTGAGTTACATCCTGTATTATACTCCAGAGCTGCACTCACTATTCTGCTGGTGCAGTCACTGTGTACATACATTACATTACTGATCCTGAGTTACATCCTGTATTATACCCCAGAGCTGCACTCACTATTCTGCTGGTGCAGTCACTGTGTACATACATTACATTACTGATCCTGAGTTACATCCTGTATTATACTCCAGAGCTGCACTCACTATTCTGCTGGTGCAGTCACTGTGTACATACATTACATTACTGATCCTGAGTTACCTCCTGCATTATACCCCAGAGCTGCACTCACTATTCTGCTGGTGCAGTCACTGTGTACATACATTACATTACTGATCCTGAGTTACATCCTGTATTATACTCCAGAGCTGCACTCACTATTCTGCTGGTGCAGTCACTGTGTACTTACATTACTGATCCTGAGTTACATACTGTATTATACCCCAGAGCTGCACTCACTATTCTGCTGGTGCAGTCACTGTGTACACACATTACATTACGGATCCTGAGTTACAGCCTGTATTATACCACAGAGCAGCACTCATTATTCTGCTGGTGCAGTCACTGTATATATACATTACTGATCCTGAGTTACATCCTGTATTATACCCCAGAGCTGCACTCACTATTCTGCTGGTGCAGTCACTGTGTACATACATTACATTACTGATCCTGAGTTACATCCTGTATTATACTCCAGAGCGGCACTGACTATTCTGCTGGTGCAGTCACTGTGTACATATATTACATTACTGATCCTGAGTTACATCCTGTATTATACTCCAGAGCTGCACTCACTATTCTGCTGGTGCAGTCACTGTGTGCATACATTACATTACTGATCCTGAGTTACCTCCTGTATTATACCCCAGAGCTGCACTCACTATTCTGCTGGTGCAGTCACTTTGTACATACATTACATTACTGATCCTGAGTTACCTCCTGTATTATACCCCAGAGCTGCACTCACTATTCTGCTGGTGCAGTCACTGTGTACATACATTACATTACTGATCCTGAGTTACATCCTGTATTATACCCCAGAGCAGCACTCACTATTCTGCTGGTGCAGTCACTGTGTACATACATTACATCACTGATCCTGAGTTACATCCTGTATTATACTCCAGAGCTGCGCTCACTATTCTGCTGGTGCAGTCACTGTGTGCATACATTACTGATCCTGAGTTACATCCTGTATTATACTCCAGAGCTGCACTCACTATTCTGCTGGTGCAGTCACTGTGTACATACATTACATTACTGATCCTGAGTTACCTCCTGTATTATACTCCAGAGCTGCACTCACTATTCTGCTGGTGCAGTCACTGTGTACATATATTACATTACTGATCCTGAGTTACATCCTGTATTATACTCCAGAGCTGCACTCACTATTCTGCTGGTGCAGTCACTGTGTACATACATTACATTACTGATCCTGAGTTACCTCCTGTATTGTACCCCAGAGCAGCACTCACTATTCTGCTGGTGCAGTCACTGTGTACATACATTACATCACTGATCCTGAGTTACATCCTGTATTATACTCCAGAGCTGCGCTCACTATTCTGCTGGTGCAGTCACTGTGTGCATACATTACTGATCCTGAGTTACATCCTGTATTTTACTCCAGAGCTGCACTCACTATTCTGCTGGTGCAATCACTGTGTACATACATTACATTACTGATCCTGAGTTACCTCCTGTATTATACTCCAGAGCTGCACTCACTATTCTGCTGGTGCAGTCACTGTGTGCATACATTACTGATCCTGAGTTACATCCTGTATTTTACCCCAGAGCTGCACTCACTATTCTGCTGGTGCAGTCACTGTGTGCATACATTACTGATCCTGAGTTACCTCCTGTATTATACCCCAGAGCTGCACTCACTATTCTGCTGGTGCAGTCACTGTGTGCATACATTACTGCTCCTGAGTTACATCCTGTATTTTACTCCAGAGCTGCACTCACTATTCTGCTGGTGCAGTCACTGTGTACATACATTACATTACTGATCCTGAGTTACCTCCTGTATTATACTCCAGAGCTGCACTCACTATTCTGCTGGTGCAGTCACTTTGTGCATACATTACTGATCCTGAGTTACATCCTGTATTTTACCCCAGAGCTGCACTCACTATTCTGCTGGTGCAGTCACTGTGTGCATACATTACTGATCCTGAGTTACATCCTGTATTTTACCCCAGAGCTGCACTCACTATTCTGCTGGTGCAGTCACTGTGTGCATACATTACTGATCCTGAGTTACATCCTGTATTTTACTCCAGAGCTGCACTCACTATTCTGCTGGTGCAGTCACTGTGTACATACATTACATTACTGATCCTGAGTTACCTCCTGTATTATACTCCAGAGCTGCACTCACTATTCTGCTGGTGCAGTCACTGTGTACATACATTACATTACTGATCCTGAGTTACATCCTGTATTATACTACAGAGCTGCGCTCACTATTCTGCTGGTGCAGTCACTGTGTACATACATCACATTACTGATCCTGAGTTACCTCCTGTATTATACTCCAGAGCTGCACTCACTATTCTGCTGGTGCAGTCACTGTGTACATACATTACATTACTGATCCTTAGTTACCGTACATCCTGTATTATACCCCAGAGCTGCACTCACTATTCTGCTGGTACAGTCCCTGTGTACATACATTACATTACTGATCCTGAGTTACCTCCTGTATTATACTCCAGAGCTGCACTCACTATTCTGCTGGTGCAGTCACTGTGTACATACATTACATTACTGTTCCTGAGTTACATCCTGTATTATACCCCAGAGCTGCACTCACTATTCTGCTGGTGCAGTCACTGTGTACATACATTACATTACTGATCCTGAGTTACATCCTGTATTATACCCCAGAGCTGCACTCACTATTCTGCTGGTGCAGTCACTGTGTATATACATTACATTACTGATCCTGAGTTACATCCTGTAAGTTACATCCTGTATTATACCCCAGAGCTGCACTCACTATTCTGCTGGTGCAGTCACTGTGTACATATATTACATTACTGATCCTGAGTTACTTCCTGTATTATACCCAAGAGCTGCACTCACTATTCTGCTGGTGCAGTCACTGTGTACATACATTACATTACTGATCTTGAGTTACATGCTGTAAGTTACATCCTGCATTATACCCTAGAGCTGCACTCACTATTCTGCTGGTGCAGTCACTGTGTACATATATTACATTACTGATCCTGAGTTACTTCCTGTATTATACCCCAGAGCTGCACTCACTATTCTGCTGGTGCAGTCACTGTGTACATACATTACATTACTGATCCTGAGTTACATCCTGTATTATACCCCAGAGCTGCACTCACTATTCTGCTGGTGCAGTCACTGTGTATATACATTACATTACTGATCTTGAGTTACATCCTGTAAGTTACATCCTGTATTATACCCCAGAGCTGCACTCACTATTCTGCTGGTGCAGTCACTGTGTACATATATTACATTACTGATCCTGAGTTACTTCCTGTATTATACCCCAGAGCTGCACTCACTATTCTGCTGGTGCAGTCACTGTGTACACACATTACATTACTGATCCTTAGTTACCGTACATCCTGTATTATACCCCAGAGCTGCACTCACTATTCTGCTGGTACAGTCCCTGTGTACATACATTACATTACTGATACTGAGTTACCTCCTGTATTATACTCCAGAGCTGCACTCACTATTCTGCTGGTGCAGTCACTGTGTACATACATTACATTACTGTTCCTGAGTTACCTCCTGTATTATACTCCAGAGTTGCAGTCACTGTGTACATACATTACAGTACTGATCCTGAGTTACATCCTGTATTATACTCCAGCGCTGCACTCACTATTCTGCTGGTGCAGTCACTGTGTACATACATTACATTACTGATCCTGAGTTACATCCTGTATTATACCCCAGAGCTGCACTCACTATTCTGCTGGTGCAGTCACTGTGTATATACATTACATTACTGATCCTGAGTTACATCCTGTAAGTTACATCCTGTATTATACCCCAGAGCTGCACTCACTATTCTGCTGGTGCAGTCACTGTGTACATATATTACATTACTGATCCTGAGTTACTTCCTGTATTATACCCAAGAGCTGCACTCACTATTCTGCTGGTGCAGTCACTGTGTACATACATTACATTACTGATCTTGAGTTACATGCTGTAAGTTACATCCTGCATTATACCCTAGAGCTGCACTCACTATTCTGCTGGTGCAGTCACTGTGTACATATATTACATTACTGATCCTGAGTTACTTCCTGTATTATACCCCAGAGCTGCACTCACTATTCTGCTGGTGCAGTCACTGTGTACATACATTACATTACTGATCCTGAGTTACATCCTGTATTATACCCCAGAGCTGCACTCACTATTCTGCTGGTGCAGTCACTGTGTATATACATTACATTACTGATCTTGAGTTACATCCTGTAAGTTACATCCTGTATTATACCCCAGAGCTGCACTCACTATTCTGCTGGTGCAGTCACTGTGTACATATATTACATTACTGATCCTGAGTTACTTCCTGTATTATACCCCAGAGCTGCACTCACTATTCTGCTGGTGCAGTCACTGTGTACATACATTACATTACTGATCCTGAGTTACATCCTGTATTATACTCCAGAGCTGCACTCACTATTCTGCTGGTGCAGTCACTGTGTACATACATTACATTACTGACCCTGAGTTACATCCTGTATTATACTCCAGAGCTGCACTCACTATTCTGCTGGTGCAGTCACTATGTACATACATTACATTACTGATCCTGAGTTACATCTTGTATTATACTCCAGAGCTGCACTCACTATTCTGCTGGTGCAGTCACTGTGTACATACATTACATTACTGATCCTGAGTTACATCCTGTATTATACTCCAGAGCTGCACTCACTATTCTGCTGGTGCAGTCACTGTGTACATACATTACATTACTGACCCTGAGTTACATCCTGTATTATACTCCAGAGCTGCACTCACTATTCTGCTGGTGCAGTCACTATGTACATACATTACATTACTGATCCTGAGTTACATCTTGTATTAAACTCCAGAGCTGCACTCACTATTCTGCTGGTGCAGTCACTGTGTACATACATTACATTACTGATCCTGAGTTACATCCTGTATTATACTCCAGAGCTGCACTCACTATTCTGCTGGTGCAGTCACTGTGTACATACATTACATTACTGATCTTGAGTTACATCCTGTAAGTTACATCCTGTATTATACCCCAGAGCTGCACTCACTATTCTGCTGGTGCAGTCACTGTGTACATACATTACATTACTGATCTTGAGTTACATCCTGTAAGTTACATCCTGTATTATACCCCAGAGCTGCACTCACTATTCTGCTGGTGCAGTCACTGTGTACATATATTACATTACTGATCCTGAGTTACTTCCTGTATTATACCCCAGAGCTGCACTCACTATTCTGCTGGTGCAGTCACTGTGTACATACATTACATTACTGATCTTGAGTTACATCCTGTATTATAACCCAGAGCTGCACTCACTATTCTGCTGGTGCAGTCACTGTACATACATTACATTACTGATCTTGAGTTACATCCTGTATTATACTCCAGAGCTGCACTCACTATTCTGCTGGTGCAGTCACTGTGTACATACATTACTGACCCTGAGTTACATCCTGTATTATACTCCAGAGCTGCACTCACTATTCTGCTGGTGCAGTCACTGTGTACATACATTACATTACTGATCCTGAGTTACATCCTGTATTATACCCCAGAGCTGCACTCACTATTCTGCTGGTGAGGTCACTGTGTACATAGATTACATTACTGATCCTGAGTTGCCTCCTGTATTATATCCCAGAGCTGCACTCACTATTCTGCTGGTGCGGTCACTGTGTACATACATTACATTACTGATCCTGAGTTACATCCTGTATTATACTCCAGTGCTGCACTCACTATTCTGCTGGTGCAGTCACTGTGTACATACATTACATTACTGATCCTGAGTTACATCCTGTATTATACTCCAGAGCTGCACTCACTATTCTGCTGGTGCAGTCACTGTGTACATACATTACTGATCCTGAGTTACATCCTGTATTATACTCCAGTGCTGCACTCACTATTCTGCTGGTGCGGTCACTGTGTACATACATTACATTACTGATCCTGAGTTACATCCTGTATTATACTCCAGAGCTGCACTCACTATTCTGCTGGTGCAGTCACTGTGTACATACATTACATTACTGATCCTGAGTTACATCCTGTATTATACCCCAGAGCTGCACTCACTATTCTGCTGGTGCAGTCACTGTGTACATACATTACATTACTGATCCTGAGTTACCTCCTGTATTATACTCCAGAGCTGCACTCACTATTCTGCTGGTGCAGTCACTGTGTACATACATTACATTAGTGGTCCTGAGTTACCTCCTGTATTATACTCCAGAGCTGCACTCACTATTCTGCTGGTGCAGTCACTGTGTACATACATTACATTACTGATCCTGAGTTACAACCTATATTATACCCCAGAGCTGCACTCACTATTCTGCTGGTGCAGTCACTGTGTACATACATTACATTACTGATCCCGATATACCTCCTGTATTATACTCCAGAGCTGCACTCACTATTCTGCTGGTGCAGTCACTGTGTACATACATTACATTACTGATCCCGATATACCTCCTGTATTATACTCCAGAGCTGCACTCACTATTCTGCTGGTGCAGTCACTGTGTACATACATTACATTACTGATCCTGAGTTACAACCTGTATTATACCCCAGAGCTGCACTCACTATTCTGCTGGTGCAGTCACTGTGTACATACATTACATTACTGATCCTGAGTTACAACCTGTATTATACCCCAGAGCTGCACTCACTATTCTGCTGGTGCAGTCACTGTGTACATACATTACATTACTGATCCTGAGTTACATCCTGTATTATACCCCAGAGCTGCACTCACTATTCTGCTGGTGCAGTCACTGTGTACATACATTACATTACTGATCCTGAGTTACCTCCTGTATTATACTCCAGAGCTGCACTCACTATTCTGCTGGTGCAGTCACTGTGTACATACATTACATTACTGATCCTGAGTTACCTCCTGTATTATACTCCAGAGCTGCACTCACTATTCTGCTGGTGCAGTCACTGTGTACATACATTACATTACTGATCCTGAGTTACCTCCTGTATTATACCCCAGAGCTGCACTCACTATTCTGCTGCTGACATAGGCTGCAGGTCTGGTAAGACAACAGTCTCACTGAATTACTGATATGACCTAATAGAGATAGATAAAATACTCGCTCCCCCAGAGACAATATCAGCGCACTCATCTCTCTTGTCATGATCGTTTGTTACAGTGTATCAGTGCAGGAGTCTGGTGATGTGGATGGGAGGTAAGATAATGGGGCGGCATCGGACACCTGCACCTGTGATGCATCATAGATGTGTGATCGCTGCGCTGCTGTAACTTAGCCACATGGCGCCCGATAACACGGGCCGGTGACCACACAGACGCCTCTATCCACACGAAGAGCAAAACCTATCAAAGAACCGCAGTAATAGGAACCCTAGTGGGAGTGTTGCATTGGGGCCGCACGTTCCTCCAATGGAGAGCGCGACTTTACCTGGGACTATCTAGATGTGTCCTCTACAGAACATGATACTCTGATCAGTATCACATATTTGGGGGGGTGGATACTTCCGCAGCCTCATTAGCAATCCTGGACGGTCTGTAGAGAGGGGGACTTGTCAGCGCTCCAGACACCCGGCTTTCCTCTCCTGTCCTGTGGGACACGGGGTCACTCCGGTCCTCCTGAGGGTGTCTGACCCCGACAGGTTTGAGTTTCATAGGAAGGTCATAACATTAATTCCCACCATGTGCGACTGATAGACGAGAGCGGACACCCTGATCCCGAGACTCCCCCGTACTTACCTCATCGATATGTGCACAGAAACAGGCACAGCTCCATGTTTGAGAAACGTGGTCCTCTACCAAGGAAGTCTGTTCTCTAGGTTTTATCTATTATCTATCTATTATTTATCTATCATCTACCTATCTAGTATCTATCTATAGATCTATCGTCTAATATCTATCTATATTATACCGGGTGAGTCATAAAGGACGGACGTTTTTAAACTAATCATAAAATCGTTAAATATTTATTAAATATAAATGTATTCACAGATTTGGTTACGTATACTAATAGCATTTGACAAATTCAAGTGTGGAAAACAACAACTGACATGTGGTGGCCATTATCATTGATGCATTTCCAAAGGCGTTCTTGGAAGTTGGCATCAACACGTTCCAACACAACTCTGTCGATTTGGGCAACTTCCACTCGAATAGCTTCCTTCAGTTCTTGTAATGATCGAGGCTTAAGCTTGTATACACGTGATTTGAGGTGACCCCATAAGTAATAATCGCACATGGACAGGTCTGGGGACCTAGGAGGCCAATTAATATCGCCAAACCTGGAAATGATGCGACCAGGGAAGAGAGGGCGAAGAACGTTCATTGTTGCTCCGGCTGTGTGGGCCGTTGCCCCATCTTGTTGAAACCACACACTAGAGATGGGGATATGTTGCCGTCGTAACTCAGGAACAAAGAAGTTATTTATCATGGCGATATAAGGTTGTGAGTTCACGGTAACAGTATTGCCATTATCGCCTTCGAAAAAGTACGGACCGATCACGCCATATTTGCCCATAGCGCACCACACCGTTACCTTAGGGCTGTGCAGCGGTCGTTCATGTAATTCTTTCGGATTTTCATAGGCCCAATAACGGCAGTTCTGCTGATTAACCATGCCATTGACATGGAAATGAGCTTCATCACTCATGAATAAAATAAGGTTGTCGTTTTGCTCAATAATTGCTTCCATCTCATGTGCGAACTTCAGTCGCGCTGCGTAATCCCCGCGCTCCAACTGTTGCACAATGGCCGATTTATAGGGGTGGAAATGCAGGTCTAAATGCAAAATACGCCTTACTGTACGATTACTGAGGGCAAGTTCTAAAGAATGTTTCCGAGCAGATCGACTCGGACTGCGCAGCATGCCTTGCCTGACGCGTTCCACATTTTCAGGGGTACGTGCCGTTCGTGGAGCCCCCGGTGGTTGTTTGTTCATTAGTGTACCTCGTGTACGGAGTGCTTCAACCCAACGTAGGATAGTGTTACGAGCGGGAACAGCTTGATTTCTGTGAATATTGAAATGACGCCGAAACTCACGCTGAACGGCTGTGATACACTCATTATTCTTGACAAAACTGTCGTACGCAAAAACGCGATGTTCTATCGTCCACGGCACCATAGCTTAAGCTGAAACTAAAATAAAAACAATGCTTTCACCCCACAAACATAACCCCGCCTCCCGCACATCTCTACCTCCACCTGGTGGTGAGTTATAGCCACTTCAAATACATCCGTCCTTTATGACTCACCCGGTATATTATCTATATACACCAGGTTCCACATTTTTATGCTAATGATACTGTTCTCTGATTTTCCTAAGTGGTCGGTGGCAATGACAGTCAGTCTAATAGAAGTCGTCTCCCGGTAGAGCGTAGATGGAATTTTATTGAAGACACCTCCCGATGATAACAGTATAATCTCCACAATGAATGAAACCTCACAAGGCTCCAAATTATTGGGCCCAGGAGAATTTCTAAACATTTGTTCTGTTGTAAAGAACTGGAAATGCTCCTTGGTGGAATGTGCAGCATTAGGAGGTCACACTCACTGAGCAAAAAAGCTATTTAACTCCAAAACCTCCTAACAGGCCAGGTGACATGGTAACAGAGGAACCCTTCTGTGATGTCACCTTCACAATTCTGGCCTCCATTGACTTTGTGAGTTTTTGGAGAGTTTCTGCTTGGATTTCTTTGCATGAAGTCAGACTAGCTCCCAGAGCTGCTGTTCTGATGTGACCGGCCTCCCACCCTCACAGATCTTTGGCTTGATGAGACTCCAAAGGTTCTCTATAGGGTTGAGGTCAGGGGAGGATGGTGGCCACACCATGAGTTTATCTCCTTTTATGCCCATAGCAGCCAATGACTCAGAGGTATTCTTTGCAGCATGAGATGGTGCGTGGTCATGCATGAAGGTTACCCCGAGGCAGCGAGCTTGTGGGACTGGGGAGAGTGAGCAGCCATTGACCTTGATGGATAGGTCCATTAATGGGGTTGAGTGTGATGGGGGAAAGTTGATGAATTCTGTTGTATCCATGTTAAGTTTTAGAAATCTAGCAGAGAAGAAAGATAAAATAGTGGACAGACCTTGTGGGATTCTGGTTAGTAAGGAAGTGATAATGGGTCCAGAGATGTAGATCTGAGTGTCATCAGCATAGAGGTGATACTGCAAGCCGTAGGACTCTACGAGCCGTTCCAGGCCAAAGGTGTAGATGGAGAAGAGCAGGAGTCCTAGAACTTAACCTTGGGGGTTACTAACAGATAGGGGGAGAGATGAGGAGATGGTGTGTCAGTGGGAGATGCTGAATGTCCGGTCTGTTAGGTATGACGAGGTCCAGGATAGGGCCAAATCTGTGATGCCAAGAGATGAGAGAGTCTGTAGTAATAGGGAGTGGTCCACTCTGTCAGAAGCAGAGGACAGGTCCAGGAGGAGGAGGACAGAGTAGTGTCGCTTGGCTTTGGCATTCAGTAGGTCGTTGGTATATTTAGTTAGGGCAGTTTCAGTGGAGTGACGCTGTCGGAAGACAGATCATAAGCAGCCGAAGAGGGAGTGGGAGCAGAGGTGGGAAGACAGTTCAACATGGACGTGTTGTTATAGTTCTTTTGAGGCATAGGGGAGAAGTGATATAGGGCGATAGCTAGATACAGAAGATGGGAGAAGAGAGGACTTTTTCAGGATGGGTGTGATTGAGGCATGTTTGAAGTTTGAGGGGAAAATACCAGTTGCTAGTGATAGATTGAAGAGGTGGGTTAGGATTGGGATGAAGTTTGTGATGAGGTTTGGGATGAAGTGCGAAGGGATCGGGTTAAATTCACAGGTGGTGAGATGTGACTTGGACAGTAAAGGGGAAAGCTGATCTTCTCAAATTATAGAAAAGCTGATTCTGGAGGAGGAGGGCTTAGTAGTTATGAAGAGGGGCTGTGGGGGTTGTAGGCCAAAGCTTTCTGTGATGTTGTCAATCTTCTGCTTGAAGAAGGCAAAGTCTTCAGCTGACATGAGAGTGAAGGGAGGAGGTGCTGGGGAATGGAGTAGAGAATTGAAAGTGTTGAATAGCTGTCTAGGGTTGTGGATATGAGAGATATAAGAGATGTATTCTACGGTCCGTGCCAATCGCAGCATGCTGGGATTGTCAGCGTACTACGCCCGTATACGCCAATGCAAGTCTATGGGAGCGCAAAAAATACGGATTACACACGGAACACACATGTGACCTGCGAGCAATACGCAGGTCTTTTGGCTGGTGACAGGAAATGGGCAATCCATCATCAGGAAGCCTAGACATGCAAATGAGCTCAAAAAGCGCTCCAGACATCCCGGAAGTACGCCTCCACGGAGTACAGCAGCAGCATGGCGTCCACGTACATAAATGTTGAGATGCTCATTTTGCTGGTGCAGGAGCGTCCCGAAATCTGGGACCAACGCGATGCCAATTATTCAAACCGGGCAAGAAAGGAGGCGTCATGGAGGCGCATCTGTTGCCAGATGTTCCATGACTTTGGTGACCGACCACGTGAGGAGCAGCATAAAATTCGTAAGTACATGGCAAAACATGAGTAACCTTAGCGCACAACAAAAAAGTAATCTAGAATCAGCACCCCCCTTCCTGTGCATGTACTTTTTAGCCTCATGAGGTCGTTACATTTGGATGTGACACGTGGATTCACACAGCCATAATTTGGGTTTAGGCCACAAGCTCCTCATCCTCCTAGACAAAACAATTATTAAGTGTAGCTAATGAGACCCTGTGTATCTGCCCAATTAGATATGCCACCATGGGTAGAAAGCACACCCCAGAAGGCCCCATGCCTAGACTACTGGTAGCAAATGTGACCTATCAAATATGTGATTTTGACAATCTTTCCTGTCACATTGCAGTGGAAGATGTGATGAAACGCTGGCGAAGCATCCGGGACCAATACCGCCGGGAACGCCAGCAGCGGTCCAGGAGTGGGGATGCGGGATACGTCAAAAGAAAATATGTCTATTACGACCGGCTGTCCTTCCTCGCCCCAATTCTGGATCTGAGACCGTAAGTAGATACCTCACACCACATTACACAAATACATTACAGGGACAAAAATATTGATGTATTTTTGCCTCTGTTCTATTTCATAACAGAACTCAATCCAACCTTACGGATCGAGGAACGGCCTCAGAGGCAGAGCCCATTATAGATCCTGTAGGGGATGAGGTGGCTGGCCCATCTTCTCCCCCTACAAGAAGGATGGCTGAAGATGAGGCATCACAGGACAACACAATGGCTGGCCTACACACAACACCACCAGGACGGTCTGCTGCTGCCCCATCACCCATCCTGGAAGAGCCGGGCAACTTGAGCAGCAGCCCAACTGCCCAGATCAGGTCCTCCCCACTGGCTGCTCTAGCATCACGGCAAACAAGAAGAAGGCGCCAGGTCACTATTCAAGAGAGCAGGACCAATGTGGACACAGGGGTGCTCAATTATTTGTCCAGAGTAACTACAGATGATGGGGAGGAGGCCTATGCACGTAGCCTCACCCTTTATCTCCGTGTCCTTACCCGTGAGGTCAGGCTCCGTATTAGGGGATGTTTTCAGATCCTGCTTGATGCAAGCACCCCCCCAATACCCCATATGAGCTTTTCGAATATCTGGAGAGGTGGCAGCTTTCCCCCTGAAATCTAACGCGCATGAGACCACCCACACAGATGCTTGCTCAAGCAGGGTCCGAACATCCTCTAATACGTGGGCCTACACCTCACCCCCTTCCTCCCCCTACCCAACCTTCCCAACAGCAGCTACATATGTCTGCCTCTAGCCAACCCCACCAATATGGCCACTTAGTCCCACCCAGTGTTGGAGGCTGGTCCCAACCTGGTTGGGGACGACATGGCTATATTGGTGGGTATGAGACACGGGCCTACCCGCCCCAACAAGATGCCCCTCAGCAGTATTACTATGGCCACTACCCCCAACAATCACAGGAGGAAGGTCACTACCAACAGCATGGGCAACAGTATGCCCCCACACAGGGCGATGTTGGCCAAAGTAGTCAGCAGCAACCACAGGCTGCTCCTCCGCCTTCTCCTTCCCCAACATTCCACAATTTATAAGTGGCTTAAAACATGGACTTACTAAACCCATACTGTACATGAGTGTTCTTAATCGGTCTGATGGGAGGAGATGTCCAGTGTGTTTGAACTGGAGCTCAAAATCCCAAGGCAAAGTCAAAAAGAGGTTTTATCCAGCAGCAACATGAGCTAAAACAGATAATACTAACATTTCTTATGACGGTTTTCAAATCATATGATTAAGACACCATGACAGGCAAGGCTACCTTATGTGTTTCTGATACATATTACATGTCTGTAAAAAATACAATATTTCACGGGGCTATACTGGCAAAGTCAAAGGATCAAAATAGAGTACTCACTTGATAATGCATAGAAAAGGCGTGCTGTCCATATTCTCTTAGTCACATTTAGGCCAGCTAACTAGATTCCAAAATCAAGGCAAACAGTCTCCAGACCATCACGCTCTCTCTATGTATTATCAAGTCAGTCTTCTAATTTGATTCTTTGACTTTCCCAGTATAGTGCGGTGAAATATTGTGTTTATTACAGACATGTAATATGTGTCAGAAACGCGTAAGCTAGCCTTGCCTGTCATGGTGGCTTATTAATATGGTTTGAAAACCTTCAGAATAAATGTGAGTATTATCTTGTGTAGCTCATTTTGATGATGGATAACTCCTCTTTTTTACTTTGGATTACAAATGTGTACAGTTGCAATGTTGTTATTGCACTATGTATGTTGTAGGATATGTTAGTAATTTTGTTTGAACAACAATGTTGAAATATGCCAAAAGCCCAATTTGGGCCATTGCCCAAGTTTTTCATAGGGCAAGAATATGTTTGCCTTACAAACTAAAAAAAAAAAACACAAAAAAGCCAAAAGTAAAAACTTGGCAACTACACTTTACGTCTCTGTCTTAATTGTCCAAACCAGCGTCGGACTGGCCCACCGGAGAACCGGAGGATTCTCCGGTGGGCCCTGGCATCTGGTGGGCCCTGGCACCTGCTGGCATACAGGGCCAGCAGTTGCCTAGGGCCCCCGCTGCTCCAGGGGCCCCCAGCCAGTGGTGTGTCGCACACCATGCAGCTGCTATGGGGGCCCCTGCTAGCGGAGCAGCAGCGGGTGTCAGGAGGCAGGAGCCCCTGTCCCCTGCTAAAGAGAAATGAATATTCACTGCGAAGCATATCATTTCAGGTCTCCACCCCCAGAGGCCCCGCCCCCAGCCCAGTAAGCCGCTCTGCAGACTACAGCTGTAAACCAGGGCCGGCGCCGCCCTCAGTCCTCTCTGCTCCTGACTCACAGCCGGTGCGCGATGACGTCACTACATCACACACCCGCTGTGTGTCTGGCAGAGGGGCAGCTCCTGACACTGAGGCCGGGATCAGCGTGGGAGCGAGGAGGAGAGGTGAGTATTGTGGTTTGGGTTTTTTTTATATCTCTCTCGCTCTCTCTATCTATCTATCTCTATATATATCTCTCTATCTCTCTTATATCTATCTTTCTTTCTATCTCTATCTATTATCTATATCTATCCATCTCTATATCTATCTCTATCCATTATCTATATCTATCTATTTCTATATCTATCTCTATATCTATCTATCTATCTATCTCTATATCTTTCTATATATATCTCTATATCTATCTCTATATCTATCTATCTTACTCTGTCTATTTATCTATTATCTCTATATTTATTATCTATCTAGCTACCATCTATATCTATCTTTATCTATATATATCTCTATCTAATATCTATATCTATCTATCTCTATACCTATCTATCTATTTATCTATCCGTTATCTATCTCTATATCTTTTCTCTGTATCTATCTCTCTCTCTATCTACCGCTCTCTCTATCTCTATCTATCTTTATATCTATATCTATCTATTATCTCTATATCTATCTCTATATCTATATCTGTTTCTCTCTATATCTATCTCTATATCTCTCTATAGCTATCTATATATTATCTCTATATCTATCTATCTATATATTATCTCTATATCTATCTATCTGTTATCTCTATATCTATCTATCTCTATATCTATCTATCTCTATCTATCTCTATATCTAACACTATATCTCTATATCTATCTCTATATCTCATTATCTATCTATCTCTATCTCTCTCTTTATCTATCTATCTATTGATCTATCCATCTATCTCTATCTCTATATCTATCTATTATATCTATCTATTATCTCTATTATTTATATCTATCCATCTATCTATCTAGCTATCTCTATCTATCTCTATATCTCTCTCTATATCTATATATCTTTCTAACTCTATATCTATCTATCTCTATACATATCTCTATATCTAGCTATTATCTCTATATCTCTATATCTATCTTTCTATATCTATCTGTCTCTATATCTATCTATCTCTATATATATCTCTATATCTATTTTTATTTATAGCCATCTATCTATCTATATTTATCTCTATATCTATCTATATATGTCTATATTATTATTATTATATCTGTATATCTCTATCTATTATCTATCTCTATCTATATATCGATCTATCTCTATATCTTTCTATCTATCTATCTATCCATTATCTATTTTCTATCTATCTCTATATCTATCTACCTATCGATCTATCTATCTATATTTCTTTCTATATCTATCTTTATATCTATCTCTATCTATCTCTATCTCTATCAATCTTTCTATCTATATCTATCCATTATCTACTTTCTATCTACTATCTATCTCTATATCTATCTATTTCTACATCTATCTTTCTATCTATATCTATCTAACTCTATATCTATATATCTATATAGTATTATACCCTATGAGGAGGCAGCATTATACCCTATGAGGAGGCAGCATTATACCCTATGAGGAGGCAGCATTATACCCTATGAGGAGGCAGCATTATACCCTATGAGGGGGCAGCATTATACCCTATGAGGGGGCAGCATTATACCCTATGAGGAGGCAGTATTATACCCTATGAGGAGGCAGCATTATACCCTATGAGGAGGCAGCATTATACCCTATGAGGAGGCAGCATTATACCCTATGAGGAGGCAGCATTATACCCTATGAGGGGGCAGCATTATACCCTATGAGGGGGCAGCATTATACCCTATGAGGAGGCAGCATTATACCCTATGAGGAGGCAGCATTATACCCTATGAGGAGGCAGTATTATACCCTATGAGGAGGCAGCATTATACCCTATGAGGAGGCAGTATTATACCCTATGAGGGGGCAGCATTATACCCTATGAGGAGGCAGCATTATACCCTATGAGGAGGCAGTATTATACCCTATGAGGAGGCAGCATTATACCCTATGAGGAGGCAGCATTATACCCTATGAGGAGGCAGCATTATACCCTATGAGGAGGCAGCATTATACCCTATGAGGAGGCAGCATTATACCCTATGAGGAGGCAGTATTATACCCTATGAGGAGGCAGCATTATACCCTATGAGGAGGCAGCATTATACCCTATGAGGAGGCAGCATTATACCCTATGAGGAGGCAGCATTATACCCTATGAGGAGGCAGCATTATACCCTATGAGG
Source organism: Dendrobates tinctorius (assembly GCF_039654945.1). Taxonomy (NCBI): domain Eukaryota; kingdom Metazoa; phylum Chordata; class Amphibia; order Anura; family Dendrobatidae; genus Dendrobates; species Dendrobates tinctorius. Next base: position 265,507 of record NW_027361722.1, on the reverse strand, counting down.
AGGCAGCATTATACCCTATGAGGAGGCAGCATTATACCCTATGAGGAGGCAGCATTATACCCTATGAGGAGGCAGCATTATACCCTATGAGGGGGCAGCATTATACCCTATGAGGAGGCAGCATTATACCCTATGAGGAGGCAGCATTATTCCCTATGAGGGGGTGCATTATTCCCTATGAGGGGGTGCATTATACCCTATGAGCGGGGCAGTATTATACCCTATGAGGGGGGCAGTATTATACCCTATGAGGGGGGCAGTATTATACCCTATGAGGGGGTGCATTATACCCTATGAGGGGGGCAGTATTATACCCTATGAGGGGGTGCATTATACCCTATGAGGGGGGCAGTATTATACCCTATGAGGGGGTGCATTATACCCTATGAGCGGGGCAGTATTATACCCTATGAGGGGGTGCATTATACCCTATGAGGGGGGCAGTATTATACCCTATGAGGGGGCAGTATTATACCCTATGAGCGGGGCAGTATTATACCCTATGAGGGGGTGCATTATACCCTATGAGGAGGGCAGTATTATACCCTATGAGGGGGCATCATTATACCCTATGAGGGGGCAGCATTATACCCTATGAGGGGGCAGCATTATACCCTATGAGGGGGGTGCATTATACCCTATGAGGGGGGCAGTATTATACCCTATGAGGGGGGCAGTATTATACCCTATGAGGGGGGCAGTATTATACCCTATGAGGGGGGCAGTATTATACCCTATGAGGGGGGCAGTATTATACCCTATGAGGGGGTGCATTATACCCTATGAGGGGGGCAGTATTATACCCTATGAGGGGGTGCATTATACCCTATGAGCGGGGCAGTATTATACCCTATGAGGGGGTGCATTATACCCTATGAGGGGGGCAGTATTATACCCTATGAGGGGGCAGTATTATACCCTATGAGCGGGGCAGTATTATACCCTATGAGGGGGTGCATTATACCCTATGAGGAGGGCAGTATTATACCCTATGAGGGGGCATCATTATACCCTATGAGGAGGCAGCATTATACCCTATGAGGAGGCAGCATTATACCCTATGAGGGGGGTGCATTATACCCTATGAGGGGGGCAGTATTATACCCTATGAGGGGGGCAGTATTATACCCTATGAGGGGGGCAGTATTATACCCTATGAGGGGGTGCATTATACCCTATGAGGGGGGCAGTATTATACCCTATGAGGGGGTGCATTATACCCTATGAGGGGGGCAGTATTATACCCTATGAGGGGGTGCATTATACCCTATGAGCGGGGCAGTATTATACCCTATGAGGGGGTGCATTATACCCTATGAGGGGGGCAGTATTATACCCTATGAGGGGGCAGTATTATACCCTATGAGGGGGGCAGTATTATACCCTATGAGGGGGTGCATTATACCCTATGAGGGGGGCAGTATTATACCCTATGAGGGGGTGCATTATACCCTATGAGGGGGGCAGTATTATACCCTATGAGGGGGTGCATTATACCCTATGAGCGGGGCAGTATTATACCCTATGAGGGGGTGCATTATACCCTATGAGGGGGGCAGTATTATACCCTATGAGGGGGCAGTATTATACCCTATGAGCAGGGCAGTATTATACCCTATGAGGGGGTGCATTATACCCTATGAGGGCAGTATTATACCCTATGAGGGGGCATCATTATACCCTATGAGGAGGCAGCATTATACCCTATGAGGGGGCAGCATTATACCCTATGAGGGGGGTGCATTATACCCTATGAGGGGGGCAGTATTATACCCTATGAGGGGGGCAGTATTATACCCTATGAGGGGGGCAGTATTATACCCTATGAGGGGGTGCATTATACCCTATGAGGGGGGCAGTATTATACCCTATGAGGGGGTGCATTATACCCTATGAGGGGGGCAGTATTATACCCTATGAGGGGGTGCATTATACCCTATGAGGGGGGCAGTATTATACCCTATGAGGGGGTGCATTATACCCTATGAGCGGGGCAGTATTATACCCTATGAGGGGGTGCATTATACCCTATGAGGGGGGCAGTATTATACCCTATGAGGGGGCAGTATTATACCCTATGAGGGGGGCAGTATTATACCCTATGAGGGGGTGCATTATACCCTATGAGGGGGGCAGTATTATACCCTATGAGGGGGTGCATTATACCCTATGAGGGGGGCAGTATTATATTCTATGAGATGGCTGCATTATATTCTATTAGATGGCTGCATTATACTATGTGAGGGGGCTGCTTTATATTCTATGAGGGGGCTACCCCAACTCCTGCTACATAATTAAGACATGTACAACCTTATATTATACCCGGATATTAGCGTGTTTTACCGCATAATTGGTGGTCTGGTATTTAACTCTATGCAGCTACATAGTGGGCCCCAAGAATGATTTTCTCTGGTGGGCCCAAGGTGTTCCAGTCCGACGCTGGTCCAAACCCATATCAAAATACGCGTACCAAATCAAAGCAACAGTCAGAGATTCAGAAGGGGTAGAAATATATATATTTTGACACACATCAAACCAACATTGCCAACATAGACACAGCATGCTCTTGCCAAGAAGGTTCCCCCTGAGGTGCCATAAAGTAATTAGTGAAAATATCACGCACTTTGAGGCCAGAGAGCGGTCTACGTTGAGGGATAATAGGTGGTCTCACCCTACGCACATTGTCCGGCCTACGCACAACACCATCAGAGGAGGAACAATCATGTATCCTGGTGAAGTTATGAAGAATCACACAGGCTTTAACTACTTCATTAACATTTTGTTCACTCAGCTGAATGGCAGACTGGAGGACCCGCCATTTGGCACAAAGAATGCCAAAGGAACACTCCACCAGTCGCCGAGCACGTGATAGGCGCAAGTTAAAAATTCTGCGCCTGTGGTCAAGGTTGCGCTGGGGATATGGCCTCATGACATTGCGCATTAACTGAAAGGCCTCATCTGCCACAAGGTTACATAAGGGACTGATTCTTGAGTGGAGCCTGGTAGCTGGCGTGGTGGTGGTAGATCCAACTGGTTGGTGCGTAGCCGCCGAGCCATAATGGAAGTATTGAAGACTCTAGAGTCTCCCGTCCTTCCATAGGCCCCAATGTCAACAATTATAAACTTGTATTGAGGGTCGGCCAGAGCCAACAATACAACAGAAAAGTATTGTTTATAATCGAAGAATTGGGAGCCTGAGTTCGGCGGATTACGCACCCGGATATGTTTGCCATCAAGGGCCCCAATACCATTTGGAAACTGGCATTCTTCCTCAAAGTCCCTTCATATCCTCAGCCAGTCTTCCATCCTGGGATCGGGCATGACGACTTGATGGAGTCTTGTCCAGATTTCACTACATATTGACCTGACTATGCCAGAACACACACATCTTGCTTTGCACAATGAGTAAGTGATATTCAGTACATATTCCACACAACATTCGGGTCTGTAAGTTGAAACATATGTGGACTAAGATGAGGGCCTAAAACTTACTCCATGAAGGCAAAAATTCAAACTTTGCCCAACACATCATGAACATAGAGAATGTGGTTGTGTAGTAGATACCGTATTGTGAGTAGAAGTCGCTCCTCTGCAGATATCGCTTTGCGCATCCTTGTGTCCTGAAAGGTTATCCCAGGGCGCACTGTCTCCAAGAGTGTGGCAAATGTTGCAAGGCTCATGCGGCAGTATTGGTAGAATTTTACAGGATGCTCCCGCAGAGAAGAATAGAGGCGGTGAAAATTAACTCTTGTGAGTCGTTGCCTCAAAAGTGGATGGACCCACATGCGTCTCCTCCTCCGCGGATCCACTATCACTGGGTATGGTTGGCCAAAGCGCCGTGACAAAAGCCAGGTAAAGAATGGAATCTCCAGCGCTGGACTTCAGTTAAAAATACATCATTTATTGTAAATTCTTAAAATAGAACAGAAAAAAGTATGGATAAGGACATACAGGCAGATGGGGTCTCTGGTGGTCTCCAACCAACGCGTTTCGACCTAGAGGGTCTTACTCATGGTTCACACTAGACCAATACTGACGACTACAAATAGTACAAAAACTAGTAAATCACAGGTGTTGGACAAAAGAATTAATGAAAATAGGGAGTATCCCTACCAGTTAACTCTTGCAAACACTCAGCCTAATGTGGAGCTGAAACAAAAACTTGTCGGAAAAACAAAAAAAAAAATCTAATAAAAAGATATCATAAGAATATAATAACAATCACAAAAATTATCAGAATAACCAGAATTGAATAGGACTAAGTAGAATGTAAATATACAGAAGAAAATATCAATCTAATTGCAATATTAAATCAAGTCGTTTGTTCAGACCTAATGGTACTCTTGTATTTAATTTAAAAATCCAAAAGGATTCACGATTTAATAATTTTCTCCTGAAATCACCTCCCCTAGTAGATCTATAGACTTTCTCTATTGCTATAATTTTGAGACTATCAGTTTTACCTCCATGAACAGTTTTACAATGATAAGAAACTGCTGAAATATTATAATTACTACTAGTAGCTTCTGACAAGTGTTTCCTAATTCTCTTTTTAAGAGGTCCTATTGTGCAGCCTACATATTGTAGGTTACAAAAAACGCATTCAATAACATATATGACTCCTTCTGAATTACAATTTATGTGAGACTGAATAGGGTATGATATGCCAGTAACACTAGAAGTGAATCTGCTGGTTTTAACCACATAGTTGCAGACTTTACAGGGATGATGTCCACATTTGGAGAAGCCTTTATATGACAACCAAGTATTATTTTTAGTTCTCCTATTGCTGATAAAAAGACTGGGGGATAAGATATCGCTCAAAGCAGGAGCTTTCCTGGCTATGTATCGTATCTGGGTATTGTCCAGAATTTGACCAAGTTTATTATCATTGTGTAAAATAGGTAAATATTTTTTGACAATGTCCGTTATCTTATTGAATTGTGGACTGTACATGGTAGAAAAACTAACTATAGGACGGTCATAATTATTACAGGGGGCCAGTGTGCGATTCTTTTTCTTGTTAGCAGTAACTCCAGTGTGTACAAGGCTCAAAGGAGATTCATTCAGCAGGGTGTGTCTATCGATCCTGCTGACAATATTATCAGCTTTCCTTAGCATCCAATTAGCATATCCTCTGTCCTTAAGTCTAGAGAGGGTTTTGTTTGATTCTTTAGCAAATGTTATAGGTGAGCTGCAATTTCTTTTTAACCTAATTAATTCTCCCACTGGAATGTTTTTAACCACGTGCTTGGGGTGACAAGAATAAGCTTGTAAAATTGAATTTGTATCTGTGGGTTTTCTGAAAGGAAAAACGCAGACCTTTTGGTTGTCAGGATTCACAGACAAAGTCACATCCAAATAACTGATAGAAAAATCCGACACTGTAAATGTAAATGAAAGATTAAAATCATTCATATTGATATAGCTAATGAAATCACTAATCACTGAGATGTCTCCCTTCCAAATCAAAATCAGGTCATCTATAAAGCGGCCATATAGTTGTATATTTTGTGAAAAGGGATTATTGTTACATAAGATATATTTCTCTTCCCAAACAGCTACTGTAATATTAGCTAAAGCTGGGGAACATTTACCCCCCATACTCACTCCTTGTTTTTGTAAGAAAAAAATTCCATCAAATGAAAAATAATTATGTGAGAGAAGAAAGGAAACTGCATCCACAATGAAGGATTGAATTTCTATCACATATGTGCTGTATTTGTCCAAAAAGAATGTGAGACTAGAAATAATCACATTGTGTGGTATGGACGGGTATAAACCCACCACATCACAAGTAATCCATGAATATTCTGGTGACCAATGATAATCATCCAAGACAGAGATTAACATTTTGGTGTCTCTGATATATCCTGGAAGATCAATGACCAAAGGTTGTAGGTAATGATCAACCCACTCTGCCAATTTCTCTGAAAAAGACCCTATCCCCGAAATTATAGTTCTAAAGGGGGGGGGAACAAATCCTTGTGGATTTTAGGAAACGCATGATAAATGGGAATCACAGGGTTCTTGATATTAACATAATCATAAATTTTCTGTGTTATGGCCCCTGTGACTAAACCATCGTTTAATAATTTTGACAAATCACACTGAAATTTAGACGTGGGATCACTAGAAATCTTGGAATAGGTAGCAGAATCATTCAAAATGCGCAGATTTTCTGAATAATACAGACCAGCATTAAGCACGACTACTCCACCCCCTTTATCTGCCTGTCTCACCAGAATGTCAGCATTATCTTTTAACTCTTTCATAGCTGCTCTCTCTTGTGCTGTTAAATTGTCATATGTCATTTCTGTTATTTTATCAAGCTCCACTAAATCTTTCTCTATTAGTTCTTGGAATATATCTAGAATAGCAGGTCTGGACTGAACTGGATAAAACCCTGGATTGGGCATTTTAAAGAGATCATTTAAAGTCCTATTTTTTGGTAAGGAATGTGATTGTAAGTCTCTAAGAGTGGAATAGCCTATAAGATCTTTAAAAGAAAAATTTCCATAGGGAAAAATTAACTCAGGAATATTTGTAGATCCAGACAGTGACAAGGTCTCTGAAGAGGTGGACTGGTAGTCAAAATGACATTTCAAAGTTAAATTTCTGGCAAACTTATTCACATCTAGAAGAGTCTGATAAATATCAAATTTGTTGACTGGACTAAATCCCAAGCCTTTGCTCAGGAGAGTCATATGAGCTTCTGATAGGATATAGCTTGAAAGATTTATTACAGGGCATGTTGATATCTCCTCCTGTTTCTGAAGTGGTAGTTTCTTTTTATGTTTCCTCCCCGCTCTTCTCCGTCGTTTTTTGATCTCCTTACGATAATTCCATCACTACGGATATCCTCAGAATGATTAGTGTTGAAGGAAGCATCTAAGAACTCTTCTGACGTATTCAGATTAGAACTGGAAGACACTGTTGAATCATGAGACCTGGTGAAGCTGACCCTGCGATCTCTATGGTGAAAGCCTGAAAAACCATGCTGATATCGTTTTTTACCTTCTTGAAAAGGACGGCTTTTCTTCCAGGAATAGACCTGGTTCAATTCAAAGTCGCGTTTGTCTCTTGTGAATTTACTGCGTTTTATATCTGCAATATATTCTTCCAGTTTGGAAAGATTTTTTTCCATTCTTGAATTAAATTTGTCAAAGTCTTTCACATTATTGTGTTTGTTCAGAGAAGTCTGCATCTTAGTGATCTCTTCTTTAACACAAGTCATCTCCAGTTCCTCATATTTAATAATCAACTCCATTAATTTGAAAGAACTTTGTGTAAGAGTCTGCTCCCACTCTAATCTGAAAGTGTCTGAGTAGATGAAGGTAGGTCTTTTATTCAGTCTCAATCCCCTAGGGATAAGTTTTTTCGTCAGATAAGATTTTAGAGAGGTCATGTCCCACCATAATCTGGTTTCCTTATTTTTCCGATTTTCCAGTTTATTAAAAAGGTTTTCTAAAGACTCTACCTGAGAGACCCCACTGCTCACATTAGTAACATCATCTGTAGAGTCAAAAATGGCTGCAAAGATATGCTGCCTATTTCTGTCCAAATCCATGTCCATAGAATTAGTGTTTACAAGCGTCCACAACAATTATAGAGTAAGGGAGCAGGACTAGATCATAAATATAATTATAGAAGGATAGGGAAAATGAAGGGAGGTCAGCTCACCAGTCTCGGTTGCGATCCATAATCCTCCTGCGCACGGAGTCACCTTGATCAGGGGTGTTGACTGAAGCAAAATAAAGAATGGAATCTCCAGCGCTGGACTTCAGTTAAAAATACATCATTTATTGTAAATTCTTAAAATAGAACAGAAAAAAGTATGGATAAGGACATACAGGCAGATGGGGTCTCTGGTGGTCTCCAACCAACGCGTTTCGACCTAGAGGGTCTTACTCATGGTTCACACTAGACCAATACTGACGACTACAAATAGTACAAAAACTAGTAAATCACAGGTGTTGGACAAAAGAATTAATGAAAATAGGGAGTATCCCTACCAGTTAACTCTTGCAAACACTCAGCCTAATGTGGAGCTGAAACAAAAACTTGTCGGAAAAACAAAAAAAATCTAATAAAAAGATATCATAAGAATATAATAACAATCACAAAAATTATCAGAATAACCAGAATTGAATAGGACTAAGTAGAATGTAAATATACAGAAGAAAATATCAATCTAATTGCAATATTAAATCAAGTCGTTTGTTCAGACCTAATGGTACTCTTGTATTTAATTTAAAAATCCAAAAGGATTCACGATTTAATAATTTTCTCCTGAAATCACCTCCCCTAGTAGATCTATAGACTTTCTCTATTGCTATAATTTTGAGACTATCAGTTTTACCTCCATGAACAGTTTTACAATGATAAGAAACTGCTGAAATATTATAATTACTACTAGTAGCTTCTGACAAGTGTTTCCTAATTCTCTTTTTAAGAGGTCCTATTGTGCAGCCTACATATTGTAGGTTACAAAAAACGCATTCAATAACATATATTACTCCTTCTGAATTACAATTTATGTGAGACTGAATAGGGTATGATATGCCAGTAACACTAGAAGTGAATCTGCTGGTTTTAACCACATAGTTGCAGACTTTACAGGGATGATGTCCACATTTGGAGAAGCCTTTATATGACAACCAAGTATTATTTTTAGTTCTCCTATTGCTGATAAAAAGACTGGGGGATAAGATATCGCTCAAAGCAGGAGCTTTCCTGGCTATGTATCGTATCTGTATCGTAAAAGCCAGGTAAAGAGAACCTGCTCAGTTGTGGTGAAACTCAGACTGTCTGCCATGCTGCACAAAGAACACCAACACACCTAGTGAAGGCAAGGTGACAAATGGCCAGAATGGAGGCAGACACCTGTTCCTGAGCCAATAAATACAGTGCAGGCTAATGTTTTAAATAGTTAGTAGGCCTCAAAACCGTTAAATGTCCATTTTGCAAGACTGCGAGAAAATCTCGCCATACGGATTACATACAGATGCAGACATGCGCAAAATACGCGACCGCACCTTGCTTACGGATGACCTACCGAGCACTATTTAGGGGTCATTCATCCGTATTACGCCTGTAAACTACGGACCGTATTTTGCGCAGGTTAGTGTGACTCCGGCCTAAGTCTCCGTTTTTTCAGGGTGTATGGGTTTCATCCTCAGTTCAGCTCTTTTCATAAGAATCGTTCTTCTGGAACACCTGAAGAAGAACGGTTTTCTTTGTCTAATACATCAGTATGGCAAAGGGGTTATTGATAATTTGAGGAAGATGGGATCTAAATATAAGAGTGTGGCTGATCGGAGATGCTTGGTGGGTCCGGACCTGTGTGGTGGTGACTTGCTGTGCTGGTTTTCGAAGAACATTAAGTTGAAAGTTCCTTCTTGGAAACTGGAACCCAGGTTCAATCGGTCCTTATAAGATAGTTGCCGTTGTTAATCCAGTAGTGTATCGCCTTGCTTTTCTACCCACTTTCAAGATCCATAATGTATTTCACTGATTATTTCTCAAAAAATATATGGCTTCCTCTGAACCATCTCCACCACCACTTTACCCGTCGATTGTTGATGGGAGTATGGAATTCCAGATAGTGAAGATTATTGATTCTCGGTTGGTACGCCGGTCTCTTCAATATTTGGCACATTGGAAGGGTTGCGATCCGGAGGAGAGAATTGTGGGTACCAGTGTAGGACATTCATGTGAACAGGTTGGTCCGGTCTTCACATCCAGATAATCCTGTTTCTGAGGTTCTGGAGGTCTCTGTTAGGAGGGGGGGAAATGGTCACAGAGATACTGCAACATAGAGGAGCCAGAAGGCCGCAGCGTAACGCAGCATCTGGTTACACAAACTCCTGCACTGATTGGATCTGCTTCACCCTCCTATTAAACAGTGCAGGTTTTCCTTGTCCTGTCATTGCAAGGGTTAATCAGTTACAGGCATACCGTATATGATAGGGTTAAGATAGGAGCATAGCAAGGTACAAGAACCCCAGCGTCTCCACCATCTGGAGGACAGGGATAGCCTAGGGCGCCCCTAGTTCGAGGGATTGGGTATGTGCCTGCCATCACTATTTGACATATTTTCTATCCATTAACCCCTTCACATTAACCCCCTCGCCCATACTATTCGATCAGTGCTGGGCAGCCCGCCTGATGGAATAGTATGGGTGTCACTAATGGGCTATAAACCAGACACTGTGCATTACCTGTGTGTGACCAGCGCCCGATACAGGACTCTTTTGTGGAATCATGGACTGGCAGGCTGTGAGGACTGGTCTTACCAGTATCTTGCCGCCATCTTTACTCCATGGCTTGGCTGCATAGACCTGGGCAGGTGAGCACTGTGCTGACCCTTTTTGTGCCGTATTAATTCTTGGGGGATTTTTAGTTCTCTTTTTGTGGCTTTGCTATTAAGTCTATTTATTATCTACATTACATGTGTCTGTTATCTGTCCGTCTGCTATATCTGTATGTTATTTATTACAATGTATCAGTTCAGGCTGCTCAGCGCACAGATCCTTGTCAGACTAGAGATGATTGTATCCAGCTCTCAGATCTGGCCAGACACATGATTGTGCCCTTAGGGAATGTGCACACGGTGCGGATTATCCTGCGGATTTTGTGAAATCCGCAAGTAAAATGACCTGCGTTTTACCTGTGGATTTAGTGCAGATTATCTGCAGATTTTGTGCGGATTCATATAATGGAAGAGGTGTAAAAACGCACCGGAATCCGCACAAAGAAGTGACATGCTGCGGATTCTAATCCACAGCAAATCTGCACGGAAAAATCCGCAGCGTGTGCACAGTGTTTTTCATTTTGCATTGACTTTAATGGTCCTGTACACTGCAGGAGAATCTGCTGCAGATCCGCAGGGTCAAATCCACAGCAGAATCCGCAACATGTGCACATACCCTAAGGCTGTGTGCACACGCTGCGGATTAGGTGCGGATTCATCCGCGCGGATTTTGTAAAATCCGCAGGTGAAACCGCAGGTCAAAATACCTGCGGTTGTACCTGCGGATTGCTCTGCGGTTTTGCCCTGCGGTTTTTCATCTCCTCAATGGAGGAGATGGCAAACCGCAGGAGAATCCGCAGAAAGAATTGACATGTCAATTCTTTCTGCGGATTGAAAACCGCAGATAATCCGCGCGGAAAATTCCGCACCGTCTGCACTGCGGTTTTTGATTCCCATAGGGAATCATTGTACTGTACACCGCAGCAAAATCCGCAGCGTGTGCACACAGCCTAAAGCGGATTCTGCTGCAGTTCTGCATCAGATTTGGCCCTGTGGATCTGCAGCAGAACTGCAAGTGATGTACAGTACCATTTAAGGCTATGTAAAACAAAAACCGCAGCGCACATGCTGCAGATTTTTCTGCACAGATTTGGTGCGGATTTAAAACTGCAGCATGTCGCTTCTTTTGTGCAGTTCTGCAGCAGTTTACACCTGCTCCGTTATAGAAATCCGCACAAAAACTGCAGTAAATCTGCACTAAATCCGCAGGTCATTTTACCTGCGGATTTAGCAAAATCTGCGCAGAAAATTCCACAGCAGAATCTAAAACGTGTGCACACGCTGCAGATTGCCCTGCGGATTTTTCCGCAGACCTGCGGTTCATCTGCAGTTTTTCTGCGGTTTTCCCCTGCTGTTTGACACCTGTCATGGAGCAGGTGCCAAACCGCAGCGGAATCCGCACAAAGAATTGACATGCTGCGGTTTTGAAACCGCAGCAAATCCGTGCGGAAAAATCTGCACCGTCTGCACTGTGGTCTTTAATTTCCATTGATTTTAATGGTAGTGTACACCGCAGCAGAAACTGCTGTGGATCCGCAGGACCAAAACCGCCGCGGATCCGCAGCAGAATCCGCAGCGTGTGCGCACACCCTTAGTCTGCCGGTTAGCTGCCCTTACTCTGTATAATGCAGCAGCTAGGGGCTATTTTTTTAGGTTGCACACATCCGTCTCTCCAGCAGGGGGCAGCATAGGCCGCTAGATAATTTCTATGTGGCGCTGCACACTGTAAACATTCCTGAACCGAAACGTCGCCACAGCGGGATGTTATAAAGCACATTTTGTGTTCCCTAATTTTTCTTGTGTTGCCCCGTTTTTTTATTTTTTCCTTTTTCTATTATATTTGATATCTACGATGTGATACAGCCTCCATGCTCTCAGTACTGTACACATTGGCTGCTGACCCTATTTCTTATTTTATGGCTGTATCACACAATATTACCACACTTTTACCTTTTGTGCCCCCCATAGATTGCAGCAAGACCCCCACTCTTCTTGTATCGGAGTTATTTGTTATTCTGTCATGTCTTTTATTGTCTGTACAAGTCCCCTCTATAATGTACAGTACTGTGGAATGAATATGTTGGTGCTATAGATAATAGAAATAAAATATTCATCTATCATCAATATATCTATAAATATTTCTATTCATCACTCATCTATTAATAAACACCCTAATGAAGCACATTAAATATTGAGGTCTAAGGGTATGTGCACACGCTGCGGTTTTGGCCGCTGCGGCCCCGCAGCAGTTTTAGGTGTACAGTACCGTTCAAATGAATGGTAAAAAAAAAACGCTGTGTAGACGTTGCGGAAAAATCCGCGCGGATTTGCTGCGGTTTTGAAACCGCAGAAAGAAGTGACATGTCAATTCTTTCTGCGGAATCTGCAGCGGGTTCCTACCTCCAACAATGTGGAGATGGTGAATCCGCAGGACCGAACCGCAGGCAAAACCGCAGATAATCCGCAGGTCTGCGGTTTTATCTGCGTTTTTTGCAAAATCCGTGTGGATTAATCCGCAGCGTCTGCACACACCCTTAGAGTCAATCAGAGCCCGTTATTCTCAGCAGGACATTATTATATACTATGTATCACTATATTGGACAGATAGTGTTACATTGCAGCCATTTGGTAAATTCAAAAAAGTTCATTTTTCAAAACCAGAAATATGGAAATTTTTGCAAATTTATTAAAAAAGAAAAACTGAAATATCCCATGGTCATAAGTATTCAGCCCCTTTCCTCAGACACTCACATCTAAGTCACCTGCTGTCCATTTCCTTGTGATCCTCCTTGAGATGGTTCTACTCCTTCATTGGAGTCCAGCTGTGTGTAATTACACTGATAGGACTTGATTTGTAAAGGCGCACACCTGTCTATATAAGACCTCACAGCTCACAGTGCATGTCAGACCAAATGAGAATCATGAGGTCAAAGGAACTGGCCATGGAGCTCAGAGACAGAATTGTGACAAGGCATCAATCTGGCCAAGGTTACAAAAGAATTTCTGCAGTGCTCAAGGCTCCTAAGAGCACAGTGGCCTCCATAATCCTTAAATGGACGAAGTTTGGGACCAGCAGAAGTCTTCCTAGACCTGGCAGTCCAGCCAAACTGAGCAATCGTGGGAGAAGAGACTTGGTGAGAGAGGTAAAGAAGAACCCCAAGATCACTGTGGCTGAGCTCCACAGATGCAGTAGGGAGATGGGAGAAAATTCCACAAAGTCAACTACCACTGCAGCCCTCCACCAGTCAGGCCTTTATGGCAGAGTGGCCCGACGGAAGCCTCTCCTCAGTGTCAGATATATGAGAGTCCGCATAGAGTTTGCTAAAAAACACATGAAGGTCTCCCAGACTATGAGAAATAAGATTCTCTGGTCTGATGAGACAAAGATAAAAGTTTTTGGTGATAATTCTAAGCGGTATGCGCGGAGAAAACCAGACACTGCCGATCACCTGCCCAATACAATCCCAACAGTGAAACATGGTGGTGGCAGCATCGTGCTATGGGGGTGTTTTTCAGCTGCAGGGACAGGACGACTGGTTGCCATTGAAGGAAACATGAATGCGGCCAAGTACAGAGATATCCTGGATGAATACCTCTTCCAGAGTGCTCTGGACCTCAGACTTGGCTGAAGGTTCACCTTCCAACAAGACAAGGACCCTAAGCACACAGCTAAAATAACAAAGGAGAGGCTTCAGAACAACTCTGTGACCATTCCTGACCGGCCCAGCTGGAGCCCTGACCTAAACCCAATGAATCATCTCTGGAGAGACCTGAAAATGGCTGTCCACCAACGTTCACCATCCAACCTGACGGAACAGGAGAGGATCTGCAAGGAAGAATGGCCGAGGATCCCCGAATCCAGGGGTGAGAAACTTGTGGCATCATTCCCAAGAAGACTCATGGCTGTACTAGCTCAAAAGGTGTGTCTACTCAATACTGAGCAAAGGGGCTGAATACTTATGACCATGGGAGATTTCAGTTTTTCTCTTTTAATAAATTTTCAAAAATTTCTACATTTCTGTTTTTCCAGTCAAGATGGGGTGCAGAGTGAACACTAATGAGAAAAAAATGAACTTTTTTGAATTTACCGAATGGCTGCAATGAAACAAAGAGTGAAAAATGTAAAGGGGTGTGAATACTTTCCGTACCCACTGTATACCTCCCATGCATCACTACACTGCACAGATATATCCCCCAGGCATCATTACGATTTTATGTGTGAAGTCTGGGGCTCACATCATGTGTCCATAAATACAATATTGTAGGATTGTTACATCATGTATCACTGCAATGTATGTAGTATAGATTTATCAGATGCACTAGGATGCTATATCATGTATTCTCGTACTGCCTATATTGAGCATTATTACATCTCAGATGTCACTGTACAATATAAAATATATATACCTACAGCCGGCAATGACCCCGCTGCCTCCTCACCAACACCGGAGCTGCTGCAACCCCCCAACCTACTGTCTCCTTCCCCACCATCCTGTAGCATGTTAGACCCCCGGGGCAGGGTCCTCTCCCCTCTGTATCAGTCTGTGATTGTTACCTTTACTGTAAGTGATATCTGTAATTTGTATGTAACCCCTTCTCATGTACAGCACCATGGAACCAATGGGGCTATAGAAATAAATATATATAATCACCATGAAGTAAATCATATATTGTGTATCACTGTACAATAAATACTACTGTAGTAATACCCAAAGCTTAGCTATCACTACACACAATATATTCTGATATGTGATGTCTGAGGATTACAGAACACTACAGTGCAGATTATAGGATTATCACGTCTCTGTACAGGATATAAGATAACGTGAAATGTCAGGAAGACATATCCTGTTACTGACTGCACATATTTTTGAATTATTTGATATATGTATCTGTATAATATATTCTTAACATAGATGTGATACATGACTAATATACAGTGGGTACGGAAAGTATTCAGATTCCTTTAAATTTTTCACTGTTTCATTGCAGCCATTTGGTAAACTCAAAAAAGTTCATTTTCTTCTCATTAATGCACACTCTGCACCCCATCTTTACTGAGAAAAAAAAAACAGTGGCCCAACGGAAGCCTCTCCTCAGTGCCAGATATATGAAAGCCCGCATAGAGTTTGCTAAAAAACACATGAAGGTCTCCCAGACTATGAGAAATAAGATTTTCTGGTCTGATGAGATGAAGATAGAACTTTTTGGTGATAATTCTAAGCGGTATATGTGGAGAAAACCAGGCACTGCTCAGCACCTCCCCAATACAATCCCAACAGTGAAGCATGGTGGTGGCAGCATCATGCTATGGGGGTGGTTTTCAGCTGCAGGGACAGGACGACTGGTTTCCATTGAAGGAAACATGAATGCGGCCAAGTACAGAGATATCCTGGATGAAAACCTCTTCCAGAGTGCTCTGGGACCTCAGACTTGGCCGAAGGTTCATCTTCCAACAAGACAATGACCCTAAGCACACAGCTAAAATAACAAAGAAGTGGCTTCGAAACAACTCTGCAACCATTCTTGACTGGCCCAGAGCCCTGACTTAAACCCAATAGAACATCTCTGGAGAGACCTGAAAATGCCTGTCCACCATCCAACCTGACGGAACCGGAGGGGAACTGCAAGGAAGAATGACAAAAGATCCCCATACATATATGGGGATTATATATCAGGGCAGTATATATTCTAGGATTATTACATTATTTGGGGATTATATATCAGCAGTATATATTATAGGATTATTACATTTTATGGGGATTATATATCAGCAGTATACATTATAGGATTATTACAATATATTTTCTGCACTGATATATAATCACTATATAATGTAATAATCCTATAATATATTCTGCTGATATAGAATTATTACAATATATAGGGATTATATATCAGGATATGTATTATAGGACTAATACATTATATGGGGACTATATATCAGAACTGTATATATTATAGGATTATTACATTATATGGGGATTATATATCAGTGCAGAGAATATATTGTAATAATCCTATAATATATACTGCACTGATATATAATCCCCATCTATTGTAATAATCCTATGATATATACTGCTCTGATATATAATCCCCATATAATGTAATAATCCTATAATATATACTGCACTGATATATAATCCCCATCTATTGTAATAATCCTATGATATATACTGCTCTGATATATAATCCCCATATAATGTAATAATCCTATGATATATACTGCTCTGATATATAATCCCCATATAATGTAATAATCCTATTATATATACAGCTCTGATATATAATCCTCATATAATGTAATAATCCTATGATATATATTGCTGATATATAATCCCCATATAATGTAATAATCCTATAATATATACTGCTGATATATAATCCCCATATAATGTAATAATCCTATAATATATACTGCTCTGATATATAATCCCCATATAATGTAATAATCCTATAATATATACTGCTCTGATATATAATCCCCATATAATGTAATAATCCTATGATATATACTGCTCTGATATATAATCCCCATATAATGTAATAATCCTATTATATATACTGCTCTGATATATAATCCCCATATAACGTAATAATCCTATGATATATATTGCTGATATATAATCCCCATATAATGTAATAATCCTATAATATATACTGCTGATATATAATCCCCATATAATGTAATAATCCTATAATATATACTGCTCTGATATATAATCCCCATATAATGTAATAATCCTATAATATATACTGCTCTGATATATAATCCCCATATAATGTAATAATCCTATGATATATACTGCTCTGATATATAATCCCCATATAATGTAATAATCCTATGATATATACTGCTCTGATATATAATCCCCATATTATGCAATAATCCTATAATATATACTGCTCTGATATATAATCCCATATAATGTAATAATCCTATATCAGGGCAGTATATATCACAGGATTATTACATTATATGGGGATTATATATCAGAACAGTATATATTATAGGATTATTACATAATATAATAATAATAATAATAATATAATAATATAATAATAATAATAATAATAATATAGGAGTAATAATCCTATAATATATACTGCTCTGATATATAATCCCCATATAATGTAATAATCCTATAATATATACTGCCCTGATATATAATCCCCATATAATGTAATAATCCTATAATATATACTGCTCTGATATATAATCCTCATATAATGTAATAATCCTGATATATACTGCTCTGATATATAATCCCCATCTATTGTAATAATCCTATAATATATACTGCTGATATATAATCCCCATATAATGTAATAATCCTATAATATATACTGCTGATATATAATCCCCATATAATGTAATAATCCTATAATATATACTGCTCTGATATATAATCCCCATATAATGTAATAATCCTATAATATATACTGCTGATATATAATTCCCATATAATGTAATGATCCTATAATATATACTGCTCTGATATATAATCCCCATATAATGTAATGATCCTTTGATATATACTGCTCTGATATATAATCCCCATATAATGTAATAATCCTATAATATATACTGCTGATATATAATCCCATATAATGTAATAATCCTATAATATATACTGCTCTGATATATAATCCCCATCTAATGTAATAATCCTATGATATATACTGCTCTGATATATAATCCCCATCTAATGTAATAATCCTATAATATATACTGCTGATATATAATCCCCATCTAATGTAATAATCCTATAATATATACTGCTGATATTTAATCCACATATAATGTAATAACCCTATAATATATACTGCTCTGATATATAATCCCCATATAATGTAATAATCCTATAATATATACTGCTGATATATAATCCCCATATAATGTAATAATCCTATGATATATACTGCTCTGATATATAATCCCCATATAATGTAATAATCCTATAATATATACTGCTGATATATAATTCCCATATAATGTAATAATCCTATAATATATACTGCTGATATATAATCCCCATATAATGTAATAATCCTATGATATATATTGCTGATATATAATCCCCATATAATGTAATAATCCTATAATATACAGTTGTGGCCAAAAGTATTGACACCCCTGCAATTCTGTCAGATAATACTCAGTTTCTTCCTGAAAATGATTGCAAACACAAATTCTTTGGTATTATTATCTTCATTTAATTTGTCTTAAATGAAAAAACACAAAAGAGAATGAAGCAAAAAGCAAAACATTGATCATTTCACACAAAACTCCAAAAATGGACAAGACAAAAGTATTGGCACCCTCAGCCTAATACGTGGTTGCACAACCTTTAGCCAAAATAACTGCGACCAACCGCTTCCGGTAACCATCAATGAGTTTCTTACAATGCTCTGCTGGAATTTTAGACCATTCTTCTTTGGCAAACTGCTCCAGGTCCCTGATATTTGAAGGGTGCCTTCTCCAAACTGCCATTTTTAGATCTCTCCACAGGTGTTCTATGGGATTCAGGTCTGGACTCATTGCTGGCCACCTTAGAAGTCTCCAGTGCTTTCTCTCAAACCATTTTCTAGTGCTTTTTGAAGTGTGTTTTGGGTCATTGTCCTGCTGGAAGACCCATGACCTCTGAGGGAGACCAAGCTTTCTCACACTGGGCCCTACATTATGCTGCAAAATTTGTTGGTAGTCTTCAGACTTCATAAGCCATGCACACGGTCAAGCAGTCCAGTACCAGAGGCAGCAAAGCCACCCCAAAACATCAGGGAACCTCCGCCATGTTTGACTGTAGGGACCGTGTTCTTTCTTTGAATGCCTCTTTTTTCTCCTGTAAACTCTATGTTGATGCCTTTGCCCAAAAAGCTCTACTTTTGTCCCTTCTGACCAGAGAACATTCTTCCAAAATGTTTTAGGCTTTTTCAGGTAAGTTTTGGCAAACTCCAGCCTGGCTTTTTTATGTCTTGGGGTAAGAAGTGGGGTCTTCCTTGGTCTCCTACCATACAGTCCCTTTTCATTCAGACGCCGACGGATAGTACGGGTTGACACTGTTGCACCGTCGGACTGCAGGGCAGCTTGAACTTGTTTGGATGTTAGTCGAGGTTCTTTATCCAACATCCGCACAATCTTGCGTTGAAATCTCTTGTCAATTTTTCTTTTCCGTCCCCATCTAGGGAGGTTAGCCACAGTGCCATGGGCTTTACACTTCTTGATGACACTGCGCACGGTAGACACAGGGACATTCAGGTCTTTGGAGATGGACTTGTAGCCTTGAGATTGCTCATGCTTCCTCACAATTTGGTTTCTCAAGTCCTCAGACAGTTCTTTGGTCTTCTTTCTTTTCTCCATGCTCAATGTGGTACACACAAGGACACAGGACAGAGGTTGAGTCAACTTTAATCCATGTCAACTGGCTGCAAGTGTGATTTAGTTATTGCCAACACCTGTTAGGTGCCACAGGTAAGTTACAGGTGCTGGTAATTACACCAATTAGAGAAGCATCACAGGATTTTTCGAACAGTGCCAATACTTTTGTCCACCCTCTTTTTTATGTTTGGTGTGGACTTATATCCAATTTGGCTTTAGGACAATTCTTTTTGTGTTTTTTCATTTAAGACAAATTAAATGAAGATAATAATAACAAAGAATTTGTGTTTGCAATCATTTTCAGGAAGAAACTGAGTATTATCTGACAGAACTGCAGGGGTGTCAATACTTTTGGCCACAACTGTATACTGCTCTGATATATAATCCCCATATAATGTAATAATCCTATGATATATACTGCTCTGATATATAATCCTCATATAATGTAATAATCCTATAATATATACTGCTCTGATATATAATCCCCATATAATGTAATAATCCTATGATATATACTGCTCTGATATATAATCCCCATATAATGTAATAATCCTATAATATATACTGCTCTGATATATAATCTCCATATAATGTAATAATCCTATGATATATACTGCTGATATATAATCCCCATATAATGTAATAATCCTATGATATATACTGCTCTGATATATAATCCCCATATAATGTAATAATCCTATAATATATACTGCTCTGATATATAATCTCCATATAATGTAATAATCCTATGATATATACTGCTGATATATAATCCCCATATAATGTAATAATCCTATAATATATACTGCTCTGATATATAATCCCCATATAATGTAATAATCCTATAATATATACTGCTCTGATATATAATCCCCATATAATGTAATAATCCTATAATATATACTGCTCTGATATATAATCTCCATATAATGTAATAATCCTATGATATATACTGCTGATATATAATCCCCATATAATGTAATAATCCTATGATATATACTGCTCTGATATATAATCCCCATATAATGTAATAATCCTATAATATATACTGCTCTGATATATAATCCTCATATAATGTAATAATCCTATAATATATACTGCTGATATATAATCCCCATATAATGTAATAATCCTATAATATATACTGCTCTGATATATAATCCCCATATAATGTAATAATCCTATAATATATACTGCTCTGATATATAATCCCCATATAATGTAATAATCCTATAATATATACTGCTGATATATAATCCCCATATAATGTAATAATCCTATAATATATACTGCTCTGATATATAATCCCCATATAATGTAATAATCCTATAATATATACTGCTCTGATATATAATCCTCATATAATGTAATAATTCTATAATATATACTGCTCTGATATATAATCCCCATATAATGTAATAATCCTATGATATATACTGCTGATATATAATCCCCATATAATGTAATAATCCTATGATATATACTGCTCTGATATATAATCCCCATATAATGTAATAATCCTATAATATATACTGCTCTGATATATAATCCCCATATAATGTAATAATCCTATAATATATACTGCTGATCTATAATCCCCATATAATGTAATAATCCTATGATATATACTGCTCTGATATATAATCCCCATATAATGTAATAATCCTATAATATATACTGCTCTGATATATAATCCCCATATAATGTAATAATCCTATAATATATACTGCTGATATATAATCCCCATATAATGTAATAATCCTATGATATATACTGCTCTGATATATAATCCCCATATAATGTAATAATCCTATAATATATACTGCTCTGATATATAATCCTCATAATGTAATAATCCTATAATATATACTGCTGATATATAATCCTCATATAATGTAATAATCCTATGATATATACTGCTGATATATAATCCCCATATAATGTAATAATCCTATGATATATACTGCTCTGATATATAATCCTCATATAATGTAATAATGCTATGATATATACTGCTGATATATAATCCCCATATAATGTAATAATCCTATGATATATACTGCTCTGATATATAATCCCCATATAATGTAATAATCCTATAATATATACTGCTCTGATATATAATCCTCATATAATGTAATAATCCTATAATATATACTGCTGATATATAATCCTCATATAATGTAATAATCCTATGATATATACTGCTGATATATAATCCCCATATAATGTAATAATCCTATGATATATACTGCTCTGATATATAATCCTCATATAATGTAATAATCCTATGATATATACTGCTGATATATAATCCCCATATAATGTAATAATCCTATGATATATACTGCTCTGATATATAATCCCCATATAATGTAATAATCCTATAATATATACTGCTCTGATATATAATCCCCATATAATGTAATAATCCTATAATATATACTGCTGATATATAATCCCCATATAATGTAATAATCCTATGATATATACTGCTCTGATATATAATCCCCATATAATGTAATAATCCTATAATATATACTGCTCTGATATATAATCCCCATATAATGTAATAATCCTATAATATATACTGCTGATATATAATCCTCATATAATGTAATAATCCTATGATATATACTGCTGATATATAATCCCCATATAATGTAATAATCCTATAATATATACTGCTGATATATAATCCCCATATAATGTAATAATCCTATGATATATACTGCTCTGATATATAATCCCCATATAATGTAATAATCCTATAATATATACTGCTCTGATATATAATCCTCATAATGTAATAATCCTATAATATATACTGCTGATATATAATCCTCATATAATGTAATAATCCTATGATATATACTGCTGATATATAATCCCCATATAATGTAATAATCCTATGATATATACTGCTCTGATATATAATCCTCATATAATGTAATAATCCTATGATATATACTGCTGATATATAATCCCCATATAATGTAATAATCCTATGATATATACTGCTCTGATATATAATCTCCATATAATGTAATAATCCTATGATATATACTGCTGATATATAATCCCCATATAATGTAATAATCCTATAATATATACTGCTCTGATATATAATCCCCATATAATGTAATAATCCTATAATATATACTGCTCTGATATATAATCCCCATGTAATGTAATAATCCTATAATATATACTGCTGATATATAATCCCCATATAATGTAATAATCCTATGATATTTACTGGTGATATATAATCCCCATATAATGTAATAATCCTATGATATATACTGCTCTGATATATAATCTCCATATAATGTAATAATCCTATGATATATACTGCTGATATATAATCCCCATATAATGTAATAATCCTATAATATATACTGCTCTGATATATAATCCCCATATAATGTAATAATCCTATAATATATACTGCTCTGATATATAATCCCCATATAATGTAATAATCCTATAATATATACTGCTGATATATAATCCCCATATAATGTAATAATCCTATGATATTTACTGGTGATATATAATCCCCATATAATGTAATAATCCTATGATATATACTGCTCTGATATATAATCCCCATATAATGTAATAATCTTATGATATATACTGCTCTGATATATAATCCCCATATAATGTAATAATCCTATAATATATACTGCTGATATATAATCCCCATATAATGTAATAATCCTATAATATATACTGCTCTGATATATAATCCTCATATAATGTAATAATCCTATAATATATACTGCTCTGATATATAATCCTCATATAATGTAATAATCCTATAATATATACTGCTGATATATAATCCCCATATAATGTAATAATCCTATAATATATACTGCTGATATATAATCCCCATATAATGTAATAATCCTATGATATATACTGCCCTGATATATAATCCCCTTATAATGTAATAATCCTATAATATATACTGCTCTGATATATAATCCTCATATAATGTAATAATCCTATAATATATACTGCTGATATATAATCGCCATATAATGTAATAATCCTATGATATATACTGCTCTGATATATAATCCCCATATAATGTAATAATCCTATGATATATACTGCTGATATATAATCCCCATATAATGTAATAATCCTATAATATATACTGCTCTGATATATAATCCCCATATAATGTAATAATCCTATAATATATACTGCTGATATATAATCCCCATATAATGTAATAATCCTATGATATATACTGCTCTGATATATAATCCTCATATAATGTAATAATCCTATAATATATACTGCTCTGATATATAATCCTCATATAATGTAATAATCCTATGATATATACTGCTGATATATAATCCCCATATAATGTAATAATCCTATAATATATACTGCTGATATATAATCCCCATATAATGTAATAATCCTATAATATATACTGCTCTGATATATAATCCCCATATAATGTAATAATCCTATGATATATACTGCTGATATATAATCCCCATATAATGTAATAGTCCTATGATATATACTGCTCTGATATATAATCCCCATATAATGTAATAATCCTATGATATATACTGCTGATATATAATCCCCATATAATGTAATAGTCCTATAATATATACTGCTCTGATATATAATCCCCATATAATGTAATAGTCCTATGATATATACTGCTCTGATATATAATCCCCATATAATGTAATAATCCTATAATATATACTGCTCTGATATATAATCCCCATATAATGTAATAGTCCTATGATATATACTGCTCTGATATATAATCCCCATATAATGTAATAATCCTATGATATATACTGCTGATATATAATCCCCATATAATGTAATAGTCCTATAATATATACTGC
Organism: Dendrobates tinctorius; assembly: GCF_039654945.1. Taxonomy (NCBI): domain Eukaryota; kingdom Metazoa; phylum Chordata; class Amphibia; order Anura; family Dendrobatidae; genus Dendrobates; species Dendrobates tinctorius. The sequence continues at coordinate 240,912 of NW_027361722.1, read as the reverse complement.
TCTGATATATAATCCCCATATAATGTAATAGTCCTATAATATATACTGCTCTGATATATAATCCCCATATAATGTAATAGTCCTATGATATATACTGCTCTGATATATAATCCCCATATAATGTAATAATCCTATAATATATACTGCTCTGATATATAATCCCCATATAATGTAATAATCCTATGATATATACTGCTCTGATATATAATCCCCATATAATGTAATAATCCTATAATATATACTGCTGATATATAATCCCCATATAATGTAATAGTCCTATAATATATACTGCTCTGATATATAATCCCCATATAATGTAATAATCCTATAATATATACTGCTCTGATATATAATCCCCATATAATGTAATAGTCCTATGATATATACTGCTCTGATATATAATCCCCATATAATGTAATAGTCCTATGATATATACTGCTCTGATATATAATCCCCATATAATGTAATAATCCTATAATATATACTGCTGATATATAATCCCCATATAATGTAATAATCCTATAATATATACTGCTCTGATATATAATCCCCATATAATGTAATAATCCTATAATATATACTGCTGATATATAATCCCCATATAATGTAATAGTCCTATGATATATACTGCTCTGATATATAATCCCCATATAATGTAATAGTCCTATGATATATACTGCTGATATATAATCCCCATATAATGTAATAGTCCTATGATATATACTGCTGATATATAATCCCCATATAATGTAATAATCCTATAATATATACTGCTCTGATATATAATCCCCATATAATGTAATAGTCCTATGATATATACTGCTGATATATAATCCCCATATAATGTAATAATCCTATAATATATACTGCTGATATATAATCCCCATATAATGTAATAGTCCTATGATATATACTGCTCTGATATATAATCCCCATATAATGTAATAGTCCTATAATATATACTGCTGATATATAATCCCCATATAATGTAATAATCCTATAATATATACTGCTGATATATAATCCCCATATAATGTAATAATCCTATAATATATACTGCTCTGATATATAATCCCCATATAATGTAATAGTCCTATGATATATACTGCTGATATATAATCCCCATATAATGTAATAGTCCTATAATATATACTGCTCTGATATATAATCCCCATATAATGTAATAATCCTATAATATATACTGCTGATATATAATCCCCATATAATGTATTAGTCCTATGATATATACTGCTCTGATATATAATCCCCATATAATGTAATAGTCCTATAATATATACTGCTGATATATAATCCCCATATAATGTAATAATCCTATAATATATACTGCTCTGATATATAATCCCCATATAATGTAATAGTCCTATGATATATACTGCTGATATAAAATCCCCATATAATGTAATAATCCTATAATATATACTGCTCTGATATATAATCCCCATATAATGTAATAATCCTATAATATATACTGCTGATATATAATCCCCATATAATGTAATAATCCTATGATATATACTGCTGATATATAATCCCCATATAATGTAATAGTCCTATAATATATACTGCTGATATATAATCCCCATATAATGTAATAATCCTATAATATATACTGCTGATCTATAATCCCCATATAATGTAATAATCCTATAATATATACTGCTCTGATATATAATCCCCATATAATGTAATAGTCCTATGATATATACTGCTGATATATAATCCCCATATAATGTAATAGTCCTATGATATATACTGCTCTGATATATAATCCCCATATAATGTAATAGTCCTATGATATATACTGCTGATATATAATCCCCATATAATGTAATAATCCTATAATATATACTGCTCTGATATATAATCCCCATATAATGTAATAGTCCTATGATATATACTGCTGATATATAATCCCCATATAATGTAATAGTCCTATGATATATACAGATCCGCCGATGTCGGGTGTGGTCGCACGATCTGCTGTGTGTTATATATAATCCTCCTCCTCAGCAGAGATAATGATCCGATCACTTTCACACCCGGGATGACCGGCAATATCCCGCCTCTGCCGGTGTCCGTCGCCCCCCTGCTCCTGATTGTCGCGATAATGCTCTCAGTTTTTCCTGCTGGAGCCAGAACTGTCGCAGAAGAACGAGGAAGTCACGATAAGCGACATTAAAACCGGAGCCAAAACCACCGGGCGCGGAAACATCGTCCCGAGACTGCGGCGCCGGGTGTATAGGGGTCCAGAGCTATAGTATTCATCTGGAACCTATAGATGTGAAGAGCGATGGAGATATTCTAGGGATCTACAAGCGGAATAGGAACAGATGCAGGGAATCTAGAGGGATCTATAGGTGGGGTGTATAGGAACAGATGGAGGGAATCTAGAGGGATCTATAGGAGGGATGTGTATAGGAACAGATGCAGGGAATCTAGAGGGATCTATAGGTGGGGTGTGTATAGGAACAGATGCAGGGAATCTAGAGGGATCTATAGGTGGGGTATATAGGAACAGATGGAGGGAATCTAGAGGGATCTATAGGTGGGGTGTGTATAGGAACAGATGGAGGGAATCTAGAGGGATCTATAGGTGAGGTGTGTATAGGAACAGATGCAGGGAATCTAGAGGGATCTATAGGTGGGGTGTATAGGAACAGATGGAGGGAATCTAGAGGGATCTATAGGAGGGATGTGTATAGGAACAGATGCAGGGAATCTAGAGGGATCTATAGGTGGGGTGTGTATAGGAACAGATGCAGGGAATCTAGAGGGATCTATAGGTGGGGTGTATAGGAACAGATGGAGGGAATCTAGAGGGATCTATAGGAGGGATGTGTATAGGAACAGATGCAGGGAATCTAGAGGGATCTATAGGTGGGGTGTGTATAGGAACAGATGCAGGGAATCTAGAGGGATCTATAGGTGGGGTGTATAGGAACAGATGGAGGGAATCTAGAGGGATCTATAGGTGGGGTGTGTATAGGAACAGATGCAAGGAATCTAGAGAGATCTATAGGTGGGGTGTGTATAGGAACAGATGCAAGGAATCTAGAGGGATCTATAGGTGGGGTGTGTATAGGAACAGATGGAGGGAATCTAGAGGGATCTATAGGTGAGGTGTGTATAGGAACAGATGCAGGGAATCTAGAGGGATCTATAGGAGGGATGTGTATAGGAACAGATGCAAGGAATCTAGAGGGATCTATAGGTGGGGTGTGTATAGGAACAGATGCAAGGAATCTAGAGGGATCTATAGGTGGGGTGTGTATAGGAACAGATGCAGGGAATCTAGAGGGATCTATAGGTGGGGTGTGTATAGGAACAGATGCAAGGAATCTAGAGGGATCTATAGGTGGGGTGTGTATAGGAACAGATGGAGGGAATCTAGAGGGATCTATAGGTGGGGTGTGTATAGGAACAGATGCAGGGAATCTAGAGGGATCTATAGGAGGGATGTGTATAGGAACAGATGCAAGGAATCTAGAGGGATCTATAGGTGGGGTGTGTATAGGAACAGATGCAAGGAATCTAGAGGGATCTATAGGTGGGGTGTGTATAGGAACAGATGCAGGGAATCTAGAGGGATCTATAGGTGGGGTGTGTATAGGAACAGATGCAGGGAATCTAGAGGGATCTATAGGTGGGGTGTATAGGAACAGATGCAAGGAATCTAGAGGGATCTATAGGTGGGGTGTGTATAGGAACAGATGGAGGGAATCTAGAGGGATCTATAGGTGGGGTGTGTATAGGAACAGATGCAGGGAATCTAGAGGGATCTATAGGAGGGATGTGTATAGGAACAGATGCAAGGAATCTAGGGGGATCTATAGGTGGGGTGTGTATAGGAACAGATGCAAGGAATCTAGAGGGATCTATAGTTGGGGTGTGTATAGGAACAGATGGAGGGAATCTAGAGGGATCTATAGGTGGGGTGTGTATAGGAACAGATGCAGGGAATCTAGAGGGATCTATAGGTGGGGTGTGTATAGGAACAGATGCAAGGAATCTAGAGGGATCTATAGGTGGGGTGTGTATAGGAACAGATGGAGGGAATCTACAGGGATCTATAGGAGGGATGTGCATAGGAACAGATGCAGGGAATCTAGAGGGATCTATAGGTGGGGTGCATATAGGAACAGATGCAGGGAATCTAGAGGGATCTATAGGTGGGGTGTGTGTAGGAACAGATGGAGGGAATCTACAGGGATCTATAGGAGGGATGTGCATAGGAACAGATACAGGGAATCTAGAGGGATCTATAGGTGGGGTGTGTATAGGAACAGATGCAGGGAATCTACAGGGATCTATAGGTGGGGTGTGTATAGGAACAGATGCAGGGAATCTAGAGGGATCTATAGGTGGGGTGTGTATAGGAACAGATGCAGGGAATCTAGAGGGATCTATAGGTGGGGTGTGTATAGGAACAGATGCAGGGAATCTAGAGGGATCTATAGGTGGGGTGTGTATAGGACGAGATGCAGGGAATCTAGAGGGATCTATAGGTGGGGTTTGTATAGGCACAGATGCAGGGAATCTAGAGGGATCTATAGGTGGGGTGTGTATAGGAACAGATGCAGGAAATCTAGACCTATATAGGGTGGATATATATAAGAACAGATGCAGAGTGCCTAGACATATAGATGCAGAGAATCTGGATAGATCTATAGTTGGGATGTATATAGGAATAGATGCAGTGTATATTGATAGATCTAGAGTTGGGATGTATATAGGAACAGATGCAGTGTATCTGGATAGATCTATAGGCGGATGTAGACCTGTACCATGTCTGTGAGGATCCTCCAGGTGAAGCCGGGTGTAATCTGCATTTCTGTAGCTGTATGATACATCTGTATGGAGACCATATATGTGTACTAGCCCAGGCAGCAATGTATGGGGCAGGGTATAGAGAGAGGGTTATTCAGAGCAGGTGAGCACAGACATAGATGTAATGAGATCGCGCTGTATGGCTGATGTGGCTCTAGAGAGAACTCTTAGGCTGTGTGCAGACGCTGCGGAATCCACTGCGGATTCATCCACGCAGATTTTGCAAAAACCGCAGATAAAACCGCAGGTCAAAAGACCTGTGGTTTATCTGCGGATTAGCCTGTGGTTTTGCCCTGCGGTTTCACCATCTCCACAGTGGTGGAGATAGGAAACCGCTGCGGATTCCGCAGAAAGAATTGACATGTTAATTCTTTCTGCGGTTTCAAAACCGCAGGAAAACCGTGCGGAAAAATCCGCACCGTCTACACAGCGGTTTTTGTTTCCCATTCAATTGAATGGTACTGTACACCGCAGCTAAAACTGCTGCGGGTCCTCAGCGGCCAAAACCCTTGGGGTATGTGCACATGTAGTTTTTTGGGTGTGCGGATTTTGGAGAGAAAACCACAGGTAAATCCACAGGACAAAAGTCCTGCGGTTTATCTGCGGTTTTGCCCTGCGGTTTTACACCTCATAATGGATTACTCCCCGTTATCAGCCATTACTGGGGGAGGAGACTGTAGGACAGGAGACTACAATCTATTACTCCCCGTTATCAGCCATTACTGGGGGAGGAGACTGTAGGACAGGAGACTACAATCTATTACTCCCCGTTATCAGCCATTACTGGGGGAGGAGACTGTAGGACAGGAGACTACAATCTATTACTCCCCATTATCAGCCATTACTGGGGAGGAGACTGTAGGACAGGAGACTACAATCTATTACTCCCCATTATCAGCCATTACTGGGGGAGGAGACTGTAGGACAGGAGACTACAATCTATTACTCCCCGTTATCAGCCATTACTGGGGGAGGAGTCTGTAGGACAGGAGACTACAATCTATTACTCCCTGTTATCAGCCATTACTGGGGAGGAGACTGTAGGACAGGAGACTACAATCTATTACTCCCCGTTATCAGCCATTACTGGGGAGGAGACTGTAGGACAGGAGACTACAATCTATTACTCCCCATTATCAGCCATTACTGGGGGAGGAGACTGTAGGACAGGAGACTACAATCTATTACTCCCCGTTATCAGCCATTACTGGAGGAGGAGACTGTAGGACAGGAGACTACAATCTATTACTCCCCGTTATCAGCCATTACTGGGGAGGAGACTGTAGGACAGGAGACTACAATCTATTACTCCCCGTTATCAGCCATTACTGGGGAGGAGACTGTAGGACAGGAGACTACAATCTATTACTCCCCGTTATCAGCCATTACTGGGGGAGGAGACTGTAGGACAGGAGACTACAATCTATTACTCCCCGTTATCAGTCATTACTGGAGGAGGAGACTGTAGGACAGGAGACTACAATCTATTACTCCCCATTATCGGCCATTACTGGGGGAGGAGACTGTAGGACGGGAGACTACAATCTATTACTCCCCGTTATCAGCCATTACTGGGGGAGGAGACTGTAGGACAGGAGACTACAATCTATTACTCCCCGTTATCGGCCATTACTGGGGGAGGAGACTGTAGGACAGGAGACTACAATCTATTACTCCCCATTATCAGCCATTACTGGGGGAGGAGACTGTAGGACAGGAGACTACAATCTATTACTCCCCGTCATCGGCCATTACTGGGGGAGGAGACTGTAGGACAGGAGACTACAATCTATTACTCCCCATTATCAGCCATTACTGGGGGAGGAGACTGTAGGACAGGAGACTACAATCTATTACTCCCCGTTATCAGCCATTACTGGGGAGGAGACTGTAGGACAGGAGACTACAATCTATTACTCCCCTTTATCAGCCATTACTGGGGGAGGAGACTGTAGGACAGGAGACTACAATCTATTACTCCCCGTTATCAGCCATTACTGGAGGAGGAGACTGTAGGACAGGAGACTACAATCTATTACTCCCCATTATCGGCCATTACTGGGGGAGGAGACTGTAGGACGGGAGACTACAATCTATTACTCCCCGTTATCAGCCATTACTGGGGGAGGAGACTGTAGGACAGGAGACTACAATCTATTACTCCCCGTTATCGGCCATTACTGGGGGAGGAGACTGTAGGACAGGAGACTACAATCTATTACTCCCCATTATCAGCCATTACTGGGGGAGGAGACTGTAGGACAGGAGACTACAATCTATTACTCCCCATTATCAGCCATTACTGGGGGAGGAGACTGTAGGACAGGAGACTACAATCTATTACTCCCCGTTATCGGCCATTACTGGGGGAGGAGACTGTAGGACAGGAGACTACAATCTATTACTCCCTGTTATCAGCCATTACTGGGGGAGGAGACTGTAGGACAGGAGACTACAATCTATTACTCCCCATTATCAGCCATTACTGGGGGAGGAGACTGTAGGACAGGAGACTACAATCTATTACTCCCCGTTATCGGCCATTACTGGGGGAGGAGACTGTAGGACAGGAGACTACAATCTATTACTCCCTGTTATCAGCCATTACTGGGGGAGGAGACTGTAGGACAGGAGACTACAATCTATTACTCCCCATTATCAGCCATTACTGGGGGAGGAGACTGTAGGACAGGAGACTACAATCTATTACTCCCTGTTATCAGCCATTACTGGGGGAGGAGACTGTAGGACAGGAGACTACAATCTATTACTCCCCGTTATCAGCCATTACTGGGGGAGGAGACTGTAGGACAGGAGACTACAATCTATTACTCCCTGTTATCAGCCATTACTGGGGGAGGAGACTGTAGGACAGGAGACTACAATCTATTACTCCCCGTTATCAGCCATTACTGGGGGAGGAGACTGTAGGACAGGAGACTACAATCTATTACTCCCTGTTATCGGCCATTACTGGGGGAGGAGACTGTAGGACAGGAGACTACAATCTATTACTGCCTGTTATCAGCCATTACTGGGGGAGGAGACTGTAGGACAGGAGACTACAATCTATTACTCCCCGTTATCAGCCATTACTGGGGGAGGAGACTGTAGGACAGGAGACTACAATCTATTACTCCCTGTTATCAGCCATTACTGGAGGAGGAGACTGTAGGACAGGAGACTACAATCTATTACTGCCTGTTATCAGCCATTACTGGGGGAGGAGACTGTAGGACAGGAGACTACAATCTATTACTCCCCGTTATCAGCCATTACTGGGGGAGGAGACTGTAGGACAGGAGACTACAATCTATTACTCCCTGTTATCAGCCATTACTGGGGGAGGAGACTGTAGGACAGGAGACTACAATCTATTACTCCCTGTTATCAGCCATTACTGTAGGACAGGTGAGTACAATCTCCTGTTCTTCTAGCTGCCCTTCTCATGGACTGACTTTGGTACATGCAGTTTACTGCTGCTGTTATCTGCCAGCTCTGGCTGACTGCAGTGTGGCCTCCTGTAAGGACTGCTGCGTGTTAGGAGAATTGGGGTGCCCATCAGTAATTGCAGGTGCAGTGGATTTTTGGGGCACCTATGTGACTTTTGATGAACAGTGGAATACTTTGATGTGCTTCTGACATCAGGCATAGTTTGGCAGCACAGGGGGCAGTGAGTGTTAATGCCGAGTATTTCTCTGTCCTTCTCCTTGATGGGGGCTTTCTTCCATATTGGGGTGTCCTGATCTGACTCCTGCTGTCACTAGAGCTGCAGGGGTTAATGCTGTGTGCAGGGGAGGGCACAGTTTGGACAGATTTGGATCCCCTCTCCCCTCTCCAGGCTGGGACTGTCAGTCATTGGTTTGGGGGTGTGGACCCTCCCAGTCCCGGACCCTGGAGCAGTGCGGGCTGAGCAGTCAGTGGGGCAGCAGGGCACATGTAGGGCTCCGGCTGGCAGGACCATGAGTGACAGGAGGAGATGCCCGGGGGTCACTCTCAGCTCCAGGGCTCATGCATTTTCGGTGGAAGCTCTAATCGGGGGTCACAAAAAAAGGAAACTTCGGGACTGGGAGCCTGACAAGGGCCTGGATCTATCCATGGACGGACTGAGCCCACAGGGAGACATGGGGGACGGAGAGGACGCGGGAACCTGCCTGGACCTCAACCCTGGTAAGTGGCAGGATGGGTCCCTCCATACCTGCCTGTGCCCCCCAAACACACCCGCACTGTGCTCCTCTACCTGACCGCCAAGTGTCATTGCCGGGCACATTACTACCTCTGATCTTACCCCAGGACTGACCGCCTGCCGCTATATATACTGCCTGGTACTGTACCCCCAGAACTGCCTACCACTATATATACTACTGTACCCCCAGAACTGCCTGCCGCTATATGTACTGCCTGGTACTGTACCCCCAGAACTGCCTGCCGCTATATATACTACTGTACCCCCAGAACTGCCTGCCGCTATATGTACTGCCTGGTACTGTACCCCCAGAACTGCCTACCACTATATATACTACTGTACCCCCAGAACTGCCTGCCGCTATATGTACTGCCTGGTACTGTACCCCCAGAACTGCCTACCACTATATATACTACTGTACCCCCAGAACTGCCTGCCGCTATATGTACTGCCTGGTACTGTACCCCCAGAACTGCCTACCACTATATATACTACTGTACCCCCAGAACTGCCTGCCGCTATATGTACTGCCTGGTACTGTACCCCCAGAACTGCCTACCACTATATATACTACTGTACCCCCAGAACTGCCTGCCGCTATATGTACTGCCTGGTACTGTACCCCCAGAACTGCCTGCCGCTATATATACTGCCTGGTACTGTACCCCAGGACTGACCGCCTGCCACTATATATACTGCCTGGTACTGTACCCCAGAACTGACTGCCGCTATATATACTGCCTGGTACTGTACCCCCAGGACTGACCGTCTGCCACTATATATACTGCATGGTACTGTACCCCAGGACTGGCCGCCTGCCACTATAGATATACTGCCTGGTACTGTACCCCAGGACTGACCGCCTGCCACTATATATACTGCCTGGTACAGTACCCCCAGGACTGACCGTCTGCCACTATATATACTGCCTGGTACTGTACCCCCAGAACTGACTGCCACTATATATACTGCCTGGTACTGTACCCCCAGAACTGACTGCCACTATATATACTGCCTGGTACTGTACCCCCAGAACTGACTGCCACTATATATACTGCCTGGTACTGTATCCCAGGGCTGACCGCCTGCCACTACATATACTGCCTGGTACTGTACCCCCAGAACTGCCTGCCACTATATATACTGCCTGGTACTGTATCCCAGGGCTGACCGCCTGCCGCTATATATACTGCCTGGTACTGTACCCCCCGAACTGACCGCCTGCCATTATATATACTATCTGGTACTGTACCGCCAGAACTGCCTGCCACTATAGATATACTAAGACACAGAAAAAACACACAGTATGACAAACGTGCATAAATACTCTGATGTAAAATATATGTAACAGTAAGCAGCAAGTGCTAGTAAAAGATGTTAACAAAACCAGGGTATTTTGATACGTTTTTTTGCAAAAAAATGTACGCTAAGCCACTCCACCACATCACTGTATACTCTTCTCGGATATACTGCCTGGTACTGTACACCCAGAACTGACCGTCTGCCACTATATATACTGCCTGGTACTGTACCCCCAGGACTGACCGTCTGCCACTATATATACTGCCTGGTACTGTACCCCCAGAACTGACCGCCTGCCACTATATATACTGCCTGGTACTGTACCCCCAGAACTGACCGCCAGCCACTATATATACTGCCTGGTACTGTACCCCCAGGACTGACCGCCTGCCAATATATATATACTGCCTGGTACTGTACCCCCAGGACTGACCGTCTGCCACTATATATATACTGCCTGGTACTGTACCCCCAGAACTGACGCCTGCCACTATATATACTGCCTGGTACTGTACCCCCAGAACTGACCGCCTGCCACTGTATATACTGCCTGGTACTGTACCCCAGGACTGACCGCCTGCCACTATATATACTGCCTGGTACTGTACCCCCAGAACTGACCGCCAGCCACTATATATACTGCCTGGTACTGTACCCCCAGGACTGACCGCCTGCCAATATATATATACTGCCTGGTACTGTACCCCCAGGACTGACCGTCTGCCACTATATATATACTGCCTGGTACTGTACCCCCAGAACTGACGCCTGCCACTATATATACTGCCTGGTACTGTACCCCCAGAACTGACCGCCTGCCACTGTATATACTGCCTGGTACTGTACCCCCAGGACTGACCGCCTGCCACTATATATACTGCCTGGTACTGTACCCCCAGAACTGTCTGCCACTATATATACTGCCTGGTACTGTACCCCAGGACTGACCGCCTGCCACTATATATACTGCCTGGTACTGTACCCCAGGACTGCCTGCCACTATATATACTGCCTGGTACTGTACCCCCAGAACTGTCTGCCACTATATATACTGTCTGGTACTGTACCCCAGGACTGCCTGCCACTATATATACTGCCTGGTACTGTACCCCCAGGACTGACCGCCTGCCACTATATATACTGCCTGGTACTGTACCCCCAGAACTGTCTGCCACTATATATACTGCCTGGTACTGTACCCCAGGACTGACCGCCTGCCACTATATATACTGCCTGGTACTGTACCCCAGGACTGCCTGCCACTATATATACTGCCTGGTACTGTACCCCCAGAACTGTCTGCCGCTGTATATACTGCCTGGTACTGTACCCCAGGACTGACCGTCTGCCACTATATATACTGCCTGGTAATATACCCCCAGAACTGTCTGCCACTATATATACTGCCTGGTACTGTACCCCAGGACTGACCGTCTGCCACTATATATACTGCCTGGTACTGTACCCCCAGAACTGTCTGCCACTATATATACTGCCTGGTACTGTACCCCAGGACTGACTGCCTGCCACTACATATATACTGCCTGGTACTGTACTCCAGGACTGACCGCCTGCCACTATATATACTGCCTGGTACTGTACCCCAGGACTGCCTGCCACTATATATACTGCCTGGTACTGTACCCCAGGACTGCCTGCCACTATATATACTGTCTGGTACTGTACCCCCAGAACTGCCTGCCGCTGTATATACTGCCTGGTACAGTACCCCCAGGACTGACCGCCTGCCGCTGTATATACTGCCTGGTACTGTACGCCCCTATATAAAACCTACTTGGAAAACACTGGCTGATGATTATATTGAACTAATCCTCATTATAAGGTGATACAATAGAGGACTGGTGCATAGATCTATATGTTTCAGGTCAGATGGGACTCCGCGGTATATAGGGGGCTGCTCTGCTGTTTATCACTATGGTAATATTTCTCTATACATGTGGAGTACAGGGGGCACTCAGGGTTTGTATTGGGGGCTCGGGGGTCTAATCCGGAGCAGGGAAAATCAAAACAGCGACTGGATGAAAATGCGATCTAATCACATCGGTGCTAGAAACCAATCTACATCTATCTGGCCGGTCCGTATTGTATCCGTATACCTAACAGTCTGCTATTATGTGTTTATAAATGCCAGACACTTGTCACCATGAGTCTCTGTTATATACTATATTATTATAGGGGACTGTCCTGTAATATATTATTATAGGGGACTGTCCTGTAATATATTATTATAGGGGACTGTCCTGTAATATATTATTATAGGGGACTGTCCTGTATTATATTATTATAGGGGACTGTCCTGTATTATATTATTATAGGGGACTGTCCTGTATTATATTATTATAGGGGACTGTCCTGTAATATATTATTATAGGGGACTGTCCTGTAATATAATATTATAGGGGACTGTCCTGTATTATATTATTATAGGGGACTGTCCTGTATTATATTATTATAGGGGACTGTCCTGTAATATATTATTATAGGGGACTGTCCTGTAATATAATATTATAGGGGACTGTCCTGTATTATATTATTATAGGGGACTGTCCTGTATTATATTATTATAGGGGACTGTCCTGTATTATATTATTATAGGGGACTGTCCTGTATTATATTATTATAGGGGACTGTCCTGTAATATATTATTATAAGGGACTGTCCTGTAATATAATATTATAGGGGACTGTCCTGTATTATATTATTATAGGGGACTGTCCTGTATTATATTATTATAGGGGACTGTCCTGTATTATATTATTATAGGGGACTGTCCTGTATTATATTAATATAGGGGACTGTCCTGTAATATATTATTATAGGGGACTGTCCTGTAATATATTATTATAGGGAAATGTCCTGTATTATATTATTATAGGGGACTGTCCTGTATTATATTATTATAGGGGACTGTCCTGTAATATATTATTATAGGGGACTGTCCTGTAATATATTATTATAGGGGACTGTCCTGTATTATATTATTATAGGGGACTGTCCTGTATTATATTATTATAGGGGACTGTCCTGTAATATATTATTATAGGGGACTGTCCTGTACTATATTATTATAGGGGACTGTCCTGTATTAAATTATTATAGGGGACTGTCCTGTATTATATTATTATAGGGGACTGTCCTGTAATATATTATTATAGGGGACTGTCCTGTACTATATTATTATAGGGGACTGTCCTGTAATATATTATTATAGGGAAATGTCCTGTAATATATTATTATAGGGGACTGTCCTGTAATATATTATTATAGGGGACTGTCCTGTAATATATTATTATAGGGGACTGTCCTGTATTATATTATTATAGGGGACTGTCCTGTATTATATTATTATAGGGGACTGTCCTGTAATATATTATTATAGGGGACTGTCCTGTAATATATTATTATAGGGAAATGTCCTGTATTATATTATTATAGGGGACTGTCCTGTATTATATTATTATAGGGGACTGTCCTGTAATATATTATTATAGGGGACTGTCCTGTAATATATTATTATAGGGGACTGTCCTGTATTATATTATTATAGGGGACTGTCCTGTAATATATTATTATAGGGGACTGTCCTGTATTATTATTATAGGGAAATGTCCTGTATTATATTATTATAGGGGACTGTCCTGTAATATATTATTATAGGGGACTGTCCTGTATTATATTATTATAGGGGACTGTCCTGTATTATATTATTATAGTGGACTGTCCTGTAATATATTATTATAGGGGACTGTCCTGTAATATATTATTATAGGGAAATGTCCTGTATTATATTATTATAGGGGACTGTCCTGTATTATATTATTATAGGGGACTGTCCTGTAATATATTATTATAGGGGACTGTCCTGTAATATATTATTATAGGGGACTGTCCTGTAATATATTATTATAGGGGACTGTCCTGTAATATATTATTATAGGGGACTGTCCTGTATTATTATTATAGGGAAATGTCCTGTATTATATTATTATAGGGGACTGTCCTGTAATATATTATTATAGGGGACTGTCCTGTATTATTATTATAGGGAAATGTCCTGTATTATATTATTATAGGGAAATGTCCTGTAATATATTATTATAGGGGACTTCCTGTAATATTTTATTATAGGGAAATGTCCTGTAATATATTATTATAGGGGACTGTCCTGTAATATTTTATTATAGGGAAATGTCCTGTAATATATTATTATAGGGGACTGTCCTGTAATATATTATTATAGGGGACTGTCCTGTATTATATTATTATAGGGGACTGTCCTGTAATATATTATTATAGGGGACTGTCCTGTAATATTTTATTATAGGGAAATGTCCTGTAATATATTATTATAGGGGACTGTCCTGTAATATATTATTATAGGGGACTGTCCTGTAATATATTATTATAGGGAAATGTCCTGTAATATATTATTATAGGGGACTGTCCTGTAATATATTATTATAGGGAAATGTCCTGTAATATATTATTATAGGGAAATGTCCTGTAATATATTATTATAGGGAAATGTCCTGTAATATATTATTATAGGGAAATGTCCTGTATTATATTATTATAGGGGACTGTCCTGTAATATATTATTATAGGGGACTGTCCTGTAATATTTTATTATAGGGAAATGTCCTGTAATATATTATTATAGGGGACTGTCCTGTAATATATTATTATAGGGGACTGTCCTGTAATATATTATTATAGGGGACTGTCCTGTAATATATTATTATAGGGAAATGTCCTGTAATATATTATTATAGGGGACTGTCCTGTAATATATTATTATAGGGGACTGTCCTGTAATATATTATTATAGGGGACTGTCCTGTAATATATTATTATAGGGAAATGTCCTGTAATATATTATTATAGGGGACTGTCCTGTAATATATTATTATAGGGAAATGTCCTGTAATATATTATTATAGGGGACTGTCCTGTAATATTTTATTATAGGGAAATGTCCTGTAATATATTATTATAGGGGACTGTCCTGTAATATATTATTATAGGGCAATGTCCTGTAATATATTATTATAGGGGACTGTCCTGTAATATATTATTATAGGGAAATGTCCTTTATTATTATTATTATAGGGGACTGTCCTGTAATATATTATTATAGGGGACTGTCCTGTAATTTATTATTATAGGGAAATGTCCTGTATTATATTATTATAGGGGACTGTCCTGTATTATATTATTATAGGGGACTGTCCTGTAATATATTATTATAGGGGACTGTCCTGTAATATATTATTATAGGGAAATGTCCTGTAATATATTATTATAGGGGACTGTCCTGTAATATATTATTATAGGGGACTGTCCTGTAATATATTATTATAGGGGACTGTCCTGTAATATATTATTATAGGGAAATGTCCTGTAATATATTATTATAGGGGACGACTGTCCTGTATTATATTATTATAGGGAAATGTCCTGTATTATTATTATAGGGGACTGTCCTGTAATATATTATTGTAGGGTACTGTACTGTAATATATTACTATAGGGGACTGTCCTGTATTATTATTATTATTATTAGGGACTGTCCTGTAATATATTATTATAGGGGACTGTCCTGTAATATATTATTATAGAGGACTATCCTGTATTATATTATTATAGGGAAATGTCCTGTAATATTATTATAGGGAAATGTCCTGTAATATATTATTATAGGGAAATGTCCTGTAATATATTATTATAGGGGACTGTCCTGTAATATATTATTGTAGGGTACTGTACTGTAATATATTATTATAGGGGACTGTCCTGTATTATTATTATTATTATTATTAGGGACTGTCCTGTAATATATTATTATATGGGATTGTCCTGTAATATATTATTATAGGGGACTGTCCTGTAATATATTATTATAGGGGACTGTCCTGTATTATATTATTATAGGGGACTGTCCTGTAATATATTATTATAGGGGACTGCTATGTAATATATTATTATAGGGGACTGCTGTGTATTATATTATTATAGGGAAATGTCCTGTATTATATTGTTATAGGGGACTGTCCTGTAATATATTATTAGAGGGAAATGTCCTGTATTATATTATTATAGGGGACTGTCCTGTAATATATTATTATAGGGGACTGTCCTGTATTATATTATTATAGGGGACTGTCCTGTAATATATTATTATAGGGGACTGTCCTGTATTATATTATTATAGGGAAATGTCCTGTAATATATTATTATAGGGAAATGTCCTGTATTATATTATTATAGGGGACTGTCCTGTAATATTTTATTATAGGGAAATGTCCTGTAATATATTATTATAGGGGACTGTCCTGTAATATATTATTATAGGGGACTGTCCTGTAATATATTATTATAGGGAAATGTCCTGTAATATATTATTATAGGGAAATGTCCTGTAATATATTATTATAGGGGACTGTCCTGTAATATTTTATTATAGGGAAATGTCCTGTAATATATTATTATAGGGGACTGTCCTGTAATATATTATTATAGGGGACTGTCCTGTAATATATTATTATAGGGAACTGTCCAGTAATATATTATTATAGGGAAATGTCCTGTATTATATTATTATAGGGGACTGTCCTGTATTATATTATTATAGGGGACTGTCCTGTAATATATTATTATAGGGGACTGTCCTGTAATATATTATTATAGAGAAATGTCCTGTAATATATTATTATAGGGGACTGTCCTGTAATATATTATTATAGGGGACTGTCCTGTAATATATTATTATAGGGGACTGTCCTGTAATATATTATTATAGGGGACTGTCCTGTTTTATATTATTATAGGGGACTGTCCTGTAATATATTATTATAGGGAAATGTCCTGTAATATATTATTATAGGGGACTGTCCTGTAATATATTATTATAGGGGACTGTCCTGTAATATATTATTATAGGGAAATGTCCTGTAATATATTATTATAGAGGACTATCCTGTATTATATTATTATAGGGAAATGTCCTGTAATATTATTATAGGGAAATGTCCTGTAATATATTATTATAGGGGACTGTCCTGTAATATATTATTGTAGGGTACTGTACTGTAATATATTATTATAGGGGACTGTCCTGTATTATTATTATTATTATTATTATTAGGGACTGTCCTGTAATATATTATTATATGGGATTGTCCTGTAATATATTATTATAGGGGACTGTCCTGTAATATATTATTATAGGGGACTGTCCTGTATTATATTATTATAGGGGACTGTCCTGTAATATATTATTATAGGGGACTGCTATGTAATATATTATTATAGTGGACTGCTGTGTATTATATTATTATAGGGAAATGTCCTGTATTATATTGTTATAGGGGACTGTCCTGTAATATATTATTAGAGGGAAATGTCCTGTATTATATTATTATAGGGGACTGTCCTGTAATATATTATTATAGGGGACTGTCCTGTATTATATTATTATAGGGGACTGTCCTGTAATATATTATTATAGGGGACTGTCCTGTATTATATTATTATAGGGGACTGTCCTGTATTATATTATTATAGGGGACTGTCCTGTATTATATTATTATAGGGGACTGTCCTGTAATATATTATTATAGGGGACTGTCCTGTATTATATTATTATAGGGAAATGTCCTGTAATATATTATTATAGGGAAATGTCCTGTAATATATTATTATAGGGAAATGTCCTGTATTATATTATTATAGGGGACTGTCCTGTAATATTTTATTATAGGGAAATGTCCTGTAATATATTATTATAGGGGACTGTCCTGTAATATATTATTATAGGGGACTGTCCTGTAATATATTATTATAGGGAAATGTCCTGTAATATATTATTATAGGGAAATGTCCTGTAATATATTATTATAGGGGACTGTCCTGTAATATTTTATTATAGGGAAATATCCTGTAATATATTATTATAGGGGACTGTCCTGTAATATATTATTATAGGGGACTGTCCTGTAATATATTATTATAGGGAACTGTCCAGTAATATATTATTATAGGGAAATGTCCTGTATTATATTATTATAGGGGACTGTCCTGTATTATATTATTATAGGGGACTGTCCTGTAATATATTATTATAGGGGACTGTCCTGTAATATATTATTATAGAGAAATGTCCTGTAATATATTATTATAGGGGACTGTCCTGTAATATATTATTATAGGGGACTGTCCTGTAATATATTATTATAGGGGACTGTCCTGTAATATATTATTATAGGGAAATGTCCTGTATTATATTATTATAGGGGACTGTCCTGTTTTATATTATTATAGGGGACTGTCCTGTAATATATTATTATAGGGAAATGTCCTGTAATATATTATTATAGGGGACTGTCCTGTAATATATTATTATAGGGGACTGTCCTGTAATATATTATTATAGGGAAATGTCCTGTATTATATTATTATAGGGGACTGTCCTGTAATATATTATTATAGGGAAATGTCCTGTATTATATTATTATAGGGGACTGTCCTGTAATATATTATTATAGGGGACTGTCCTGTAATATATTATTATAGGGAAATGTCCTGTATTATATTATTATAGGGGACTGTCCTGTAATATATTATTATATGGGATTGTCCTGTAATATATTATTATAGGGGACGGTCCTGTAATATATTATTATAGGGGACTGTCCTGTATTATATTGTTATAGGGAACTGTCCTGTAATATATTATTATAGGGAAATGTCCCGTAATATATTATTATAGGGGACTGTCCTGTAATATATTATTATAGAGGACTGCTGTGTATTATATTATTAGAGGGAACTGTCCTGTAATATATTATTATAGGGGACTGTCCTGTAATATATTATTATAGGGGACTGTCCTGTAATATATTATTATAGGGGACTGTCCATATAGTTTCTCCCTAGAATTCCGCTTTCGGTTGTGCCGGCGTTGCAGTCATTCCCGGCCTGCGGGGGTCGTGTCTGCGGGGAGCGGGGGGCGCCGGGCACAACTTTCCCCGGACAGAAAAGACAGAAAACAGAGGAGTCTCTGCCGCCGGCGGCTCAGTGCATAACACAACCCGTCCAAGACTCGGGAGGAGGAGAGAAAGATTCCATATATTATACACTGTACATGAATAACACAGAAAACGCATTATATATTACACACCCACACTGTCCATGTGTAATACAGCACAGATATTACACCCACACTGTCCATGTGTAATACAGCACAGATATTACATACACACTGTCCATGTGTAATACAGCACAGATATTACACCCACACTGTCCATGTGTAATACAGCACAGATATTACACCCACACTGTCCATTTGTAATACAGCACAGATATTACACCCACACTGTCCATGTGTAATACAGCACAGATATTACACACACACTGTCCATGTGTAATACAGCACAGATATTACATACACACTGTACATGTGTAATACAGCACAGATATTACACCCACACTGTACATATGTAATACAGCACAGATATTACACCCACACTGTACATATGTAATACAGCACAGATATTACACACACACACTGTCCATGTGTAATACAGCACAGATATTACACCCACACTGTCCATGTGTAATACAGCACAGATATTACACACACACTGTCCATGTGTAATACAGCACAGATATTACACCCACACTGTCCATGTGTAATACAGCACAGATATTACACCCACACTGTCCATGTGTAATACAGCACAGATATTACACCCACACTGTCCATGTGTAATACAGCACAGATATTACACACACACTGTCCATGTGTAATACAGCACAGATATTACACCCACACTGTCCATGTGTAATACAGCACAGATATTACACCCACACTGTCCATGTGTAATACAGCACAGATATTACACCCACACTGTCCATGTGTAATACAGCACAGATATTACACCCACACTGTACATATGTAATACAGCACAGATATTACACCCACACTGTACATATGTAATACAGCACAGATATTACACACACACACACTGTCCATGTGTAATACAGCACAGATATTACACCCACACTGTACATGTGTAATACAGCACAGATATTACACCCACACTGTACATGTGTAATACAGCACAGATATTACATACACACTGTACATATGTAATACAGCACAGATATTACACACACACTGTACATATGTAATACAGCACATATATTACACACACACTGTCCATGTGTAATACAGCACAGATATTACACCCACACTGTCCATGTGTAATACAGCACAGATATTACACCCACACTGTCCATGTGTAATACAGCACAGATATTACACACACACTGTACATATGTAATACAGCACAGATATTACACCCACACTGTCCATGTGTAATACAGCACAGATATTACACCCACACTGTCCATGTGTAATACAGCACAGATATTACACCCACACTGTCCATGTGTAATACAGCACAGATATTACACACACACTGTCCATGTGTAATACAGCACAGATATTACACACACACTGTACATATGTAATACAGCACAGATATTACACCCACACTGTCCATGTGTAATACAGCACAGATATTACACCCACACTGTCCATGTGTAATACAGCACAGATATTACACACACACACTGTCCATGTGTAATACAGCACAGATATTACACCCACACTGTCCATGTGTAATACAGCACAGATATTACACCCACACTGTCCATGTGTAATACAGCACAGATATTACACACACACACTGTCCATGTGTAATACAGCACAGATATTACACCCACACTGTCCATGTGTAATACAGCACATATATTACACACACACACTGTCCATGTGTAATACAGCACAGATATTACACCCACACTGTCCATGTGTAATACAGCACAGATATTACACACACACTGTCCATGTGTAATACAGCACAGATATTACACACACACACTGTCCATGTGTAATACAGCACAGATATTACACCCACACTGTCCATGTGTAATACAGCACAGATATTACACCCACACTGTCCATGTGTAATACAGCACAGATATTACACACACACTGTACATGTGTAATACAGCACAGATATTACACCCACACTGTCCATGTGTAATACAGCACAGATATTACACACACACACTGTCCATGTGTAATACAGCACAGATATTACACACACACACTGTCCATGTGTAATACAGCACAGATATTACACCCACACTGTCCATGTGTAATACAGCACAGATATTACACACACACTGTTCATGTGTAATACAGCACAGATATTACACCCACACTGTCCATGTGTAATACAGCACAGATATTACACACACACTGTCCATGTGTAATACAGCACAGATATTACACCCACACTGTCCATGTGTAATACAGCACAGATATTACACCCACACTGTCCATGTGTAATACAGCACAGATATTACACACACACTGTACATGTGTAATACAGCACAGATATTACACCCACACTGTCCATGTGTAATACAGCACAGATATTACACCCACACTGTCCATGTGTAATACAGCACAGATATTACACACACACTGTACATGTGTAATACAGCACAGATATTACACCCACACTGTCCATGTGTAATACAGCACAGATATTACACACAAACTGTACATATGTAATACAGCACAGATATTACACCCACACTGTACATATGTAATACAGCACAGATATTACACACACACACTGTACATGTGTAATACAGCACAGATATTACACACACACTGTACATGTGTAATACAGCACAGATATTACACCCACACTGTACATATGTAATACAGCACAGATATTACACCCACACTGTACATGTGTAATACAGCACAGATATTACACACACACTGTACATATGTAATACAGCACAGATATTACACCCACACTGTACATATGTAACACAGCACAGATATTACACCCACACTGTACATATGTAATACAGCACAGATATTACACACACACACTGTACCTGTGTAATACAGCACAGATATTACACACACACTGTACATATGTAATACAGCACAGATATTACACCCACACTGTACATGTGTAATACAGCACAGATATTACACCCACACTGTCCATGTGTAATACAGCACAGATATTACACACACACACTGTCCATGTGTAATACAGCACAGATATTACACACACACACTGTCCATGTGTAATACAGCACAGATATTACACCCACACTGTCCATGTGTAATACAGCACAGATATTACACACACACTGTACATGTGTAATACAGCACAGATATTACACCCACACTGTCCATGTGTAATACAGCACAGATATTACACACACACTGTCCATGTGTAATACAGCACAGATATTACACCCACACTGTCCATGTGTAATACAGCACAGATATTACACCCACACTGTCCATGTATAATACAGCTCAGATATTACACACACACACTGTCCATGTGTAATACAGCACAGATATTACACCCACACTGTCCATGTGTAATACAGCACAGATATTACACACACACACTGTCCATGTGTAATACAGCACAGATATTACACCCACACTGTCCATGTGTAATACAGCACAGATATTACACACACACTGTACATGTGTAATACAGCACAGATATTACACCCACACTGTCCATGTGTAATACAGCACAGAAATTACACACACACACTGTCCATGTGTAATACAGCACAGATATTACACACACACACTGTACATGTGTAATACAGCACAGATATTACACCCACACTGTCCATGTGTAATACAGCACAGATATTACACACACACTGTACATGTGTAATACAGCACAGATATTACACCCACACTGTCCATGTGTAATACAGCACAGATATTACACACAAACTGTACATATGTAATACAGCACAGATATTACACCCACACTGTACATTTGTAATACAGCACAGATATTACACACACACACTGTACATGTGTAATACAGCACAGATTTACACACACACTGTACATGTGTAATACAGCACAGATATTACACCCACACTGTACATATGTAATACAGCACAGATATTACACCCACACTGTACATGTGTAATACAGCACAGATATTACACACACACTGTACATATGTAACACAGCACAGATATTACACCCACACTGTACATATGTAACACAACACAGATATTACACCCACACTGTACATATGTAATACAGCACAGATATTACACACACACTGTACATGTGTAATACAGCACAGATATTACACACACACTGTACATATGTAATACAGCACAGATATTACACCCACACTGTACATGTGTAATACAGCACAGATATTACACCCACACTGTCCATGTGTAATACAGCACAGATATTACACCCACACTGTACATGTGTAATACAGCACAGATATTACACCCACACAGTCCATGTGTAATACAGCACAGATATTACATACACACTGTCCATGTGTAATACAGCACAGATATTACACCCACACTGTCCATGTGTAATACAGCACAGATATTACACACACACTGTCCATGTGTAATACAGCACAGATATTACACCCACACTGTCCATGTGTAATACAGCACAGATATTACATACACACTGTCCATGTGTAATACAGCACAGATATTACATACACACTGTCCATGTGTAATACAGCACAGATATTACACCCACACTGTCCATGTGTAATACAGCACAGATATTACATACACACTGTCCATGTGTAATACAGCACAGATATTACACCCACACTGTCCATGTGTAATACAGCACAGATATTACATACACACTGTCCATGTGTAATACAGCACAGATATTACACCCACACTGTCCATGTGTAATACAGCACAGATATTACACCCACACTGTACATGTGTAATACAGCACAGATATTACACCCACACTGTCCATGTGTAATACAGCACAGATATTACACCCACACTGTCCATGTGTAATACAGCACAGATATTACATACACACTGTCCATGTGTAATACAGCACAGATATTACACCCACACTGTCCATGTGTAATACAGCACAGATATTACACACACACTGTCCATGTGTAATACAGCACAGATATTACATACACACTGTCCATGTGTAATACAGCACAGATATTACATACACACTGTCCATGTGTAATACAGCACAGATATTACACCCACACTGTCCATGTGTAATACAGCACAGATATTACACCCACACTGTCCATGTGTAATACAGCACAGATATTACACCCACACTGTCCATGTGTAATACAGCACAGATATTACACCCACACTGTCCATGTGTAATACAGCACAGATATTACATACACACTGTCCATGTGTAATACAGCACAGATATTACACCCACACTGTCCATGTGTAATACAGCACAGATATTATACACACACGGTACATGTGTAATACAGCACAGATATTACACACACACACACTGTCCATGTGTAATACAGCACAGATATTACACCCACACTGTCCATGTGTAATACAGCACAGATATTACACCCACACTGTCCATGTGTAATACAGCACAGATATTACATACACACTGTCCATGTGTAATACAGCACAGATATTACACCCACACTGTCCATGTGTAATACAGCACAGATATTACACCCACACTGTACATATGTAATACAGCACAGATATTACACCCACACTGTCCATGTGTAATACAGCACAGATATTACACCCACACTGTCCATGTGTAATACAGCACAGATATTACACCCACACTGTCCATGTGTAATACAGCACAGATATTACATACACACTGTCCATGTGTAATACAGCACAGATATTACACCCACACTGTCCATGTGTAATACAGCACAGATATTACACCCACACTGTCCATGTGTAATACAGCACAGATATTACACCCACACTGTCCATGTGTAATACAGCACAGATATTACACCCACTGTCCATGTGTAATACAGCACAGATATTACACCCACACTGTCCATGTGTAATACAGCACAGATATTACACACACTGTCCATGTGTAATACAGCACAGATATTACATACACACTGTACATGTGTAATACAGCACAGATATTACACCCACACTGTCCATGTGTAATACAGCGCAGATATTACACCCACACTGTCCATGTGTAATACAGCACAGATATTACACACACTGTCCATGTGTAATACAGCACAGATATTACATACACACTGTACATGTGTAATACAGCACAGATATTACACCCACTGTCCATGTGTAATACAGCACAGATATTACACACACTGTACATGTGTAATACAGCACAGATATTACATTCTCACTGTACATGTGTAATACAGCACAGATATTACACCCACTGTCCATGTGTAATACAGCACAGATATTACACCCACACTGTCCATGTGTAATACAGCACAGATATTACACCCACACTGTCCATGTGTAATACAGCACAGATATTACACCCACTGTCCATGTGTAATACAGCACAGATATTACACACACACTGTACATGTGTAATACAGCACAGATATTACACCCACAC
Source organism: Dendrobates tinctorius (assembly GCF_039654945.1). NCBI lineage: Eukaryota > Metazoa > Chordata > Amphibia > Anura > Dendrobatidae > Dendrobates > Dendrobates tinctorius. The sequence goes on along the minus strand of NW_027361722.1, from coordinate 215,038 downwards.
TGTCCATGTGTAATACAGCACAGATATTACACCCACACTGTACATATGTAATACAGCACAGATATTACATACACACTGTACATGTGTAATACAGCACAGATATTACACCCACACTGTCCATGTGTAATACAGCACAGATATTACACACACACTGTACATGTGTAATACAGCACAGATATTACACACACTGTACACGTGTAATACAGCCCAGATATTACACACACACTGTACATGTGTAATACAGCACAGATATTACACACACTGTACACGTGTAATACAGCACAGATATTACACCCACACTGTCCATGTGTAATACAGCACAGATATTACACCCACACTGTCCATGTGTAATACAGCACAGATATTACACACACACTGTACATGTGTAATACAGCAGATATTACATACACACTGTACATGTGTAATACAGCAAAGATATTACACACACACTGTACATGTGTAATACAGCACAGATATTATACACACACGGTACATGTGTAATACAGCACAGATATTACACACACACACTGTACATGTGTAATACAGCACAGATATTACACACACACACTGTACATGTGTAATACAGCACAGATATTACATACACACTGTACATGTGTAATACAGCACAGATATTACACACACACTGTACATGTATAATACAGCACAGATATTACACACACACTGTACATGTGTAATATAGCACAGATATTACATACACACTCTACATGTGTAATACAGCACAGATATTACACACACTGTACATGTGTAATACAGCACAGATATTACACACACACACACTGTACATGTGTAATACAGCACAGATATTACACACACACTGTACATGTGTAATACAGCACAGATATTACACACACACTGTACATGTGTAATACAGCACAGATATTACATACACACTGTACATGTGTAATACAGCACAGATATTACATACACACTGTGCATGTGTAATACAGCACAGATATTACACGCACACTGTCCATGTGTAATACAGCACAGATATTACACCCACTGTCCATATGTAATACAGCGCAGATATTACACACACATACTGTACATGTGTAATACAGCACAGATATTACATACACACTGTACATGTGTAATACAGCACATATATTACACACACACTGTACATGTGTAATACAGCACAGATATTACACACACACTGTACATGTGTAATACAGCACAGATATTACACACACACTGTACATGTGTATTACAGCCCAGATATTACACACACACATTGTACATGTGTAATACAGCACAGATATTACACACACTGTATATATTTTTTTTCTTACATACACCCACAGCTGACGCAGGGCATGATATTTTACACCCCCAGTGACTGTGAGGAGCCCTGTGGCTTCTGCAGTGATCAGTGTATGTAACACACAGGACATTACAGATGGCTGATGATTGTCTGATCTGGGTATAACCACCTGATATCTAATAGACAGAGTTTATACCTAGATGATCTGCAGATGATTTGTCCATTTGTAATTCTTCCTCCTCTTCTGCAGAACTGTCCTAACCAGCAGATATTATATGTAATTATAACCTGACCACAGAGATTCTACCATGCGGTATATAATCATACAGAATTTACAGCGGTTATGTTAGGACACACACAATATATGTATTTGATGTAGAATATACAATTCTGTAGTTTTTAAATATACATTTGTATATACTCTCTGCAGAGCCTATATAGCCACAGGACCCTGCATGCAAATGTTACTAATAATAATAAATATAATTAACAAAATTAATTCTAAATACTGATATGTAATATGCAGAGTATATAACACCCAGATATAAGATACAAAATATAGAACACCCCAATAAATAAAATGCAGAACATACAATGCACCGATATATCATATACAGAGTATATAACGGACTGATATATAATATATAGCGTATATAACACCCAAATATATAATATTCAGGCTGTATAACACCCGGTAAATAATATACAGGGTATATAACTATCTGATATATAATGTACTGGGTATATGATGACCCAATGTATAATATACAGAGTATATAACACCCCGATATATAATATTCAGGGTATAAAACACCTCAATATATAGTATACAGAACATACAACGTACCGATATATTATATAGAGTATATAACGCATTGATATTTAATCATAGAATCATAGAATCATAGAATGGTAGAGTTGGAAGGGACCTCCTGGGCCATCTGGTCCAACTCGCTGCTCAAAGCAGGATTCGCTAAATCATCCCAGTCAGATGTCTGTCCAGCCTCTGTTTGAAGACTTCCATTGAAGGAGAACTCACCACTTCTCGTGGCAGCCTGTTCCACTCATTGATCACTCTGTCAAAAAGTTTTTTCTAATATCTAATCTGTGTCTCCTCCCATTCAGTTTCATCCCATTGCTTCTAGTCTTTCCTCGTGCAAATGAGAATAAAGTTGATCCTTCTACAATGTGACAGCCCTTTAGATATTTGTAGACAGCTATTAAGTCTCCTCTCAGTCTTCTCTTTTGCAAACTAAACATTCCCAAATCCTGCAACCTTTCCTCATAAGACAGGGTTTGCAGACCGGTCACCATTCTGGTCGCTCTTTTCTGAACTTGCTCCAGTTTGTTGATGTCTTTTTTAAAATGTGGTGCCCAAAATTGGACACAATATTCCAGATGAGGTCTGACCAAAGAGGAGTAGAGGGCATTAATGACTTCACGTGATCTAGACTGTATGCTTCTGTTAATACATCCTAGAATTGCATTTGCCTTTTTTGCTGCTGCATCACACTGTTGACTCATATTCAGTCTGTGATCTATTAGTATACCCAAGTCTTTTTCACATGTGCTGTCACTTAGCCCTATTCCTCCCATTCTGTATATGCTTTTTTCATTTTTAGTGCCCAGATGTAGTACTTTGCATTTCTCCCTGTTAAAAACCATTCTGTTAGTTGCTGCCCATATATATAACAGCTCGATATATAATATAAAGAGTATATAACGCACAAGATATAATATAAAGCATATATAACACCCCGATATATGATGTACAAAGGATATAGCGCAGGCATATATAATATGCAGGGGATATAAAGACTCGATATTTAATATACAAAAGGATATAACACACTGATATATAATACACCGAGTACATAACACTCCGATATATAATATATAGAATATACGATGCAGTGATATAATATATAGAGTATAAACCGTAGTGAAATATAATACAGAGTAAATAACACCCCAATATATAATATACAGAGTATATAACACTCTGATATATAATATTCAGGGTATATAACGCCTGATATACAATATAAAGCATATATAATGCCCTATATATAATATACAGGTTATATGATAAAATATATAAAGGGTATATCACACCCCGATATATGATGTACAGAGGATATAGTGCCCCGATATATAATATACAGGGTTTAAACTCTCTCCTTCTGTACTTGTGTGTGACTTGTATTGCTCATATTTATTGTACGTGTCTATATTTGCCCCTTTCACATGTAAAGCAGCATGGAATAAATGGCGCTATAAAGATGAATAATATTAATAATATAACACCACAATATACAGGATATATATAACGCCCCGATATACAATATACAGGGTATATAATGCTCTGATATAATATACTGGGTATATAACGCCCCTATATGTAATATACAGGGTATATTACGCCCCTATATATAATATATAGAGTATATAACGCCCCTATAAATAATATACAGGGTATATAACGCCCCTATAAATAATATACAGGGTATATAACGCCCCTATATATAATATACAGAGTATATAACGCCCCTATAAATAATATACAGGGTATATAACGCCCCTATAAATAATATACAGGGTATATAACGCCCCTATACATAATATACGGGGTATATAGTACTCTGATATAATATACTGGGTATATAACGCCCAGATATGTAATATACTGGGTATATAACGCCCCTATATATAATATACAGGGTGTATAACGCTCCTATATATAATATACGGGGTATATAGTACTCTGATATAATATACTGGGTATATAACGCCCCGATAGATAATATACAGGGCTCTGTACATGTGCTGCTGTATACTGTACGTCTTATTACGGTCTCTAGATCCGTGGTCAGCAGAGTATATAGCCGGGTGTGTAATGTGACCTCCCTGTATAAGGTGCTCTGTACACATCACTGTCTCTGTGCCCTGCAGTGATCCCATCATGTGCTGTATAATGGCAGAATGTCGGATAATGTACAGATACTACAACCCCCATCATGTGTCACCTGTATACATGAGGACAGGAGACACCACATCTCCTCACACAGCAAGTCCTGCAGGTGACACAGGACAACCAATCAGAGCGCAGCTCTCATTCCCCTCAACTGTGGAGAAACAGAGCAGGAATAAAAGCCGAGATCTGATAGGTTGCCAGGAACAACACATAGCGATCATGTCTGAGCTATCGGCAAGGCCTGGAGTATACGGCGTATATATATCTGTATGCAGTATGCGGCGTGTATATATATATATATATCTGTGGAATATACTGGTATATATCTGTATGGAGTGTACGGTGTGTATATATCTGTGTGGAATATACTGGTATATATCTGTATGGAGTGTACGGTGTGTATATATCTGTGTGGAATATACTGGTATATATCTGTATGGAGTGTACGGTGTGTATATATATATATATATATCTGTGGAATATACTGGTATATATCTGTATGGAGTGTACGGTGTGTATATATCTGTGTGGAATATACTGGTATATATCTGTATGGAGTGTACGGTGTGTATATATCTGTGTGGAATATACTGGTATATATCTGTATGGAGTGTACGGTGTGTATATATCTGTGTGGAATATACTGGTATATATCTGTATGGAGTGTACGGTGTATATATATCTGTGTGGAATATACTGGTATATATCTGTATGGAGTGTACGGTGTGTATATATCTGTGTGGAATATACTGGTATATATCTGTATGGAGTGTACGGTGCATATATATCTGTGTGGAATATACTGGTATATATCTGTGTGGAGTGTACGGTGTGTATATATCTGTGTGGAATATACTGGTATATATCTGTATGGAGTGTGCGGTGTATATATATCTGTGTGGAATATACTGGTATATATCTGTATGGAGTGTACGGTGTGTATATATCTGTGTGGAATATACTGGTATATATCTGTATGGAGTGTACGGTGTGTATATATCTGTGTGGAATATACTGGTATATATCTGTATGGAGTGTGCGGTGTATATATATCTGTGTGGAATATACTGGTATATATCTGTATGGAGTGTGCGGTGTATATATATCTGTGTGGAATATACTGGTATATATCTGTATGGAGTGTACGGTGTGTATATATCTGTGTGGAATATACTGGGATATATCTGTATGGAGTGTACGGTGTATATATATCTGTGTGGAATATACTGGTATATATCTGTATGGAGTGTACGGTGTGTATATATCTGTGTGGAATATACTGGTATATATCTGTATGGAGTGTACGGTGTATATATATCTGTGTGGAATATACTGGTATATATCTGTATGGAGTGTACGGTGTGTATATATCTGTGTGGAATATACTGGTATATATCTGTATGGAGTGTACGGTGTGTATATATCTGTGTGGAATATACTGGTATATATCTGTATGGAGTGTGCGGTGTATATATATCTGTGTGGAATATACTGGTATATATCTGTATGGAGTGTACGGTGTGTATATATCTGTGTGGAATATACTGGTATATATCTGTATGGAGTGTACGGTGTGTATATATCTGTGTGGAATATACTGGGATATATCTGTATGGAGTGTACGGTGTATATATATCTGTGTGGAATATACTGGTATATATCTGTATGGAGTGTACGGTGTGTATATATCTGTGTGGAATATACTGGTATATATCTGTATGGAGTGTACGGTGTATATATATCTGTGTGGAATATACTGGTATATATCTGTATGGAGTGTACGGTGTGTATATATCTGTGTGGAATATACTGGGATATATCTGTATGGAGTGTACGGTGTATATATATCTGTGTGGAATATACTGGTATATATCTGTATGGAGTGTACGGTGTATATATATCTGTGTGGAATATACTGGTATATATCTGTGTGGAGTGTACGGTGTATATATATCTGTGTGGAATATACTGGGATATATCTGTGTGGAGTGTACGGTGTATATATATCTGTGTGGAATATACTGGTATATATCTGTATGGAGTGTACGGTGTGTATATATCTGTGTGGAATATACTGGTATATATCTGTGTGGAGTGTACGGTGTATATATATCTGTGTGGAATATACTGGGATATATCTGTGTGGAGTGTACGGTGTATATATATCTGTGTGGAATATACTGGTATATATCTGTATGGAGTGTACGGTGTGTATATATCTGTGTGGAATATACTGGGATATATCTGTATGGAGTGTACGGTGTATATATATCTGTGTGGAATATACTGGGATATATCTGTATGGAGTGTACGGTGTATATATATCTGTGTGGAATATACTGGTATATATCTGTGTGGAGTGTACGGTGTATATATATCTGTGTGGAATATACTGGTATATATCTGTGTGGAGTGTACGGTGTATATATATCTGTGTGGAATATACTGGGATATATCTGTGTGGAGTGTACGGTGTGTATATATCTGTGTGGAATATACTGGTATATATCTGTATGGAGTGTACGGTGTATATATATCTGTGTGGAATATACTGGGATATATCTGTGTGGAGTGTACGGTGTATATATCTGTGTGGAATATACTGGTATATATCTGTATGGAGTGTACGGTGTATATATATCTGTGTGGAATATACTGGGATATATCTGTGTGGAGTGTACGGCGTATATATATCTGTGTGGAATATACTGGTATATATCTGTATGGAGTGTACGGTGTATATATATCTGTGTGGAATATACTGGGATATATCTGTATGGAGTGTACGGTGTATATATATCTGTGTGGAATATACTGGTATATATCTGTATGGAGTGTACGGTGTATATATATCTGTGTGGAATATACTGGGATATATCTGTATGGAGTGTACGGTGTGTATATATCTGTGTGGAATATACTGGTATATATCTGTATGGAGTGTACGGTGTATATATATCTGTGTGGAATATACTGGGATACATCTGTGTGGAGTGTACGGCGTATATATATCTGTGTGGAATATACTGGGATATATCTGTATGGAGTGTACGGTGTATATATATCTGTGTGGAATATACTGGGATATATCTGTGTGGAGTGTACGGTGTATATATATCTGTGTGGAATATACTGGTATATATCTGTATGGAGTGTACGGTGTATATATATCTGTGTGGAATATACTGGGATATATCTGTATGGAGTGTACGGTGTATATATATCTGTGTGGAATATACTGGGATATATCTGTGTGGAGTGTACGGCGTATATATATCTGTGTGGAATATACTGGGATATATCTGTATGGAGTGTACGGTGTATATATATCTGTGGAATATACTGGTATATATCTGTATGGAGTGTACGGTGTATATATATCTGTGGAATATACTGGTATATATCTGTATGGAGTGTACGGTGTATATATATCTGTGTGGAATATACTGGTATATATCTGTATGGAGTGTACGGCGTATATATATCTGTGTGGAATATACTGGGATATATCTGTATGGAGTGTACGGTGTATATATATCTGTGTGGAATATTCTGGGATATATCTGTATGGAGTGTACGGTGTATATATATCTGTGTGGAATATACTGGTATATATCTGTGTGGAGTGTACGGTGTATATATATCTGTGTGGAATATACTGGGATATATCTGTGTGGAGTGTACGGTGTATATATATCTGTGTGGAATATACTGGGATATATCTGTATGGAGTGTACGGTGTGTATATATCTGTGTGGAATATACTGGGATATATCTGTGTGGAGTGTACGGCGTATATATATCTGTGTGGAATATACTGGGATATATCTGTGTGGAGTGTACGGCGTATATATATCTGTGTGGAATATACTGGTATATATCTGTATGGAGTGTACGGTGTATATATATCTGTGTGGAATATACTGGGATATATCTGTATGGAGTGTACGGCGTATATATATCTGTGTGGAATATACTGGGATATATCTGTGTGGAGTGTACGGTGTATATATATCTGTGTGGAATATACTGGTATATATCTGTATGGAGTGTACGGTGTATATATATCTGTGTGGAATATACTGGTATATATCTGTATGGAGTGTACGGTGTATATATATCTGTGTGGAATATACTGGGATATATCTGTGTGGAGTGTACGGTGTATATATATCTGTGTGGAATATACTGGTATATATCTGTATGGAGTGTACGGTGTATATATATCTGTGTGGAATATACTGGGATATATCTGTATGGAGTGTACGGTGTATATATATCTGTGTGGAATATACTGGGATATATCTGTGTGGAGTGTACGGCGTATATATATCTGTGTGGAATATACTGGTATATATCTGTATGGAGTGTACGGTGTATATATATCTGTGTGGAATATACTGGTATATATCTGTGTGGAGTGTACGGTGTATATATATCTGTGTGGAATATACTGGGATATATCTGTATGGAGTGTACGGTGTATATATATCTGTGTGGAATATACTGGGATATATCTGTATGGAGTGTACGGTGTATATATATCTGTGGAATATACTGGTATATATCTGTATGGAGTGTACGGTGTATATATATCTGTGTGGAATATACTGGGATATATCTGTATGGAGTGTACGGTGTGTATATATCTGTGTGGAATATACTGGGATATATCTGTGTGGAGTGTACGGCGTATATATATCTGTGTGGAATATACTGGTATATATCTGTATGCAGTATGCGGCGTGTATATATATATATATATATCTGTGGAATATACTGGTATATATCTGTGTGGAGTGTACGGTGTATATATATCTGTGTGGAATATACTGGTATATATCTGTATGGAGTGTACGGTGTGTATATATCTGTGTGGAATATACTGGTATATATCTGTATGGAGTATACGGTGTATATATATCTGTGTGGAATATACTGGTATATATCTGTATGCAGTATGCGGCGTGTATATATATATATATCTGTGGAATATACGGGTATATATCTGTATGGAGTGTACGGCGTATATATATCTGTGTGGAATATACTGGGATATATCTGTGTGGAGTGTACGGTGTATATATATCTGTGTGGAATATACTGGGATATATCTGTATGGAGTGTACAGTGTGTATATATATCTGTGTGGAATATACTGGTATATATCTATATGGAGTGTACAGTGTGTATATATATCTGTGTGGAATATACTGGTATATATCTGTATGGAGTGTACGGTGTATATATATCTGTGTGGAATATACTGGTATATATCTGTATGGAGTGTACGGTGTATATATATCTGTGTGGAATATACTGGTATATATCTGTATGGAGTGTACGGTGTATATATATCTGTGTGGAATATACTGGGATATATCTGTATGGAGTGTACGGTGTATATATATCTGTGTGGAATATACTGGTATATATCTGTATGGAGTGTACGGCGTATATATATCTGTGTGGAATATACTGGTATATATCTGTATGGAGTGTACGGTGTATATATATCTGTGTGGAATATACTGGTATATATCTGTATGGAGTGTACAGTGTGTATATATATCTGTGTGGAATATACTGGTATATATCTGTATGGAGTGTACGGTGTATATATATCTGTGTGGAATATACTGGGATATATCTGTATGGAGTGTACGGTGTATATATATCTGTGTGGAATATACTGGTATATATCTGTATGGAGTGTACGGCGTATATATATCTGTGTGGAATATACTGGTATATATCTGTGTGGAGTGTACGGTGTATATATATCTGCGTGGAATATACTGGGATATATCTGTATGGAGTGTACGGTGTATATATATCTGTGTGGAATATACTGGTATATATCTGTATGGAGTGTACAGTGTGTATATATATCTGTGTGGAATATACTGGTATATATCTGTATGGAGTGTACGGTGTATATATATCTGTGTGGAATATACTGGTATATATCTGTATGGAGTGTACGGTGTATATATATCTGTGTGGTATATACTGGTATATATCTGTATGGAGTGTACGGCGTATATATATCTGTGTGGAATATACTGGTATATATCTGTATGGAGTGTACGGTGTATATATATCTGTGTGGAATATACTGGTATATATCTGTATGGAGTGTACGGTGTATATATATCTGTGTGGAATATACTGGTATATATCTGTATGGAGTGTACGGCGTATATATATCTGTGTGGAATATACTGGTATATATCTGTATGGAGTGTACGGCGTATATATATCTGTGTGGAATATACTGGTATATATCTGTATGGAGTGTACGGTGTATATATATCTGTGTGGAATATACTGGGATATATCTGTATGGAGTGTACGGTGTGTATATATCTGTGTGGAATATACTGGGATATATCTGTGTGGAGTGTACGGCGTATATATATCTGTGTGGAATATACTGGTATATATCTGTGTGGAGTGTACGGTGTATATATATCTGTGTGGAATATACTGGTATATATCTGTATGGAGTGTACGGTGTATATATATCTGTGTGGAATATACTGGTATATATCTGTATGGAGTGTACGGTGTGTATATATCTGTGTGGAATATACTGGGATATATCTGTATGGAGTGTACGGTGTATATATATCTGTGTGGAATATACTGGGATATATCTGTATGGAGTGTACGGTGTTTATATATCTGTGTGGAATATACTGGGATATATCTGTGTGGAGTGTACGGCGTATATATATCTGTGTGGAATATACTGGGATATATCTGTATGGAGTGTACGGTGTTTATATATCTGTGTGGAATATACTGGGATATATCTGTGTGGAGTGTACGGCGTATATATATCTGTGTGGAATATACTGGTATATATCTGTGTGGAGTGTACGGCGTATATATATCTGTGTGGAATATACTGGTATATATCTGTGTGGAGTGTACGGTGTATATATATCTGTGTGGAATATACTGGTATATATCTGTATGGAGTGTACGGTGTGTATATATATATATATATATATATATCTGTGGAATATACTGGTATATATCTGTATGGAGTGTACGGTGTATATATATCTGTGTGGAATATACTGGTATATATCTGTATGCAGTATGCGGCGTGTATATATATATATATATATCTGTGGAATATACTGGTATATATCTGTATGGAGTGTACGGTGTATATATATCTGTGTGGAATATACTGGTATATATCTGTATGGAGTGTACGGTGTTTATATATCTGTGTGGAATATACTGGGATATATCTGTGTGGAGTGTACGGCGTATATATATCTGTGTGGAATATACTGGTATATATCTGTATGGAGTGTACGGTGTATATATATCTGTGTGGAATATACTGGTATATATCTGTATGGAGTGTACGGTGTATATATATCTGTGTGGAATATACTGGGATATATCTGTATGGAGTGTACGGTGTGTATATATCTGTGTGGAATATACTGGGATATATCTGTGTGGAGTGTACGGCGTATATATATCTGTGGAATATACTGGGATATATCTGTGTGGAGTGTACGGCGTATATATATCTGTGTGGAATATACTGGTATATATCTGTGTGGAGTGTACGGTGTGTATATATCTGTGTGGAATATACTGGTATATATCTGTATGGAGTGTACGGTGTATATATATCTGTGTGGAATATACTGGTATATATCTGTATGGAGTGTACGGTGTATATATATATCTGTGGAATATACTGGTATATATCTGTATGGAGTGTACGGTGTTTATATATCTGTGTGGAATATACTGGTATATATCTGTGTGGAGTGTACGGTGTATATATATCTGTGTGGAATATACTGGGATATATCTGTGTGGAGTGTACGGCGTATATATATCTGTGTGGAGTGTACGGTGTGTATATATATCTGTGTGGAATATACTGGTATATATCTGTATGGAGTGTACGGTGTATATATATCTGTGTGGAGTGTACGGTGTGTATATATATCTGTGTGGAATATACTGGTATATATCTGTATGGAGTGTACGGTGTATATATATCTGTGTGGAATATACTGGTATATATCTGTATGGAGTGTACGGTGTATATATATCTGTGTGGAATATACTGGTATATATCTGTATGGAGTGTACGGTGTATATATATCTGTGTGGAATATACTGGTATATATCTGTGTGGAGTGTACGGTGTTTATATATCTGTGTGGAATATACTGGTGTATATCTGTATGGAGTGTACGGTGTATATATATCTGTGTGGAATATACTGGTATATATCTGTATGGAGTGTACGGTGTATATATATCTGTGTGGAATATACTGGTGTATATCTGTATGGAGTGTACGGTGTGTATATATCTGTGTGGAATATACTGGTGTATATCTGTATGGAGTGTACGGTGTATATATATCTGTGTGGAATATACTGGTATATATCTGTATGGAGTGTACGGTGTATATATATCTGTGGAATATACTGGTATATATCTGTATGGAGTGTACGGTGTATATATATCTGTGGAATATACTGGTATATATCTGTATGGAGTGTACGGTGTATATATATCTGTGGAATATACTGGGATATATCTGTATGGAGTGTACGGTGTATATATCTGTGTGGAATATACTGGGATATATCTGTATGGAGTGTACGGTGTATATATCTGTGTGGAATATACTGGTATATATCTGTATGGAGTGTACGGTGTATATATATCTGTGTGGAATATACTGGTATATATCTGTATGGAGTGTACGGTGTATATATATCTGTGTGGAATATACTTGTATATATCTGTGTGGAGTGTACGGTGTATATATATCTGTGTGGAATATACTGGTATATATCTGTATGGAGTGTACGGTGTATATATCTGTGTGGAATATACTGGTATATATCTGTATGGAGTGTACGGTGTATATATATCTGTGTGGAATATACTTGTATATATCTGTGTGGAGTGTACGGTGTATATATATCTGTGTGGAATATACTGGTATATATCTGTATGGAGTGTACGGTGTATATATCTGTGTGGAATATACTGGTATATATCTGTATGGAGTGTACGGTGTATATATATCTGTGTGGAATATACTGGTATATATCTGTATGGAGTATACGGTGTATATATATCTGTGGAATATACTGGTGTATATCTGTATGGAGTGTACGGTGTATATATATCTGTGGAATATACTGGGATATATCTGTATGGAGTGTACGGTGTATATATATCTGTGGAATATACTGGTGTATATCTGTATGGAGTGTACGGTGTATATATATCTGTGTGGAATATACTGGTATATATCTGTATGGAGTGTACGGTGTATATATATCTGTGTGGAATATACTGGTATATATCTGTATGGAGTGTACGGTGTATATATATCTGTGTGGAATATACTGGTATATATCTGTATGGAGTGTACGGTGTATATATATCTGTGGAATATACTGGTGTATATCTGTATGGAGTGTACGGTGTATATATATCTGTGTGGAATATACTGGTATATATCTGTATGGAGTGTACGGTGTATATATATCTGTGTGGAATATACTGGTATATATCTGTATGGAGTGTACGGTGTATATATATCTGTGGAATATACTGGTGTATATCTGTATGGAGTGTACGGTGTATATATATCTGTGGAATATACTGGGATATATCTGTATGGAGTGTACGGTGTATATATATCTGTGGAATATACTGGTGTATATCTGTATGGAGTGTACGGTGTATATATATCTGTGTGGAATATACTGGTATATATCTGTATGGAGTGTACGGTGTATATATCTGTGTGGAATATACTGGTATATATCTGTATGGAGTGTACGGTGTATATATATCTGTGTGGAATATACTTGTATATATCTGTATGGAGTGTACGGCGTATATATATCTGTGTGGAATATACTTGTATATATCTGTGTGGAGTGTACGGTGTATATACACTCACTGGCCACTTTATTAGGTACACCTGTCCAACTGTGTGTTAAGACTTAATTTCTAATCAGCCAATCACATGGCGGCAACTCAGTGCATTTAGGCATGTAGACATGGTCAAGACAATCTCCTGCAGTTCAAACCGAGCATCAGTATGGGGAAGAAAGGTGATTTGAGTGCCTTTGAACGTGGCATGATTGTTGGTGCCAGAAGGGCTGGTCTGAGTATTTCAGAAACTGCTGATCTACTGGGATTTTCACGCACAACCATCTCTAGGGTTTACAGAGAATGGTCCGAAAAAGAAAAAAAATCCAGTGAGCGGCAGTTCTGTGGCCGGAAATGCCATGTTGATGCCAGAGGTCAGAGGAGAATGGGCAGACTGGTTCGAGCTGATAGAAAGGCAACAGTGACTCAAATTGCCACCCGTTACAACCAAGGTAGGCAGAAGAGCATCTCTGAACGCACAGTGCGTCGAACTTTGAGGCAGATGGGCTACAGCAGCAGAAGACCACACTGGGTACCACTCCTCTCAGCTAAGAACAGGAAACTGAGGCTACAATTTGCACAAGCTCATCGAAATTGGACAGTAGAAGATTGGAAAAACGTTGCCTGGTCTGATGAGTCTCGATTTCTGCTGCGACCTTCGGATGGTAGGGTCAGAATTTAGCGTAAACAACATGAAAGCATGGATCCATCCTGCCTTGTATCAACGGTTCAGGCTGGTGGTGGTGGTGTCATGGTGTGGGGAATTTTTTCTTGGCACTCTTTGGGCCCCTTGGTACCAATTGAGCATCGTTGCAACGCCACAGCCTACCTGAGTATTGTTGCTGACCATGTCCATCCCTTTATGACCACAATGTACCCAACATCTGATGGCTACTTTCAGCAGGATAATGCGCCATGTCATAAAGCTCGAATCATCTCAGATTGGTTTCTTGAACATGACAATGAGTTCACTGTACTCAAATGGCCTCCTCAGTCACTAGATCTCAATCCAATAGAGCATCTTTGGGATGTGGTGGAACGGGAGATTCGCATCAGGGATGTGCAGCCGACAAATCTGCGCCAACTGTGTGATGCCATCATGTCAATATGGTCCAAAATCTCTGAGGAATGCTTCCAGCACCTTGTTGAATCTCTGCCACGAAGAATTGAGGCAGTTCTGAAGGCAAAAGGGGGTCCAACCCGTTACTAGCATGGTGTACCTAATAAAGTGGCCAGTGAGTGTATATCTGTGTGGAATATACTGGTATATATCTGTATGGAGTGTACGGTGTATATATATCTGTGTGGAATATACTGGTATATATCTGTATGGAGTGTACGGTGTATATATATCTGTGTGGAATATACTGGTATATATCTGTATGGAGTGTACGGTGTGTATATATCTGTGTGGAATATACTGGGATATATCTGTATGGAGTGTACGGTGTATATATATCTGTGTGGAATATACTGGTATATATCTGTATGGAGTGTACGGTGTTTATATATCTGTGTGGAATATACTGGTATATATCTGTATGGAGTGTACGGTGTATATATCTGTGTGGAATATACTGGTATATATCTGTATGGAGTGTACGGTGTGTATATATCTGTGGAATATACTGGTATATATCTGTATGGAGTGTACGGTGTGTATATATCTGTGTGGAATATACTGGTATATATCTGTATGGAGTGTACGGTGTGTATATATCTGTGTGGAATATACTGGTATATATCTGTATGGAGTGTACGGTGTGTATATATCTGTGTGGAATATACTGGTATATATCTGTGTGGAGTGTACGGTGTATATATCTGTGTGGAATATACTGGTGTATATCTGTGTGGAGTGTACGGTGTGTATATATCTGTGTGGAATATCTGTATGGAGTGTACGGTGTGTATATATCTGTGTGGAATATACTGGTATATATCTGTATGGAGTGTACGGTGTATATATATCTGTGTGGAATATACTGGTATATATCTGTGTGGAGTGTACGGTGTGTATATATCTGTGTGGAATATACTGGGATATATCTGTATGGAGTGTACGGTGTATATATATCTGTGTGGAATATACTGGTATATATCTGTGTGGAGTGTACGGTGTATATATATCTGTGTGGAATATACTGGTATATATCTGTGTGGAGTGTACGGTGTATATATATCTGTATGGAATATACTGGGATATATCTGTATGGAGTGTACGGCGTATATATATCTGTGTGGAATATACTGGTATATATCTGTATGGAGTGTACGGTGTGTATATATCTGTGTGGAATATACTGGTATATATCTGTATGGAGTGTACGGTGTATATATATCTGTGTGGAATATACTGGTATATATCTGTGTGGAGTGTACGGTGTATATATATCTGTGTGGAATATACTGGTATATATCTGTATGGAGTGTACGGTGTGTATATATCTGTGTGGAATATACTGGTATATATCTGTATGGAGTGTACGGTGTATATATATCTGTGTGGAATATACTGGTATATATCTGTGTGGAGTGTACGGTGTATATATATCTGTATGGAATATACTGGTATATATCTGTATGGAGTGTACGGCGTATATATATCTGTGTGGAATATACTGGTATATATCTGTATGGAGTGTACGGTGTGTATATATCTGTGTGGAATATACTGGTATATATCTGTATGGAGTGTACGGTGTATATATATCTGTGTGGAATATACTGGTATATATCTGTGTGGAGTGTTCGGTGTATATATATCTGTGTGGAATATACTGGTATATATCTGTATGGAGTGTACGGTGTGTATATATCTGTGTGGAATATACTGGTATATATCTGTATGGAGTGTACGGTGTATATATATCTGTGTGGAATATACTGGTATATATCTGTGTGGAGTGTACGGTGTGTATATATCTGTGTGGAATATACTGGGATATATCTGTATGGAGTGTACGGTGTATATATATCTGTGTGGAATATACTGGTATATATCTGTATGGAGTGTACGGTGTATATATATCTGTGTGGAATATACTGGTATATATCTGTGTGGAGTGTACGGTGTGTATATATCTGTGTGGAATATACTGGGATATATCTGTATGGAGTGTACGGTGTATATATATCTGTGTGGAATATACTGGTATATATCTGTGTGGAGTGTACGGTGTATATATATCTGTGTGGAATATACTGGTATATATCTGTGTGGAGTGTACGGTGTATATATATCTGTATGGAATATACTGGGATATATCTGTATGGAGTGTACGGTGTATATATATCTGTGTGGAATATACTGGTATATATCTGTATGGAGTGTACGGTGTGTATATATCTGTGTGGAATATACTGGTATATATCTGTGTGGAGTGTACGGTGTGTATATATCTGTGTGGAATATACTGGTATATATCTGTGTGGAGTGTACGGTGTATATATATCTGTGTGGAATATACTGGTATATATCTGTATGGAGTGTACGGTGTATATATATCTGTGTGGAATATACTGGTATATATCTGTATGGAGTGTACGGTGTATATATATCTGTGTGGAATATACTGGTATATATCTGTATGGAGTGTACGGTGTATATATATCTGTGTGGAATATACTGGTATATATCTGTGTGGAGTGTACGGTGTATATATATCTGTGTGGAATATACTGGTATATATCTGTGTGGAGTGTACGGTGTGTATATATCTGTGTGGAATATACTGGGATATATCTGTATGGAGTGTACGGTGTATATATATCTGTGTGGAATATACTGGTATATATCTGTATGGAGTGTACGGTGTATATATATCTGTGTGGAATATACTGGTATATATCTGTATGGAGTGTACGGTGTGTATATATCTGTGTGGAATATACTGGGATATATCTGTATGGAGTGTACGGTGTATATATATCTGTGTGGAATATACTGGTATATATCTGTATGGAGTGTACGGTGTATATATATCTGTGTGGAATATACTGGTATATATCTGTATGGAGTGTACGGTGTATATATCTGTATGGAGTGATTCAAGATTCAAGATTCAAAGAAGCTTTATTGGCAGGACTAAATACACATTAGTTTTGCCAAAGCAGGTGTACAGAAGGGAATAGGGATAGGGACTGTAGGGATGTTGGGAAGGGGCTGTTGGAAAGGTGGATGGGGCAGATCCAGGTTGGGGCTATAGAAGTCCATGGCATAGGGAAGGTGGATGGGGGATTGGGGCATATCCAGGGTGGGGGCCATAGAAGTCCGTGGCATATCAGAGTTCTCTTTCTCGCAGTCTATGGCATTCGTTCACATATTGCGCTGCTATCTCCACTGCTCTCTCTTCTTCCCCCAGCAGGATGTATGTTTTCTCTTCCTCCTTCATGGTGGTGAAATCCGGTAAGAGATGTGAGAGTCTCCTGAAGTGAGTGTCCCTCACTGCTGAGTACTTGGAGCAGTGTAGCAGGAAGTGGGTCTCATCCTCCAGGGCCTCCTGGAGTGTACGGTGTATATATCTGTGTGGAATATACTGGTATATATCTGTGTGGAGTGTACGGTGTATATATATCTGTGTGGAATATACTGGTATATATCTGTATGGAGTGTACGGTGTATATATATCTGTGTGGAATATACTGGGATATATCTGTGTGGAGTGTACGGTGTATATATATCTGTGTGGAATATACTGGGATATATCTGTATGGAGTGTACGGTGTGTATATATCTGTGTGGAATATACTGGTATATATCTGTGTGGAGTGTACGGTGTATATATCTGTGTGGAATATACTGGTATATATCTGTGTGGAGTGTACGGCGTATATATATCTGTGGAATATACTGGTATATATCTGTGTGGAGTGTACGGTGTGTATATATCTGTGTGGAATATACTGGGATATATCTGTGTGGAGTGTACGGTGTATATATATCTGTGTGGAATATACTGGGATATATCTGTATGGAGTGTACGGTGTGTATATATCTGTGTGGAATATACTGGTATATATCTGTGTGGAGTGTACGGTGTATATATATCTGTGTGGAATATACTGGGATATATCTGTGTGGAGTGTACGGTGTGTATATATCTGTGTGGAATATACTGGGATATATCTGTATGGAGTGTACGGTGTGTATATATCTGTGTGGAATATACTGGTATATATCTGTGTGGAGTGTACGGTGTATATATATCTGTGTGGAATATACTGGTATATATCTGTGTGGAGTGTACGGTGTGTATATATCTGTGTGGAATATACTGGGATATATCTGTATGGAGTGTACGGTGTATATATATCTGTGTGGAATATACTGGTATATATCTGTGTGGAGTGTACGGTGTGTATATATCTGTGTGGAATATACTGGGATATATCTGTATGGAGTGTACGGTGTATATATATATCTGTGTGGAATATACTGGTATATATCTGTGTGGAGTGTACGGTGTATATATATCTGTGTGGAATATACTGGTATATATCTGTGTGGAGTGTACGGTGTATATATATCTGTGTGGAATATACTGGTATATATCTGTGTGGAGTGTACGGTGTATATATATCTGTATGGAATATACTGGGATATATCTGTATGGAGTGTACGGTGTATATATATCTGTGTGGAATATACTGGTATATATCTGTATGGAGTGTACGGTGTGTATATATCTGTGTGGAATATACTGGTATATATCTGTATGGAGTGTACGGTGTGTATATATCTGTGTGGAATATACTGGTATATATCTGTATGGAGTGTACGGTGTATATATATCTGTGTGGAATATACTGGTATATATCTGTGTGGAGTGTACGGTGTATATATATCTGTGTGGAATATACTGGTATATATCTGTATGGAGTGTACGGTGTGTATATATCTGTGTGGAATATACTGGTATATATCTGTGTGGAGTGTACGGTGTATATATATCTGTGTGGAATATACTGGTATATATCTGTATGGAGTGTACGGTGTATATATATCTGTGTGGAATATACTGGTATATATCTGTATGGAGTGTACGGTGTATATATATCTGTGTGGAATATACTGGTATATATCTGTATGGAGTGTACGGTGTATATATATCTGTGTGGAATATACTGGTATATATCTGTATGGAGTGTACGGTGTATATATATCTGTGTGGAATATACTGGTATATATCTGTATGGAGTGTACGGTGTATATATATCTGTGTGGAATATACTGGTATATATCTGTATGGAGTGTACGGTGTATATATATCTGTGTGGAATATACTGGTATATATCTGTATGGAGTGTACGGTGTATATATATCTGTGTGGAATATACTGGTATATATCTGTATGGAGTGTACGGTGTATATATATCTGTGTGGAATATACTGGTATATATCTGTGTGGAGTGTACGGTGTATATATATCTGTGTGGAATATACTGGTATATATCTGTGTGGAGTGTACGGTGTGTATATATCTGTGTGGAATATACTGGTATATATCTGTATGGAGTGTACGGTGTATATATATATCTGTGTGGAATATACTGGTATATATCTGTATGGAGTGTACGGTGTATATATCTGTGTGGAATATACTGGTATATATCTGTATGGAGTGTACGGTGTATATATCTGTATGGAGTGATTCAAGATTCAAGATTCAAAGAAGCTTTATTGGCAGGACTAAATACACATTAGTTTTGCCAAAGCAGGTGTACAGAAGGGAATAGGGATAGGGACTGTAGGGATGTTGGGAAGGGGCTGTTGGAAAGGTGGATGGGGCAGATCCAGGTTGGGGCTATAGAAGTCCATGGCATAGGGAAGGTGGATGGGGGATTGGGGCATATCCAGGGTGGGGGCCATAGAAGTCCGTGGCATATCAGAGTTCTCTTTCTCGCAGTCTATGGCATTCGTTCACATATTGCGCTGCTATCTCCACTGCTCTCTCTTCTTCCCCCAGCAGGATGTATGTTTTCTCTTCCTCCTTCATGGTGGTGAAATCCGGTAAGAGATGTGAGAGTCTCCTGAAGTGAGTGTCCCTCACTGCTGAGTACTTGGAGCAGTGTAGCAGGAAGTGGGTCTCATCCTCCAGGGCCTCCTGGAGTGTACGGTGTATATATCTGTGTGGAATATACTGGTATATATCTGTGTGGAGTGTACGGTGTATATATATCTGTGTGGAATATACTGGTATATATCTGTATGGAGTGTACGGTGTATATATATCTGTGTGGAATATACTGGGATATATCTGTGTGGAGTGTACGGTGTATATATATCTGTGTGGAATATACTGGGATATATCTGTATGGAGTGTACGGTGTGTATATATCTGTGTGGAATATACTGGTATATATCTGTGTGGAGTGTACGGCGTATATATATCTGTGGAATATACTGGTATATATCTGTGTGGAGTGTACGGTGTGTATATATCTGTGTGGAATATACTGGGATATATCTGTGTGGAGTGTACGGTGTATATATATCTGTGTGGAATATACTGGTATATATCTGTATGGAGTGTACGGTGTGTATATATCTGTGTGGAATATACTGGGATATATCTGTGTGGAGTGTACGGTGTATATATATCTGTGTGGAATATACTGGGATATATCTGTGTGGAGTGTACGGTGTGTATATATCTGTGTGGAATATACTGGTATATATCTGTGTGGAGTGTACGGTGTATATATCTGTGTGGAATATACTGGTATATATCTGTGTGGAGTGTACGGTGTATATATCTGTATGGAATATACTGGTGTATATCTGTGTGGAGTGTACGGTGTGTATATATCTGTGTGGAATATACTGGGATATATCTGTGTGGAGTTGTCGGGATCCCTCAGATTACTCTTTCATCTGAAGGACCGATGTTCTTGGGTGTGAAGCATCATATGTCTCTAATTAAATCAGCTCCGTGGAGAAGAACTACACAGACACCAGCTGTATAATACCACTCAGGATGCCTCCAAGACGCCTCTGGCTTATCAGTTAGGCTTCCGTCTTTTATAGTAAAGAATTTAGACATTTACAGACATGCGCAGTACAAATGATTTTACAACTTGTTTTCGACAAAGAAAGTCATTTAGGCGAAAAAGCAGAGGTATTTGACCTTGGTTCACAAGGGAGATGTCTGAGACATCTCCTCGAAGAACAGATAAGGTTTTAAACAAGAGAATGCAACATAGACAGAACTCAATTTAACTCCTTCAGTTCCTATCATTCCCCCCTTTGACATCTTCATTTTCCACAATCTGGAACACTGGATCCTGCAACAACAGCGGATAGTGGCTCGTTCACCAGGTACTATCCCAGGCCGACGGGTTGCCCAAGGGAGACAGGTCTTCTACCTTCTCCATCCCCCAGATACTGAAGCCACGTCCATCATTGCAAGAGTACGCTCCTTCATGCCAGAAATGAGATGTCAATCTAGGACTCAAAGGAATAATAGTTAAATTCTTGTTGTTTACAGTCAAACTTCCTTATCTATTTCTACATCTTTTCTTGCATACAGAGATACACCAAAAAACAAGTTTCAATAGCACATATATTACGAAGATACAAACAACAATACGTAATAGACTTAGTATAATCCCAGTTATCCAGCCTCCAATACCCTTAAACCAATTAGCTGGATTAAGAAAGGAGAATGTATCTGACCACCAACTATCCTTAGTACGATCATTGTCTTTATCGTACTGATCTCTAAGTTTTTGAACATCCTCTATTTTTAATTTTAACTTTATAATGCTGTTGGGATCTATATAATGACAGCAAGCTGGTCCGATGACCTGACACATACCTCCTTGCTCTGCAGTTAAATAATCTAATACTATGGTATGCTGATTAGTGGCTATGATGAGCTGATTTTGGACAGCAACGGTGGTGTTCAATATATCCAATATATCCCATATTTGGTCATCTAAGTAATCTGTAGCCCTGACTAATTTATCCCACATTTGAGTAATCATAGGATAAATAAAAATAGAGCTGACAATTTTATTAGCCACACTCATCTGCACTATATGTGGTCTCCCAGAGAGGCGAGGTGTATTGTCAGCAGCTCTTTTGTACAACGTGTGTTTAGGTATGCTCTGAGTATTCAACTGGTCATTCGGAATAACAAAGGTAGCTGGAGTCAAACGACCCAGAGTACAAGCACCTTTTACCCCTACTGGCAACCATTTATATGCATTGTCTCCACATACCCAGTACATGTCACTAGGTAGGTCCCATAGGGCTGAATGTTGTAATACCAGTCTATGAACTAAATCTATGAACGCAGATACATTCTGAAGCATACACCAATTTGGAAGTTGTCCTAAAGGGCTACAATACCCTACATCGGGATTTCCACAGGTGGGAGTTCCTTTCTCATATCCAGATGACTCGTTGCAAGGTATATTACCTGAAATATTAAAACAAGTTTCATTATTGCCCTGGGGAAATAAATTGGAATACTCCCAGGACGTGTTATGCAACCTTCTTTCTAGCAGTATTGGTTTGAAGGCATCAGTAGAGTGGGAAGTTACATTAAAACTAACTTGTAGGCCATACATTGGAATTTGCCCCAGGTAGGTTAATCGAGTTCTATTCCTGGGTACCCAAGCCCCCCCTTTATATGCCAGATATTGAAGGTATGTATTACTTCCTGAAAGATTACCCTGCCACCAAGGGTATCCTACCCATCCCACAATAGGTATTCCAACAGTTGTGTTCCATAACTTCACATTATTTGTGGCATTATTAGCAAGTGTATCAGAACAACTGGTCCAGGCAAATAATTCCTCGGGTGGCACAGGAATAACAAGGAACGGAATACTAGTGGCCGATACTGCTGAATGTGTGCAGATCCAGCAAATGATTTGACCAATCATTCAGTAATTTTTTCATGATGTTGTATAAACTTATTATTCAAGGACATTGGAGAATTTAGATTGTCCCACGCAGCTACCATTATTACAGATAATGCAACAAAACCAAACCAAAACATTATGCACTCTTATGCTTTGTTAACTCCTGTGGCTAGTTTGCAATGCGATGCGTGGATCCAGGTTGGTCGTCCTTCCAACTTAACAGAAGTAGGCGTTGTTAGGAGTACTTGGTAAGGTCCTTGATATCGGGGTTCAAGGGTCTTTCTGGAGTGTTTCTTGACATATACGTAATCACCAGGTTGTAGACAGTGAGTTCCTTCCACACTATCTGGATCTGGAATGGAAGAGAAAACTAGAGAATGCATTTGAGTTAAATGCTTTTGCAACTGGATTACATAACTTGTCAAATTATCCACATTAAGTGTTAAGACCTGTGGGTAGTACAACCCTGTGTTCGGTGGTCTTCCAAACAGTATCTCGAAGGGTGACAGTTTAGCTTTCCCCGTGGGTGTGTACCTTACTGAGAATAATGCTAATGGGAGACACTCTGGCCATGGTCTATGGGTTTGTTCCATGGTTTTCTGTATTTTCAATTTTAGTGTCCCGTTCATTCTCTCTACCTTCCCTGAACTCTGTGGGTGGTAGGGTGTATGAAATGCTTGTTCTACACCTATCATTTGCATGACATTTTGCATTACCTCAGCAGTGAAATGTGTACCTCTGTCTGATTCAATTGTCTCAGGGACACCGAATCGTGGTACTAGTTCCATCACCAGTTTCTTTGCAGTGGCTCGAGCTGTAGCCGTTTTCACCGGGTAGGCCTCTGGCCATCCAGAGAAGAGATCTACACATACTAGGATATTTGCATACACTCCTACCTTGGTAGCTGTATGTCGTCAATCTGCCGTCTCTGAAACGGGTAGAGAGGCCTAGGTGTCGCTTTCTTAGGGACTTTTACTGTTTTACCTGGGTTGTGCTGTGCACAGATGAGGCATGATTGTACAAGTTTCGCGGCTGCGCAACTGAAGCCAGGAGCGATCCAGAAGGCATCTACCATGGCACACATGTGACTTTTTGAGGTGTGATTGGGGCCATGTGCTGCTTGCGCCATGATTGGGAACAGGGACTTTGGTGGGCACATTTTATCCTTATTCTCCCATACTCCATTTGAGTTCAGCTCAGCTCCCAGTCTCCCCCGGTGTACCTTCTCTGTTTGGGCAGCCTTTTGCTGGAGGGATTTCAGGACATCTAGACCCAATGTGGCTGGAATACGCTGACTCCCCGCCACCGTCCACTGCTCTCTCTAGGCCGCCTTGTGCTATTTTAGCAGCCTCGTTCGCCCTTCTATTGCCCTCTACCTCCACGGAGTCACCTTTGTGTGTGCTTTTACCTTGACAATGCCAACCTGGACTGGTAACATCAATGCCTCCATCAATTGTTTCACCAGCTCTGCATTTTTAATGGGCTTCGAATCTGTGAAAATATTAGCGACTTTACCTGCAGCGGCTCTACACGCCTCAGTGAGTGCCTTCAACTCTGCCTCCTGCGCCGACATGTGAGGAGAGAGTGGTTCCACTCGGATTACCTCATGTGAGGATACTACTGCATATCCAGTGTAGAATCGTCCATCCTGGTGGTATCTGGGGCCATCTACAAAAAAGAAACTCAAAGTCTGCATTAGGAACAGGTTTTTCATGAATGTGTGCAAACCCAACTGTCTCCTGACTCATCAGTTCTATGCAGACATGTTCATGCGTCATGTCAAAGTATCCTTCCTCACTTGCCAATACGGTCACCAATTCCCCCTTTTCTGAATCCACAGGCAGGAGGGTGGCTGGATTCAGAACGTTACATCTTTTGAGGAGTGACATACTCAGGAATTAGTCGAGCACACTCAAGTCTGAGCTGTCTGGCCATAGACAGATGTTTTGGTTGAACTTGTAGGAGTATGGCATGGATGTCATGTGGGGAATAGATTGTCAAAAGAAACGTCAGTGTCATCTCACATGCCTTCCCTATTACGTCTCCACTTTTTTCCTTGTGCTCCAGCATACATGACAGGTCGTTTTATTGTCCTTGTTTGCTCAATTTCTTTAGCTACCTTAAGGAGGTCTTTCGGATCTACATGTCTCCATTCAGGTCTGGCTGTCTGTACTGCGTCTCGTAAGTCTTTGTTCATACCGTCAATGAATGTATTCACCAGTATTCTAACATCAAGTGGGTTTATGCAGATGTACCACATGTCTGCCCATTTCAGCTGTAACCGTCCAAGGTATATCTCTACTCTCTCTCCTCTTTGCTGTGTCACATTAGTCAGGAGTACAGACTGCTCTGATTGTTCCACTGCAGCCCATTGTCTTAGTGACTCACAGTACGTCTCCCCAGATTGTGCAGATTTATCATCCATGCCCCAAGCCTGATTCTTTGTCACATCTGTGTGTCTTAATTATATGATCTAGTGCGTCACCTGCCTTTAAACTCATCAACCTCTCTAGGTCTGCCCAGGTACACTTATATGTCTGCTGTACTTCCTTTATGTGTCTGTAAAACGGGAATGGTTGGTCTTCAGGGGCAGGCAGCTGCTTCAGCAAAGCTAGCTGGTCAGAGGGGCTCCAGGGATAATACACCTGTATCTTTCTTATTCTAGTCACACTTCTAGGTCCTGCTGGGGTTGGCCGTCTGATGTCTACTGTCAGCTTACTCCTCAAGGGCCAATGTCCCACTACCCACTATCCACACTATTATGTCAGCTTCTTATGATCTTGTCTGGATAGGATTTAGTGCAATTCTCTTAGGTCAGTAGCACAGGTAACACTAGTAGCTATTCAGTCTGGGTTTGTCTGAGTCTGACCACAGTGTTTACAAGTCCATCTGTTTTGTCTGGGTCTCTGGTTACACTTTGTCAATCAAACATTCATAATACACCTTCCATACTGCTGCACATTCTCAAGCATCATTTATTCACTTGCTATTTTCTTCCCTTGTCTGTGCCTTTTTGTACATCCAAACATTCACACTCTGGTATTTTTGCCTTTTTCAATATTTGTCCCACTTGTTTTACTGCTTCCTTCCTTCTCTGTCTTTTGTAATTTGACACAATTTGCTATACAAATCAATCACACAACTAGAAGCAGGTTCAAACACATTAATGACCAAGCAATCACTTACAATTCCCTTCTAAATTAGGCACCATATCTTACTTTTAACTTCCAATCTTCAATTAAGTACTGTTGCTTTAAAATGCACAAATCTTTCAGCGTGTACCTTACGGATAGAATTACAGAGAATTTTGAGCACAGCTCACACTCAGCAGAGATAAGAGCGAAGGGAGAAGAAAAACTACGCAGCGGTATCCTTCACCCCTCCCATCAGAATGCAGCGTCGTCCTTCACAGAATTCTGTAGTTCTTTAGACTTATCAAAATCAATTTCTACAAAGAAACTCAAAATCACGGGATTTCACTGTAAGGGCAGATAACTGTATAATGAGATTAACCATGCCTTGCCCTTTTTCTGGCCAAATGCATTCAGGAAACTTTACAATGTAATGCCACATATAACACGAACTATATCATTACTCAATTCATTCAGTCTCAGATGTAGATTTGAAATATCTATAACGCATCTGTCCGGGATTCCACCACAACTAGAAAGGTCACAAATCTCTTGACACAAAAATGATGTGTGATGATTCATTCATACGTGCTCATTCACTGATTTTTTTTTTTTTACTCAATTACTCATCTTTCATCTTATTCAGAGGTTCTCATAGACATATATACAAGGATTCACACAGCCTGCCTATCTTGCACTTTGGATTTGATTAATACTTTTTCCAGGTTCTTTGCTGCACTACTTCCATATCTATCCTCAATTATATCACATAACCGATTTCCTTCTTCAGGTATCTTTCCCTGACTGTTCCCCATCTTATCTTTTATTCTTATCCTGTCTCTCTTGTTGTCTTCCTGTTAGTCCCCTGCCTTAGGTGGTGTATTGGGTAAGCTCAAGACTAGGCTCTACTATACCTCGTTACCTTCTTCCTAAGGTGCTAACAGGCTAAATGGAGTGTCTGTTCCTCGGTGTACTACGTGTTTCGTGTACTTATATGCTATGTAGCATCCGAACAGAAATACTCCCACAACACACAGGATTGTAAATAAAGTGTCCATCTACTGGGGTTCTTCAGTCATATCCTGTCACAGGCTCATTTCACGGTCCTGTGCTCATTCGGTCACACTCTTATCTGTCACAAGGTTTATTCGTAAAGGGTGTTGATTTAAGCTTAGGCGGTGACCTCCCCGGAAGGACGCTGTCACATGACCCAGTTAGGCAATATCACCACTCTTTGAACGAATACCTACTGTGCAGCTTATTTTTCTACTTTCCACAACCTTTCAAATCAAAGTAGCCATTCAACAACCTCCTCTATTCCTAGTGCGGAACCGTCTATTGTGAAAAACTTGTCCGTCCGGGCTGTGCAGTATGAACTGTTCACCCAGCCTTATATTCCATAATGTCAGACCTCTCCCATTTTGATTTGCATCAGCTCTTTTTCTAAAAATAGCTGTGCACACACAGAACCTACAGTAACCTCTCATTCGAGCAGAAATTACATATGCGTGTCACACCCGATTTCCTCAGAGTTCTTATATGGACCTGATTTTACGGCCCCCTCCTCTACTAGATTCCCCTTTATACGGACCTTAGTTATAATGATAGATTATGAAGAGCAGAGAAGAGAAAAATTGATCTCTTACCTGGCCAGGTGTTTAGGTCTGCTGTTCACAATTTCATCAGTAACTGGAGTGGTCTGTAGATCGGGTAGTCTTGGAGAGGTGCCTATATCAGGTCCCTGTTCGGGCGCCAGGAAACTGTCGGGATCCCTCAGATTACTCTTTCATCTGAAGGACCGATGTTCTTGGGTGTGAAGCATCATATGTCTCTAATTAAATCAGCTCCGTGGAGAAGAACTACACAGACACCAGCTGTATAATACCACTCAGGATGCCTCCAAGACGCCTCTGGCTTATCAGTTAGGCTTCCGTCTTTTATAGTAAAGAATTTAGACATTTACAGACATGCGCAGTACAAATGATTTTACAACTTGTTTTCGACAAAGAAAGTCATTTAGGCGAAAAAGCAGAGGTATTTGACCTTGGTTCACAAGGGAGATGTCTGAGACATCTCCTCGAAGAACAGATAAGGTTTTAAACAAGAGAATGCAACATAGACAGAACTCAATTTAACTCCTTCAGTTCCTATCAGAGTGTACGGTGTATATATATCTGTGTGGAATATACTGGGATATATCTGTATGGAGTGTACGGTGTGTATATATCTGTGTGGAATATACTGGTATATATCTGTGTGGAGTGTACGGTGTATATATCTGTATGGAATATACTGGTGTATATCTGTGTGGAGTGTACGGTGTGTATATATCTGTGTGGAATATACTGGGATATATCTGTGTGGAGTGTACGGTGTATATATATCTGTATGGAATATACTGGTGTATATCTGTGTGGAGTGTACGGTGTGTATATATCTGTGTGGAATATACTGGGATATATCTGTATGGAGTGTACGGTGTGTATATATCTGTGTGGAATATACTGGGATATATCTGTGTGGAGTGTACGGTGTATATATCTGTATGGAATATACTGGTGTATATCTGTGTGGAGTGTACGGTGTGTATATATCTGTGTGGAATATACTGGTATATATCTGTATGGAGTGTACGGTGTATATATATCTGTGTGGAATATACTGGTATATATCTGTATGGAGTGTACGGTGTGTATATATCTGTGTGGTATATACTGGTATATATCTGTATGGAGTGTACGGTGTATATATATCTGTGTGGAATATACTGGTGTATATCTGTGTGGAGTGTACGGTGTGTATATATCTGTGTGGAATATACTGGGATATATCTGTGTGGAGTGTACGGTGTATATATATCTGTATGGAATATACTGGTGTATATCTGTGTGGAGTGTACGGTGTGTATATATCTGTGTGGAATATACTGGTATATATCTGTATGGAGTGTACGGTGTATATATATCTGGGTGGAATATACTGGTATATATCTGTATGGAGTGTACGGTGTGTATATATCTGTGTGGTATATACTGGTATATATCTGTATGGAGTGTACGGTGTATATATATCTGTGTGGAATATACTGGTATATATCTGTATGGAGTGTACGGTGTATATATATCTGTGTGGAATATACTGGGATATATCTGTGTGGAGTGTACGGTGTGTATATATCTGTGTGGAATATACTGGTATATATCTGTATGGAGTGTACGGTGTGTATATATCTGTGTGGAATATACTGGGATATATCTGTATGGAGTGTACGGTGTATATATCTGTGTGGAATATACTGGTATATATCTGTGTGGAGTGTACGGTGTATATATCTGTATGGAATATACTGGTGTATATCTGTGTGGAGTGTACGGTGTGTATATATCTGTGTGGAATATACTGGGATATATCTGTGTGGAGTGTACGGTGTATATATCTGTATGGAATATACTGGTGTATATCTGTGTGGAGTGTACGGTGTGTATATATCTGTGTGGAATATACTGGGATATATCTGTATGGAGTGTACGGTGTATATATATCTGTGTGGAATATACTGGTATATATCTGTATGGAGTGTACGGTGTGTATATATCTGTGTGGTATATACTGGTATATATCTGTATGGAGTGTACGGTGTATATATATCTGTGTGGAATATACTGGTGTATATCTGTGTGGAGTGTACGGTGTGTATATATCTGTGTGGAATATACTGGGATATATCTGTGTGGAGTGTACGGTGTATATATATCTGTATGGAATATACTGGTGTATATCTGTGTGGAGTGTACGGTGTGTATATATCTGTGTGGAATATACTGGTATATATCTGTATGGAGTGTACGGTGTATATATATCTGGGTGGAATATACTGGTATATATCTGTATGGAGTGTACGGTGTGTATATATCTGTGTGGTATATACTGGTATATATCTGTATGGAGTGTACGGTGTATATATATCTGTGTGGAATATACTGGTATATATCTGTATGGAGTGTACGGTGTATATATATCTGTGTGGAATATACTGGGATATATCTGTGTGGAGTGTACGGTGTGTATATATCTGTGTGGAATATACTGGTATATATCTGTATGGAGTGTACGGTGTGTATATATCTGTGTGGAATATACTGGGATATATCTGTATGGAGTGTACGGTGTATATATCTGTGTGGAATATACTGGGATATATCTGTGTGGAGTGTACGGTGTATATATCTGTATGGAATATACTGGTGTATATCTGTGTGGAGTGTACGGTGTGTATATATCTGTGTGGAATATACTGGTATATATCTGTATGGAGTGTACGGTGTATATATATCTGTGTGGAATATACTGGTATATATCTGTATGGAGTGTACGGTGTGTATATATCTGTGTGGTATATACTGGTATATATCTGTATGGAGTGTACGGTGTATATATATCTGTGTGGAATATACTGGTATATATCTGTATGGAGTGTACGGTGTATATATATCTGTGTGGAATATACTGGGATATATCTGTGTGGAGTGTACGGTGTGTATATATCTGTGTGGAATATACTGGTATATATCTGTATGGAGTGTACGGTGTATATATATCTGTGTGGAATATACTGGTATATATCTGTATGGAGTGTACGGTGTGTATATATCTGTGTGGAATATACTGGTATATATCTGTATGGAGTGTACGGTGTATATATATCTGTGTGGAATATACTGGTATATATCTGTATGGAGTGTACGGTGTATATATATCTGTGTGGAATATACTGGTATATATCTGTATGGAGTGTACGGTGTATATATATCTGTGTGGTATATACTGGTATATATCTGTATGGAGTGTACGGTGTATATATATCTGTGTGGAATATACTGGTATATATCTGTATGGAGTGTACGGTGTGTATATATCTGTGTGGTATATACTGGTATATATCTGTATGGAGTGTACGGTGTATATATATCTGTGTGGAATATACTGGGATATATCTGTGTGGAGTGTACGGTGTATATATATCTGTGTGGAATATACTGGTATATATCTGTATGGAGTGTACGGTGTATATATATCTGTGTGGAATATACTGGTATATATCTGTATGGAGTGTACGGTGTATATATATCTGTGTGGTATATACTGGTATATATCTGTATGGAGTGTACGGTGTATATATATCTGTGTGGAATATACTGGGATATATCTGTGTGGAGTGTACGGTGTATATATATCTGTGTGGAATATACTGGTATATATCTGTATGGAGTGTACGGTGTATATATATCTGTGTGGAATATACTGGTATATATCTGTATGGAGTGTACGGTGTATATATATCTGTGTGGAATATACTGGTATATATCTGTATGGAGTGTACGGTGTGTATATATCTGTGTGGAATATACTGGTATATATCTGTATGGAGTGTACGGTGTATATATATCTGTGTGGAATATACTGGTATATATCTGTATGGAGTGTACGGTGTGTATATATCTGTGTGGAATATACTGGTATATATCTGTATGGAGTGTACGGTGTATATATATCTGTGTGGAATATACTGGTATATATCTGTATGGAGTGTACGGTGTATATATATCTGTGTGGAATATACTGGTATATATCTGTATGGAGTGTACGGTGTATATATATCTGTGTGGAATATACTGGTATATATCTGTATGGAGTGTACGGTGTGTATATATCTGTGTGGAATATACTGGTATATATCTGTGTGGAGTGTACGGTGTGTATATATCTGTGTGGAATATACTGGTATATATCTGTGTGGAGTGTACGGTGTGTATATATCTGTGTGGAATATACTGGTATATATCTGTATGGAGTGTACGGTGTATATATATCTGTGTGGAATATACTGGTATATATCTGTGTGGAGTGTACGGTGTGTATATATCTGTGTGGAATATACTGGTATATATCTGTATGGAGTGTACGGTGTATATATATCTGTGTGGAATATACTGGTATATATCTGTGTGGAGTGTACGGTGTGTATATATCTGTGTGGAATATACTGGTATATATCTGTATGGAGTGTACGGTGTATATATATCTGTGTGGAATATACTGGTATATATCTGTATGGAGTGATTCAAGATTCAAGATTCAAAGAAGCTTTATTGGCAGGACTAAATACACATTAGTTTTGCCAAAGCAGGTGTACAGAAGGGAATAGGGATAGGGACTGTAGGGATGTTGGGAAGGGGCTGTTGGAAAGGTGGATGGGGCAGATCCAGGTTGGGGCTATAGAAGTCCATGGCATAGGGAAGGTGGATGGGGGATTGGGGCATATCCAGGGTGGGGGCCATAGAAGTCCATGGCATATCAGAGTTCTCTTTCTCGCAGTCTATGGCATTCGTTCACATATTGCGCTGCTATCTCCACTGCTCTCTCTTCTTCCCCCAGCAGGATGTATGTTTTCTCTTCCTCCTTCATGGTGGTGAAATCCGGTAAGAGATGTGAGAGTCTCCTGAAGTGAGTGTCCCTCACTGCTGAGTACTTGGAGCAGTGTAGCAGGAAGTGGGTCTCATCCTCCAGGGCCTCCTGGAGTGTACGGTGTATATATCTGTGTGGAATATACTGGTATATATCTGTGTGGAGTGTACGGTGTGTATATATCTGTGTGGAATATACTGGTATATATCTGTATGGAGTGTACGGTGTATATATATCTGTGTGGAATATACTGGTATATATCTGTATGGAGTGTACGGTGTATATATCTGTGTGGAATATACTGGTATATATCTGTGTGGAGTGTACGGTGTATATATATCTGTGTGGAATATACTGGTATATATCTGTATGGAGTGTACGGTGTATATATCTGTGTGGAATATACTGGTATATATCTGTGTGGAGTGTACGGTGTATATATATCTGTGTGGAATATACTGGTATATATCTGTATGGAGTGTACGGTGTGTATATATCTGTGTGGAATATACTGGTATATATCTGTATGGAGTGTACGGTGTATATATATCTGTGTGGAATATACTGGTATATATCTGTATGGAGTGTACGGTGTGTATATATCTGTGTGGAATATACTGGTATATATCTGTATGGAGTGTACGGTGTATATATATCTGTGTGGAATATACTGGTATATATCTGTATGGAGTGTACGGTGTATATATATCTGTGTGGAATATACTGGTATATATCTGTATGGAGTGTACGGTGTATATATATCTGTGTGGAATATACTGGTATATATCTGTATGGAGTGTACGGTGTGTATATATCTGTGTGGAATATACTGGTATATATCTGTATGGAGTGTACGGTGTATATATATCTGTGGAATATACTGGTATATATCTGTATGGAGTGTACGGTGTGTATATATCTGTGTGGAATATACTGGTGTATATCTGTGTGGAGTGTACGGTGTATATATATCTGTGTGGAGTGTACGGTGTATATATATCTGTGTGGAGTGTACGGTGTATATATATCTGTATGGAGTGTACGGTGTGTATATATCTGTGTGGAATATACTGGTATATATCTGTATGGAGTGTACGGTGTGTATATATCTGTGTGGAATATACTGGTATATATCTGTATGGAGTGTACGGTGTATATATCTGTGTGGAATATACTGGTATATATCTGTGTGGAATGTACGGCGTATATATATCTGTGTGGAATATACTGGTATATATCTGTGTGGAGTGTACGGTGTATATATATCTGTGTGGAATATACTGGTATATATCTGTATGGAGTGTACGGTGTGTATATATCTGTGTGGTATATACTGGTATATATCTGTATGGAGTGTACGGTGTATATATATCTGTGGAATATACTGGTATATATCTGTATGGAGTGTACGGTGTATATATATATATATATATATATATATGTGTGTAATATACTGGTGTATATCTGTGTGGAGTGTACGGCGTATATATATCTGTGTGGAATATACTGGTGTATATCTGTGTGGAGTGTACGGTGTATATATATCTGTGTGGAGTGTACGGTGTATATATATCTGTGTGGAGTGTACGGTGTATATATATCTGTATGGAGTGTACGGTGTGTATATATCTGTGTGGAATATACTGGTATATATCTGTGTGGAATGTACGGTGTATATATATCTGTGTGGAATATACTGGTATATATCTGTATGGAGTGTACGGTGTGTATATATCTGTGTGGTATATACTGGTATATATCTGTATGGAGTGTACGGTGTATATATATCTGTGGAATATACTGGTATATATCTGTATGGAGTGTACGGTGTATATATATCTGTGGAATATACTGGTGTATATCTGTGTGGAGTGTACGGTGTATATATATCTGTGTGGAATATACTGGTATATATCTGTATGGAGTGTACGGTGTGTATATATCTGTGTGGAATATACTGGTATATATCTGTATGGAGTGTACGGTGTATATATATCTGTGTGGAATATACTGGTATATATCTGTATGGAGTGTACGGTGTATATATATCTGTGTGGAATATACTGGTATATATCTGTATGGAGTGTACGGTGTATATATATCTGTGTGGAATATACTGGTATATATCTGTATGGAGTGTACGGTGTGTATATATCTGTGTGGAATATACTGGTATATATCTGTATGGAGTGTACGGTGTATATATATCTGTGGAATATACTGGTATATATCTGTATGGAGTGTACGGTGTGTATATATCTGTGTGGAATATACTGGTGTATATCTGTGTGGAGTGTACGGTGTATATATATCTGTGTGGAGTGTACGGTGTATATATATCTGTGTGGAGTGTACGGTGTATATATATCTGTATGGAGTGTACGGTGTGTATATATCTGTGTGGAATATACTGGTATATATCTGTATGGAGTGTACGGTGTGTATATATCTGTGTGGAATATACTGGTATATATCTGTATGGAGTGTACGGTGTATATATCTGTGTGGAATATACTGGTATATATCTGTGTGGAATGTACGGCGTATATATATCTGTGTGGAATATACTGGTATATATCTGTATGGAGTGTACGGTGTGTATATATCTGTGTGGTATATACTGGTATATATCTGTATGGAGTGTACGGTGTATATATATCTGTGTGGAATATACTGGTATATATCTGTATGGAGTGTACGGTGTATATATCTGTGTGGAATATACTGGTATATATCTGTATGGAGTGTACGGTGTGTATATATCTGTGTGGAATATACTGGTATATATCTGTATGGAGTGTACGGTGTGTATATATCTGTGTGGAATATACTGGTATATATCTGTATGGAGTGTACGGTGTATATATCTGTGTGGAATATACTGGTATATATCTGTATGGATTGTACGGTGTATATATATCTGTGTGGAATATACTGGTATATATCTGTGTGGAATGTACGGCGTATATATATCTGTGTGGAATATACTGGTATATATCTGTGTGGAGTGTACGGTGTGTATATATCTGTGTGGAATATACTGGTATATATCTGTATGGAGTGTACGGTGTATATATCTGTGTGGAATATACTGGTATATATCTGTATGGATTGTACGGCGTATATATATCTGTGTGGAATATACTGGTATATATCTGTATGGAGTGTACGGTGTGTATATATCTGTGTGGAATATACTGGTATATATCTGTATGGAGTGTACGGTGTATATATCTGTGTGGAATATACTGGTATATATCTGTATGGAGTGTACGGTGTGTATATATCTGTGTGGAATATACTGGTATATATCTGTATGGAGTGTACGGTGTGTATATATCTGTGTGGAATATACTGGTATATATCTGTATGGAGTGTACGGTGTATATATCTGTGTGGAATATACTGGTATATATCTGTATGGATTGTACGGCGTATATATATCTGTGTGGAATATACTGGTATATATCTGTGTGGAATGTACGGCGTATATATATCTGTGTGGAATATACTGGTATATATCTGTGTGGAGTGTACGGTGTATATATATCTGTGTGGAATATACTGGTATATATCTGTATGGAGTGTACGGTGTGTATATATCTGTGTGGTATATACTGGTATATATCTGTATGGAGTGTACGGTGTATATATATCTGTGGAATATACTGGTATATATCTGTATGGAGTGTACGGTGTATATATATATATATATATATATATATATATATGTGTGTAATATACTGGTGTATATCTGTGTGGAGTGTACGGCGTATATATATCTGTGTGGAATATACTGGTGTATATCTGTGTGGAGTGTACGGTGTATATATATCTGTGTGGAGTGTACGGTGTATATATATCTGTGTGGAGTGTACGGTGTATATATATCTGTATGGAGTGTACGGTGTGTATATATCTGTGTGGAATATACTGGTATATATCTGTGTGGAATGTACGGCGTATATATATCTGTGTGGAATATACTGGTATATATCTGTATGGAGTGTACGGTGTATATATATCTGTGTGGAATATACTGGTATATATCTGTATGGAGTGTACGGTGTGTATATATCTGTGTGGTATATACTGGTATATATCTGTATGGAGTGTACGGTGTATATATATCTGTGGAATATACTGGTATATATCTGTATGGAGTGTACGGTGTATATATATCTGTGGAATATACTGGTATATATCTGTATGGAGTGTACGGTGTATATATATCTGTGTGGAATATACTGGTATATATCTGTATGGAGTGTACGGTGTATATATATCTGTGTGGAATATACTGGTGTATATCTGTGTGGAGTGTACGGCGTATATATATCTGTGTGGAATATACTGGTGTATATCTGTGTGGAGTGTACGGTGTATATATAACTGTGTGGAGTGTACGGTGTATATATATCTGTGTGGAATATACTGGTATATATCTGTATGGAGTGTACGGCGTATATATATCTGTGTGGAATATACTGGTATATATCTGTATGGAGTGTACGGTGTATATATATCTGTGTGGAATATACTGGTATATATCTGTATGGAGTGTACGGTGTATATATATCTGTGTGGAATATACTGGTATATATCTGTATGGAGTGTACGGCGTATATATATCTGTGTGGAATATACTGGTATATATCTGTATGGAGTGTACGGCGTATATATATCTGTGTGGAATATACTGGTATATATCTGTGTGGAGTGTACGGCGTATATATATCTGTGTGGAATATACTGGTATATATCTGTATGGAGTGTACGGTGTGTATATATCTGTGTGGAATATACTGGTATATATCTGTATGGAGTGTACGGCGTATATATATCTGTGTGGAATATACTGGTATATATCTGTATGGAGTGTACGGCGTATATATATCTGTGTGGAATATACTGGTATATATCTGTGTGGAGTGTACGGCGTATATATATCTGTGTGGAATATACTGGTATATATCTGTATGGAGTGTACGGTGTGTATATATCTGTGTGGAATATACTGGTATATATCTGTATGGAGTGTACGGTGTATATATATCTGTGTGGAATATACTGGTATATATCTGTATGGAGTGTACGGTGTATATATATCTGTGTGGAATATACTGGTATATATCTGTATGGAGTGTACGGTGTATATATCTGTGTGGAATATACTGGTATATATCTGTATGGAGTGTACGGTGTATATATATCTGTGTGGAATATACTGGTATATATCTGTATGGAGTGTACGGTGTGTATATATCTGTGTGGTATATACTGGTATATATCTGTATGGAGTGTACGGTGTATATATATATATATATATATATATATATATATATATATGTGTGGAATATACTGGTGTATATCTGTGTGGAGTGTACGGCGTATATATATCTGTGTGGAATATACTGGGATATATCTGTGTGGAGTGTACGGTGTATATATATCTGTGTGGAATATACTGGTATATATCTGTATGGAGTGTACGGTGTGTATATATCTGTGTGGAATATACTGGTATATATCTGTATGGAGTGTACGGTGTGTATATATCTGTGTGGTATATACTGGTATATATCTGTATGGAGTGTACGGTGTATATATATATATATATATATATATATATATGTGTGGAATATACTGGTGTATATCTGTGTGGAGTGTACGGCGTATATATATCTCTGTGTGGAATATACTGGTGTATATCTGTGTGGAGTGTACGGTGTATATATATCTGTGTGGAATATACTGGTATATATCTGTATGGAGTGTACGGCGTATATATATCTGTGTGGAATATACTGGTATATATCTGTATGGAGTGTACGGTGTGTATATATCTGTGTGGAATATACTGGTATATATCTGTGTGGAGTGTACGGCGTATATATATCTGTGTGGAATATACTGGTATATATCTGTGTGGAGTGTACGGTGTGTATATATCTGTGTGGTATATACTGGTATATATCTGTATGGAGTGTACGGCGTATATATATCTGTGTGGAATATACTGGTATATATCTGTATGGAGTGTACGGTGTGTATATATCTGTGTGGAATATACTGGTATATATCTGTATGGAGTGTACGGCGTATATATATCTGTGTGGAATATACTGGGATATATCTGTGTGGAGTGTACGGTGTGTATATATCTGTGTGGTATATACTGGTATATATCTGTATGGAGTGTACGGCGTATATATATCTGTGTGGAATATACTGGTATATATCTGTATGGAGTGTACGGCGTATATATATCTGTGTGGTATATACTGGTATATATCTGTATGGAGTGTACGGCGTATATATATCTGTGTGGAATATACTGGTATATATCTGTATGGAGTGTACGGCGTATATATATCTGTGTGGAATATACTGGTATATATCTGTATGGAGTGTACGGCGTATATATATCTGTGTGGAATATACTGGTATATATCTGTATGGAGTGTACGGTGTGTATATATCTGTGTGGTATATACTGGTATATATCTGTATGGAGTGTACGGTGTATATATATATATATATATATATATATATATATATATATGTGTGGAATATACTGGTGTATATCTGTGTGGAGTGTACGGCGTATATATATCTGTGTGGAATATACTGGTGTATATCTGTGTGGAGTGTACGGTGTGTATATATCTGTGTGGAATATACTGGTATACATCTGTGTGGAGTGTACGGCGTATATATATCTGTGTGGAATATACTGGTATATATCTGTGTGGAGTGTACGGCGTATATATATCTGTGTGGAATATACTGGTATATATCTGTATGGAGTGTACGGTGTGTATATATCTGTGTGGTATATACTGGTATATATCTGTATGGAGTGTACGGTGTGTATATATATATATATATATATATATATATGTGTGGAATATACTGGTGTATATCTGTGTGGAGTGTACGGCGTATATATATCTGTGTGGAATATACTGGTATATATCTGTATGGAGTGTACGGTGTGTATATATATCTGTGTGGAATATACTGGTATATATCTGTATGGAGTGTACGGTGTGTATATATCTGTGTGGAATATACTGGTATATATCTGTATGGAGTGTACGGTGTATATATATCTGTGTGGAATATGCTGGTATATATCTGTATGGAGTGTACGGTGTATATATATCTGTATGGAGTGTACGGTGTATATATATCTGTGTGGAATATACTGGTATATATCTGTATGGAGTGTACGGTGTATATATATATCTGTGTGGAATATACTGGTATATATCTGTATGGAGTGTACGGTGTATATATATCTGTGTGGAATATACTGGTATATATCTGTATGGAGTGTACGGCGTATATATATATCTGTGTGGAATATGCTGGTATATATCTGTATGGAGTGTACGGCGTATATATATCTGTATGGAGTGTACTGTGTATATATATCTGTGTGGAATATGCTGGTATATATCTGTATGGAGTGTACGGTGTATATATATCTGTATGGAGTGTACGGTGTATATATATCTGTGTGGAATATACTGGTGTATATCTGTATGGAGTGTACGGTGTATATATATCTGTGTGGAATATACTGGTATATATCTGTATGGAGTGTACGGCGTATATATATCTGTGTGGAATATACTGGTATATATCTGTATGGAGTGTACGGTGTATATATATCTGTGTGGAATATACTGGTATATATCTGTATGGAGTGTACGGTGTATATATATCTGTGTGGAATATACTGGTATATATCTGTATGGAGTGTACGGTGTATATATATCTGTGTGGAATATACTGGTATATATCTGTATGGAGTGTACGGCGTATATATATATCTGTGTGGAATATGCTGGTATATATCTGTATGGAGTGTACGGCGTATATATATCTGTGTGGAATATACTGGTATATATCTGTATGGAGTGTACGGTGTATATATATCTGTGTGGAATATACTGGTATATATCTGTATGGAGTGTACGGTGTATATATATCTGTGTGGAATATACTGGTATATATCTGTATGGAGTGTACGGCGTATATATATATCTGTGTGGAATATGCTGGTATATATCTGTATGGAGTGTACGGCGTATATATATCTGTGTGGAATATACTGGTATATATCTGTATGGAGTGTACGGTGTATATATATCTGTGTGGAATATACTGGGATATATCTGTATGGAGTGTACGGTGTATATATATCTGTGTGGAATATGCTGGTATATATCTGTATGGAGTGTACGGTGTATATATATCTGTGTGGAATATACTGGTATATATCTGTATGGAGTGTACGGTGTATATATCTGTGTAGAATATACTGGTATACAGTTGTGGCCAAAAGTATTGGCACCCCTGCAATTCTGTCAGATAATACTCAGTTTCTTCCTGAAAATGATTGCAAACACAAATTCTTTGTTATTATTATCTTCATTTAATTTGTCTTA
This sequence comes from Dendrobates tinctorius, assembly GCF_039654945.1. Classification (NCBI taxonomy): domain Eukaryota; kingdom Metazoa; phylum Chordata; class Amphibia; order Anura; family Dendrobatidae; genus Dendrobates; species Dendrobates tinctorius. Next base: position 172,901 of record NW_027361722.1, on the reverse strand, counting down.
AATGAAAAAACAAAAAGAATTGTCCTAAAGCCAAATTGGATATAATTCCACACCAAACATAAAAAAGAGGGTGGACAAAAGTATTGGCACTGTTCGAAGAATCCTGTGATGCTTCTCTAATTTGTGTAATTAACAGCACCTGTAACTTACCTGTGGCACCTAACAGGTGTTGGCAATAACTAAATCACACTTGCAGCCAGCTGACATAGATTAAAGTTGACTCCACCTCTGTCCTGTGTCCTTGTGTGTACCACATTCAGCATGGAGAAAAGAAAGAAGACCAAAGAACTGTCTGAGGACTTGAGAAACCAAATTGTGAGGAAGCATGAGCAATCTCAAGGCTACAAGTCCATCTCCAAAGACCAGAATGTTCCTGTGTCTACCGTGCGCAGTGTCATCAAGAAGTGTAAAGCCCATGGCACTGTGGCTAACCTCCCTAGATGTGGACGGAAAAGAAAAATTGACAAGACATTTCAACGCAAGATTGTGCGGATGTTGGATAAAGAACCTTGACTAACATCCAAACAAGTTCAAGCTGCCCTGCAGTCCGAGGGTACATCAGTGTCAACCCGTACTATCCGTTGGCGTCTGAATGAAAAGGGACTGTATGGTAGGAGACCCAGGAAGACCCCACTTCTTACCCCGAGACATAAAAAAGCCAGGCTGGAGTTTGCCAAAACCTACCTGAAAAAGCCTAAAACGTTTTGGAAGAATGTTCTCTGGTCAGATGAGACAAAAGTAGAGCTTTTTGGGCAAAGGCATCAACATAGAGTTTACAGGAGAAAAAAAGAGGCATTCAAAGAAAAGAACACGGTCCCTACAGTCAAACATGGCGGAGGTTCCCTGATGTTTTGTGGTTGCATTGCTGCCTTTGGCACTGGACTGCTTGACCGTGTGCATGGCAGTATGAAGTCAGAAGACTACCAACAAATTTTGCAGCATAATGTAGGGCCCAGTGTGAGAAAGCTTGGTCTCCCTCAGAGGTCATGGGTCTTCCAGCAGGACAATGACCCAAAACACACTTCAAAAAGCACTAGAAAATGGTTTGAGAGAAAGCACTGGAGACTTCAAAGGTGGCCAGCAATGAATCCAGACCTGAATCCCATAGAACACCTGTGGAGAGATCTAAAAATGGCAGTTTGGAGAAGGCACCCTTCAACTATCAGGGACCTGGAGCAGTTTGCCAAAGACGAATGGTCTAAAATTCCAGCAGAGCATTGTAAGAAACTCATTGATGGTTACCGGAAGCGGTTGGTCGCAGTTATTTTGGCAAAAGGTTGTGCAACCAAGTATTAGGCTGAGGGTGCCAATACTTTTGTCTGGCCAATTTTTGGAGTTTTGCGTGAAATGATCAATGTTTTGCTTTTTGCTTCATTCTCTTTTGTATTTTTTCATTTAAGACAAATTAAATGAAGATAATAATACCAAAGAATTTGTGTTTGCAATCATTTTCAGGAAGAAACTGAGTATTATCTGACGGAATTGCAGGGGTGTCAATACTTTTGGCCACAACTGTATATTTGTGTGGAGTGTACAGCGTATATATATATTAATCTGTGTGGAATATACTGGTATATATCTGTATGGAGTGTACGGTATATATATATATACTGTATATCTGTGTGGAATATAGTGGTGTATATCTGTGTGGAGTGTACAGTGTATATAAATCTGTGTGGAATATACTGGTATATATCTGTATGGAGTAAACGGTGTATATACATTGCCATGCGAAAGTATTCGGCCCCCTGGAACTTTTCAACCTTTTCCCACATATGCTTCAAAAGTGGGGCGTGCAATATTATTTGGCCCCTTTAACTTAATATTTTGTTGCGCCACCTTTTGCTGTGATTACAGCTGTAAGTCGCTTGGGGTATGTCTCTATCAGTTTTGTAAATCTCCATCCCAGTCTTAGGTCTTTTGCAGACTCCAACAGGTTTTCTTGAAGAATGGTCCTGCAGTTGGCTCCATCCATCTTCCCATAAATTTTAACCATCTTCCCTGTCCCTGCTGAAGAAAAGCAGCCCCAAACCATGATGCTGCTACCACCATGTTTGACAGTGGGGATGGTGTGTTCAGGGTGATGAGCTGTGTTGCCTTTACGCCAAGCATATAGTTTGGCATTGATGCCAAAAAGTTCGATTTTGGTTTCATCTGACCAGAGCACTTTCTTCCACATGTTTGGTGTGTCTCCCAGGTGGCTTGTTGCAAACGTTAAACAACACTTTTTATGGATATCTTTGAGAAATGGCTTTCTTCTTGCCAATCTTACATAGAGGCCAGATTTGTGCAGTGTACGACTAATTGTTGTCCTATGGATAGACTGTCCCACCTCAGTTGTAGTTCTCTGCAGTTTCTTCCCAGCAGCTCAGCTCTGCAGAGCAATAGTGCTAGCCACTGAGCCACCATACTGCCCGATATGTATTACAGTGCTAACACTGAGCCACCATGCTTCCCTCTCTATAGTAAAGTGCTAACGACTCAGCCACTGTGCTAACCACTGAGTCACCGTGCTGCCCTATATACAGTACAGTGCTAACCACTGAGCCACTCTGCTGCCCTTTAGATAGTACAGAGCAGATAGGCAGGGACCACAGAAAGTTCAACATAAACAGTGTCTTTATTGCAAACTCACATACAGGAGTGCTGTCCATCGGATCACAGCTGGGTTTCCATATATACAGTCCGTGTTTTGAACCCATTGCGTGGACAATAACACCACCGTGTCTCTTGGGTGCGTCAGCCGCCTGTAAGTCCCTGGCTCTGTGTTAGCTGCACACAGACCTGGGTTGCACAGAGCCACCTGCTCTGCATCTTGCAAACTCCAACACTGACACACCCAAGGCAGAACTGACAGATTTAAATGGAATCGTGGCCATAGAGCCACTTCCAAAACCCGGAGAGGAGAGAGCGATTCGCCCAACTACCAAACCTGCAAATCTCTCTAAAAATAAAAGCTCTTAATGGGTTTTCCTAAAAATCTGACTGAGTCGCTACTTGGACCCAATCCATTCTTTCTTTTATTTTCCTTTGTGACTCCCAGGCGTCCTGCTGTGGACACAAGGCACTCCAGCAGGTTAAATAGGACTCTGTCTGCATCCCTGGGACATATATTGTTCCTCGCATATGACCCCCCCTCACAGTATAAAGTACAGTGCTAACCACTGAGCCACCGTGCTGCCCTATATACAGTACAGTGCTAACCACTGAGACACTGTGCTGCCCTATATACAGTACAGTGCTAACCACTGAGCCACTGTGCTGCCCTATATATAGCACAGTGCTAACCACTGAGCCACCATTCTGCCCTATATATAGCAGTGCTAACCACTGAGCCACCTTGCTGCCCTATATAGCACAGTGCTAACCAATGAGCCACCATGCTGCCATATATAGTACACTGATAACCACTGAGCCACTGTGCTGCTCTATATATAGTACAGTGCTAACCATTGAGATAACCGTGCTGCTCTATAGTACACTGCTAACCACTGAGCAACCGTGCTGCCATATGTATAGTAGTGCTAACCACTGAGCCACTGTGCTGTCCTATATATAGTAGTGCTAGCCACTGTGCTTCCCTATATACAGTACAGTTCTAACCACTGAGCCACCGTGCTGACCTATATATAGCATAGTGCTAGCCACTGAGCCACTGTGCTGCCCTATAAATACTACAGTGCTAACCATTGAGATAACCGTGCTGCTCTATAGTAAACTGCTAACCACTGAGCAACCGTGCTGCCATATGTATAGTAGTGCTAACCACTGAGCCACTGTGCTGTCCTATATATAGTACAGTGCTAACCATTGAGTTACCGTGCTGCTCTATAGTACTCTAACCACTGAGCCACAGTGCTGCCCTATATATATTAGTGCTAACCACTGAGCCACCGTGCTGCCCTATATAGTACACTGCTAACCACTGAGCCACCGTGCTGCCCTATATATATTAGTGCTAACCACTGAGCCACCGTGCTGCCCTATATATATTAGTGCTAACCACTGAGCCACCGTGCTGCCCTATATATATTAGTGCTAACCACTGAGCCACCGTGCTGCCCTATATATATTAGTGCTAACCACTGAGCCACCGTGCTGCCCTATATATATTAGTGCTAACCACTGAGCCACCGTGCTGCCCTATATAGTACACTGCTAACCACTGAGCCACCATGCTGCCCTATATATATTAGTGCTAACCACTGAGCCACCGTGCTGCCCTATATATATTAGTGCTAACCACTGAGCCTCCGTACTGTCCTATATACTGTATATTACAGTGCTAACCACTGAGCCACTGTGCTGCCCTATATATATTAGTGCTAACCACTGAGCCACTGTGCTGCCCTATATATATTAGTGCTAACCACTGAGCCACTGTGCTGCCCTATATATATTAGTGCTAACCACTGAGTCACCGTGCTGCCCTATATATATTAGTGCTAACCACGGAGACCAGGGTGGGGGGAGAACAGAGGGGGACAAGGGGGGAGCGAGAATAGGGTATAGTGAGACCAGGGATGCGATGAGACCAGGTTGGGGCGAGAGCAAGGTGGGGGGAGACCAGGATGGGGGTGGCAGCTTGTACAGGGGTTATAATATTAGTATTCTGTGATCACACGACGGCCCGAACATCACACAATAGAATTAATCAGAATTTAGATCTGTAGAAATGATTCTTTATACAATCTCCAACTACTGTGGAACTACAACTCTCAGCAGGTCCTGGCAGCCACGGCCTGTCTTCCTGGACCTTCAGCTTTTCTCCGTATTCTGGATGAAGGTCTCGGCCGTTTCTTACGGTCCTTCTTGCATCTATTTTTCTTGCTAGAAGAAAAGCAAAAGTCTCATCACAAAATAGTAAAATTCAGACTTTTGTTTAATTTATAATTCGATTTTTTCCATGATGCAATTTATTGGATGATTTCTGCTTCTGTTGTCGAGTCTGTTATTTTGCCTGTTATATAAATGTTATAAATATTCATTATCATTATCTATATTAGCGTTATTTTGTATATTCCCTATAAATTATTTTGTGTATTATTTCCTTTATTATTAGAAATACAATTTTATACATCAGCAATATTTAGTAAATTATTATTATTAACAAATTCCTACATTATTAGTATTTTATGTTATTGTTATCTTATGTCATTATTATTTCCTTAATTATATTATTATTTTAAAAATCTTATATAATTGAATTAGTATTATGGATATTATTTTTTACTATAGTATACTTGTTAGAAACATTATAGCGGTATTGGTAGTTTAAATATTATCATTATTATTTATATTATACACTTTATTAGTATTTTGGATATTTTTTTATCATCCTAATCTTCTATATAATTATTTTTTAATTTTATTACTTTACTAAATACTATTATTACTAGCACAATTATATATATTAGTATTTTGTATATAGATTTTTTGTTACTTCCAGATACATATATAAATATACCTATAATATATGCGCATATACTTGTGTAGCAGCAGTGAATAGATATTATATAACTTATAAAGATTATTGTTGGTTCTTTTCTTTTGCTGATTTGGATTTTTCTGCCACTTTAACGGCAACAGAAAATGAAAGTGATGGACGTGAGTGCTGATTGGGTGAAGCCAGAGAGCGAGGCGTCCGCCGGTCTGTGGGGGAATAATATGGAAGTTATTAGGATCAGCAGAATGTGCTGATATAGGAGCGACCGGCCGGAGGAGAGTGGAGAGATCAGGTATTGTCACATGTGTCACTGCTGCCTGCTTCTCCCAGCGTCACTGCTCCTCTGACCTGCAAAGGGTTAATGGGTAAAAATATATAGACCAAGATTCTGAACCCGTCGCCAACTCTCAGCACGTTCCCAGATACTAGGGACTACATCCTGGAGATGATAGGAGTGGTGAGAAAGAGGAGGATGAGAATGTATTCTGTGATGGCACCGCTGATCTCTAGTGATGGATAGTAGACATTCTCAGTGATGTCACCGCTGATCTCTGGTGACGGATAGGAGGCATTCTCAGCGATGTCACCTCTCATCTCAAGTGATGGATAGGAGGCATTCTCAGTGATGTCACCGCTGCTCTCTGATGATGGATAGGAGACATTCTCAGTGATGTCACCGCTGATCTCTGGTGATGGATAGGAGACATTCTCAGTGATGTCACCGCTGATCTCTGGTGATGGATAGGAGGCTTTCTCAGTGATGTCACCGCTGATCTCTGGTGATGGATAGGAGGCATTCTCAGTGATGTCACCGCTGATCTCTGGTGATGGATAGGAGGCATTCTCAGTGATGTCACCGCTGATCTCTGGTGATGGATAGGAGACATTCTCAGTGATGTCACCTCTGATCTCTAGTGATGGATAGGAGGCATTCTCAGTGATGTTACCTCTGATATCTAGTGATGGATAGGAGGCATTCTCAGTGATGTCACCGCTGATCTCTGGTGATGGATAGGAGGCATTCTCAGTGATGTCACCGCTGATCTCTGGTGATGGATAGGAGGCATTCTCAGTGATGTCACCTCTGATCTCTAGTGATAGATAGGAGACATTCTCAGTGATGTCACCGCTGATCTCTGGTGATGGATAGGAGACATTCTCAGTGATGTCACCGCTGATCTCTGGTGATGGATAGGAGGCATTCTCAGTGATGTCACCGCTGATCTCTAGTGATGGATAGGAGGCATTCTCAGTGATGTCACCGCTGATCTCTAGTGATGGATAGGAGGCATTCTCAGTGATGTCACCTCTGATCTCTAGTGATAGATAGGAGACATTCTCAGTGATGTCACCGCTGATCTCTGGTGATGGATAGGAGGCATTCTCAGTGATGTCACCGCTGATCTCTAGTGATGGATAGGAGGCATTCTCAATGATGTCACCTCTGATCTCTAGTGATGGATAGGAAACATTCTCAGTGATGTCACCGCTGATCTCTGGTGATGGATAGGAGACATTCTCAGTGATGTCACCTCTGATCTCTAGTGATGGATAGGAGGCATTCTCAATGATGTCACCTCTGATCTCTAGTGATGGATAGGAGACATTCTCAGTGATGTCACCGCTGATCTCTGGTGATGGATAGGAGGCATTCTCAGTGATGTCACCGCTGATCTCTAGTGATGGATAGGAGGCATTCTCAATGATGTCACCTCTGATCTCTAGTGATGGATAGGAGACATTCTCAGTGATGTCACCGCTGATCTCTGGTGATGGATAGGAGACATTCTCAGTGATGTCACCTCTGATCTCTAGTGACGGATAGGAGGCATTCTCAATGATGTCACCTCTGATCTCTAGTGATAGGAGGCATTCTCAGTGATGTCACCTCTGATCTCTAGTGATGGATAGAAGACATTCTCAGTGATGTCACCTCTGATCTCTAGTGATGGATAGAAGACATTCTCAGTGATGTCACCTCTGATCTCTAGTGATGGATAGAAGACATTCTCAGTGATGTCACCTCTGATCTCTAGTGATAGATAGGAGACATTCTCAGTGATGTCACCGCTGATCTCTGGTGATGGATAGGAGGCATTCTCAGTGATGTCACCGCTGATCTCTAGTGATGGATAGGAGGCATTCTCAGTGATGTCACCGCTGATCTCTGGTGATGGATAGGAGGCATTCTCAGTGATGTCACCGCTGATCTCTAGTGATGGATAGGAGACATTCTCAGTGATGTCACCTCTGATCCCTGGTGATGGATAGGAGAAATTCTCAGTGCAGTCACCTCTGATCTCTAGTGATGGATAGGAGGCATTCTCAGTGATGTCACCGCTGATATCTAGTGATGGGTAGGAGGCATTCTCAGTGACGTCACCGCTGATCTCTAGTGATGGATAGGAGGCATTCTCAGTGATGTCACCTCTGATCTCTAGTGATGGATAGGAGACATTCTCAGTGAAGTCACCTCTGATCTCTGGTGATGGATAGGAGGCATTCTCAGTGATGTCACCTTTGATCTCTAGTGATGGATAGGAGGCATTCTCATCGATGTCACCGCTGATGTCTAGTGATGGATAGGAGGCATTCTCAGTGATGTCACCGCTGATCTCTAGTGATGGATAGGAGGCATTCTCAATTATGTCACCTCTGATCTCTAGTGATGGATAGGAGACATTCTCAGTGATGTCAACTCTGATCTCTTGTGATGGATAGGAGGCATTCTCAGTGATGTCACCTCTGATCTCTGGTGATGGATAGGAGACATTCTCAGTGATGACACCACTGATCTCTGGTGATGGATAGGAGGCATTCTCAGTGATGTCACCGCTGATCTCGATAGGAGGCATTCTCAGTGATGTCACCGCTGATCTCTGGTGATGGATAGGAGGCGTTCTCAGTGATGTCACCGCTGATCTCTAGTGATGGATAGGAGGCGTTCTCAGTGATGTCACCTCTGATCTCTGGTGATGGATAGGAGGCATTCTCAGTGATGTCACGGCTGATCTCTGGTGATGGATAGGAGGCTTTCTCAGTGATGTCACCGCTGATCTCTAGTGATGGATAGGAGACATTCTCAGTGATGTCACCTCTGATCTCTAGTGATAGGAGACATTCTCAGTGATGTCACCGCTGATCTCTGGTGATGGATAGGAGACATTCTCAGTGATGTCACCGCTGATCTCTGGTGATGGATAGGAGGCATTCTCAGTGATGTCACCTCTGATCTCTAGTGATGGATAGGAGGCATTCTCAATGATGTCACCGCTGATCTCTAGTGATGGATAGGAGACATTCTCAGTGATGTCACCTCTGATCTCTGGTGATGGATAGGAGACATTCTCAGTGATGTCACCGCTGATCTCTAGTGATGGACAGGAGGCGTTCTCAGTGATGTCACCGCTGATCTCTAGTGATGGATAGGAGACATTCTCAGTGATGTCACCTCTGATCTCTAGTGATAGATAGGAGGCATTCTCAGTGATGTCACCGCTGCTCTCTGGTGATGGATAGGAGGCATTCTCAGTGATGTCACCTCTGATCTCTAGTGATAGATAGGAGGCGTTCTCAGTGATGTCACCGCTGCTCTCTGGTGATGGATAGCAGGCATTCTCAGTGATGTCACCTCTGATCTCTAGTGATAGATAGGAGGCATTCTCAGTGATGTCACCGCTGATCTCTAGTTATGGATAGGAGGCGTTCTCAGTGATGTCACCTCTGATCTCTAGTGATAGATAGGAGGCGTTCTCAGTGATGTCACCGCTGCTCTCTGGTGATGGATAGGAGGCATTCTCAGTGATGTCACCTCTGATCTCTAGTGATGGATAGGAGACATTCTCAGTGATGTCACCGCTGATCTCTAGTGATGGATAGGAGACATTCTCAGTGATTTCATCTCTGATCTCTAGTGATGGATAGGAGTCATTCTCAGTGGTAGCAACAAATATGAACCTAGCACTGAACTTAAAGGTATTTGTAAGGCGGTTTATTGTAGTACACGAAAAAAGACGTTTCGGTCAATGAGACCTTCTTCAGTTACGTGTGGTATATAGATTGTGTAGAGCTTATAGGCATCTATCAGAAAGGACGATGGTGCTTTAGGCATTGAGGAGAATGATCTCTCTAAGGTAATGAGCTTGTCAGAATATAGGAGAGGGGCAAACGTGCCTCCAGATGCGGTGATGGATAGGAGGCGTTCTCAGTGATGTCACCTCTGATCTCTAGTGATGGATAGGAGGCATTCTCAGTGATGTCACCTCTGATCTCTGGTGATGGATAGGAGGCATTCTCAGTGATGTCACCACTGATCTCTGGTGATGGATAGGAGACATTCTCAGTGATGTCACCGCTGATCTCTGGTGATGGATAGAAGGCATTCTCAGTGATGTCACCGCTGATCTCTAGTGATGGATAGGAGACATTCTCAGTGATGTCACCTCTGCTCTCTAGTGATGGATAGGAGGCATTCTCAGTGATGTCACCACTGATCTCTGGTGATGCGATAGGAGACATTCTCAGTGATGTCACCGCTGATCTCTGGTGATGGATAGAAGGCATTCTCAGTGATGTCACCGCTGATCTCTAGTGATGGATAGGAGGCATTCTCAGTGATGTCACCGCTGATCTCTGGTGATGGATAGGAGGCGTTCTCAGTGATGTCACCGCTGATCTCTAGTGATGGATAGGAGGCGTTCTCAGTGATGTCACCTCTGATCTCTGGTGATGGATAGGAGGCATTCTCAGTGATGTCACTGCTGATCTCTGGTGATGGATAGGAGGCTTTCTCAGTGATGTCACCGCTGATCTCTGGTGATGGATAGGAGACATTCTCAGTGATGTCACCTCTGATCTCTGGTGATGGATAGGAGGCATTCTCAGTGATGTCACCTCTGATCTCTGGTGATGGATAGGAGACATTCTCAGTGATGTCACCTCTGATCTCTAGTGATAGGAGACATTCTCAGTGATGTCACCGCTGATCTCTGGTGATGGATAGGAGACATTCTCAGTGATGTCACTGCTGATCTCTGGTGATGGATAGGAGGCTTTCTCAGTGATGTCACCGCTGATCTCTGGTGATGGATAGGAGACATTCTCAGTGATGTCACCGCTGATCTCTAGTGATGGATAGGAGGCATTCTCAGTGATGTCACCTCTGATCTCTCGTGATGGATAGGAGGCATTCTCAGTGATGTCACCGCTGATCTCTAGTGATGGATAGGAGACATTCTCAGTGATGTCACCTCTGATCTCTGGTGATGGATAGGAGACATTCTCAGTGATGTCACCGCTGATCTCTAGTGATGGATAGGAGGCGTTCTCAGTGATGTCACCGCTGATTTCTAGTGATGGATAGGAGGCGTTCTCAGTGATGTCACCTCTGATCTCTAGTGATAGATAGGAGGCATTCTCAGTGATGTCACCTCTGATCTCTAGTGATGGATAGGAGACATTCTCAGTGGTAGCAACAAATATGAACCTAGCACTGAACTTAAAGGTATTTGTAAGGCGGTTTATTGTAGTACACGAAAAAAGACGTTTCGGTCAATGAGACCTTCTTCAGTTACGTGTGGTATATAGATTGTGTAGAGCTTATAGGCATCTATCAGAAAGGACGATGGTGCTTTAGGCATTGAGGAGAATGATCTCTCTAAGGTAATGAGCTTGTCAGAATATAGGAGAGGGGCAAACGTGCCTCCAGATGCGGTGATGGATAGGAGGTGTTCTCAGTGATGTCACCTCTGATCTCTAGTGATGGATAGGAGGCATCCTCAGTGATGTCACCTCTGCTCTCTAGTGATGGATAGGAGGCATTCTCAGTGATGTCACCACTGATCTCTAGTGATGGATAGGAGGCATTCTCAGTGATGTCACCTCTGATCTCTAGTGATGGATAGGAGGCATTCTCAGTGATGTCACCTCTGATCTCTAGTGATGGATAGGAGGCATTCTCAGTGATGTCACCGCTGATCTCTAGTGATGGATAGGAGGCATTCTCAGTGATGTCACGTCTGATCTCTAGTGATGGATAGAAGGCATTCTCAGTGATGTCACCTCTGATCTCTAGTGATGGATAGGAGACATTCTCAGTGATGTCACCTCTGATCTCTAGTGATGGATAGGAGGCATTCTCAGTGATGTCACGTCTGATCTCTAGTGATGGATAGGAGGCATTCTCAGTGATGTCACCTCTGATCTCTAGTGATGGATAGGAAACATTCTCAGTGATGTCACCGCTGATCTCTGGTGATGGATAGGAGGCATTCTCAGTGATGTCACCTCTGATCTCTAGTGATGGATAGGAGGCATTCTCAGTGATGTCACCACTGATCTCTAGTGATGGATAGGAGGCATTCTCAGTGATGTCACCACTGATCTCTAGTGATGGATAGGAGGCATTCTCAGTGATGTCACGTCTGATCTCTAGTGATGGATAGGAGACATTCTCAGTGATGTCACCTCTGATCTCTAGTGATGGATAGGAGGCATTCTCAGCGATGTCACCTCTGATCTCTAGAGATGGATAGGAGACATTCTCAGTGATGTCACCTCTGATCTCTAGTGATGGATAGGAGACATTCTCAGTGATGTCACCTCTGATCTCTAGTGATGGATAGGAGGCATTCTCAGTGATGTCACCTCTGATCTCTAGTGATGGATAGGAGGCATTCTCAGTGATGTCACCTCTGATCTCTAGTGATGGATAGGAGGCATTCTCAGTGATGTCACCTCTGATCTCTAGTGATGGATAGGAGGCATTCTCAGTGATGTCACCTCTGATCTCTAGTGATGGATAGGAGGCATTCTCAGTGATGTCACCGCTGATCTCTGGTGATGGATAGGAGGCATTCTCAGTGATGTCACCTCTGATCTCTCGTGATGGATAGGAGGCATTCTCAGTGATGTCACCTCTGATCTCTAGTGATAGGAGGCATTCTCAGTGATGTCACCTCTGATCTCTAGTGATGGATAGGAGACATTCTCAGTGATGTCACCTCTGAACTCTAGTGATAGGAGACATTCTCAGTGATGTCACCGCTGATCTCTGGTGATGGATAGGAGACGTTCTCAGTGATGTCACCGCTGATCTCTGGTGATGGATAGGAGGCATTCTCAGTGATGTCACCTCTGATCTCTAGTGATAGGAGGCATTCTCAGTGATGTCACCTCTGATCTCTAGTGATGGATAGGAGACATTCTCAGTGATGTCACCTCTGATCTCTAGTGATAGGAGACATTCTCAGTGATGTCACCGCTGATCTCTGGTGATGGATAGGAGACATTCTCAGTGATGTCACTGCTGATCTCTGGTGATGGATAGGAGGCTTTCTCAGTGATGTCACCGCTGATCTCTGGTGATGGATAGGAGACATTCTCAGTGATGTCACCGCTGATCTCTAGTGATGGATAGGAGGCATTCTCAGTGATGTCACCTCTGATCTCTCGTGATGGATAGGAGGCATTCTCAGTGATGTCACCGCTGATCTCTAGTGATGGATAGGAGACATTCTCAGTGATGTCACCTCTGATCTCTGGTGATGGATAGGAGACATTCTCAGTGATGTCACCGCTGATCTCTAGTGATGGATAGGAGGCGTTCTCAGTGATGTCACCGCTGATTTCTAGTGATGGATAGGAGGCGTTCTCAGTGATGTCACCTCTGATCTCTAGTGATAGATAGGAGGCATTCTCAGTGATGTCACCTCTGATCTCTAGTGATGGATAGGAGACATTCTCAGTGATGTCATCTCTGATCTCTAGTGACGGCTAGGAGACATTCTCAGTGGTAGCAACAAATATGAACCTAGCACTGAACTTAAAGGTATTTGTAAGGCGGTTTATTGTAGTACACGAAAAAAGACGTTTCGGTCAATGAGACCTTCTTCAGTTACGTGTGGTATATAGATTGTGTAGAGCTTATAGGCATCTATCAGAAAGGACGATGGTGCTTTAGGCATTGAGGAGAATGATCTCTCTAAGGTAATGAGCTTGTCAGAATATAGGAGAGGGGCAAACGTGCCTCCAGATGCGGTGATGGATAGGAGGCGTTCTCAGTGATGTCACCTCTGATCTCTAGTGATGGATAGGAGGCATCCTCAGTGATGTCACCTCTGCTCTCTAGTGATGGATAGGAGGCATTCTCAGTGATGTCACCACTGATCTCTAGTGATGGATAGGAGGCATTCTCAGTGATGTCACCTCTGATCTCTAGTGATGGATAGGAGGCATTCTCAGTGATGTCACCTCTGATCTCTAGTGATGGATAGGAGGCATTCTCAGTGATGTCACCGCTGATCTCTAGTGATGGATAGGAGGCATTCTCAGTGATGTCACGTCTGATCTCTAGTGATGGATAGAAGGCATTCTCAGTGATGTCACCTCTGATCTCTAGTGATGGATAGGAGACATTCTCAGTGATGTCACCTCTGATCTCTAGTGATGGATAGGAGGCATTCTCAGTGATGTCACGTCTGATCTCTAGTGATGGATAGGAGGCATTCTCAGTGATGTCACCTCTGATCTCTAGTGATGGATAGGAAACATTCTCAGTGATGTCACCGCTGATCTCTGGTGATGGATAGGAGGCATTCTCAGTGATGTCACCTCTGATCTCTAGTGATGGATAGGAGGCATTCTCAGTGATGTCACCACTGATCTCTAGTGATGGATAGGAGGCATTCTCAGTGATGTCACCACTGATCTCTAGTGATGGATAGGAGGCATTCTCAGTGATGTCACGTCTGATCTCTAGTGATGGATAGGAGACATTCTCAGTGATGTCACCTCTGATCTCTAGTGATGGATAGGAGGCATTCTCAGCGATGTCACCTCTGATCTCTAGTGATGGATAGGAGACATTCTCAGTGATGTCACCTCTGATCTCTAGTGATGGATAGGAGACATTCTCAGTGATGTCACCTCTGATCTCTAGTGATGGATAGGAGGCATTCTCAGTGATGTCACCTCTGATCTCTAGTGATGGATAGGAGGCATTCTCAGTGATGTCACCTCTGATCTCTAGTGATGGATAGGAGGCATTCTCAGTGATGTCACCTCTGATCTCTAGTGATGGATAGGAGGCATTCTCAGTGATGTCACCTCTGATCTCTAGTGATGGATAGGAGGCATTCTCAGTGATGTCACCGCTGATCTCTGGTGATGGATAGGAGGCATTCTCAGTGATGTCACCTCTGATCTCTCGTGATGGATAGGAGGCATTCTCAGTGATGTCACCTCTGATCTCTAGTGATAGGAGGCATTCTCAGTGATGTCACCTCTGATCTCTAGTGATGGATAGGAGACATTCTCAGTGATGTCACCTCTGAACTCTAGTGATAGGAGACATTCTCAGTGATGTCACCGCTGATCTCTGGTGATGGATAGGAGACGTTCTCAGTGATGTCACCGCTGATCTCTGGTGATGGATAGGAGGCATTCTCAGTGATGTCACCTCTGATCTCTAGTGATAGGAGGCATTCTCAGTGATGTCACCTCTGATCTCTAGTGATGGATAGGAGACATTCTCAGTGATGTCACCTCTGAACTCTAGTGATAGGAGACATTCTCAGTGATGTCACCGCTGATCTCTGGTGATGGATAGGAGACGTTCTCAGTGATGTCACCGCTGATCTCTGGTGATGGATAGGAGGCATTCTCAGTGATGTCACCTCTGATCTCTAGTGATGGATAGGAGGCATTCTCAGTGATGTCACCGCTGATCTCTAGTGATGGATAGGAGACATTCTCAGTGATGTCACCTCTGATCTCTGGTGATGGATAGGAGACATTCTCAGTGATGTCACCGCTGATCTCTAGTGATGGATAGGAGGCGTTCTCAGTGATGTCACCACTGATCTCTAGTGATGGATAGGAGGCGTTCTCAGTGATGTCACCTCTGATCTCTAGTGATAGATAGGAGGCATTCTCAGTGATGTCACCTCTGATCTCTAGTGATGGATAGGAGACATTCTCAGTGATGTCACCGCTGATCTCTAGTGATGGATAGGAGGCATTCTCAGTGATGTCATCTCTGATCTCTAGTGATGGATAGGAGTCATTCTCAGTGATGTCATCTCTGATCTCTAGTGACGGCTAGGAGACATTCTCAGTGGTAGCAACAAATATGAACCTAGCACTGAACTTAAAGGTATTTGTAATGCGGTTTATTGTAGTACACGAAAAAAGACGTTTCGGTCAATGAGACCTTCTTCAGTTACGTGTGGTATATAGATTGTGTAGAGCTTATAGGCATCTATCAGAAAGGACGATGGTGCTTTAGGCATTGAGGAGAATGATCTCTCTAAGGTAATGAGCTTGTCAGAATATAGGAGAGGGGCAAACGTGCCTCCAGATGCGGTGATGGATAGGAGGCGTTCTCAGTGATGTCACCTCTGATCTCTAGTGATGGATAGGAGGCATCCTCAGTGATGTCACCTCTGCTCTCTAGTGATGGATAGGAGGCATTCTCAGTGATGTCACCACTGATCTCTAGTGATGGATAGGAGGCATTCTCAGTGATGTCACCTCTGATCTCTAGTGATGGATAGGAGGCATTCTCAGTGATGTCACCTCTGATCTCTAGTGATGGATAGGAGGCATTCTCAGTGATGTCACCGCTGATCTCTAGTGATGGATAGGAGGCATTCTCAGTGATGTCACGTCTGATCTCTAGTGATGGATAGAAGGCATTCTCAGTGATGTCACCTCTGATCTCTAGTGATGGATAGGAGACATTCTCAGTGATGTCACCTCTGATCTCTAGTGATGGATAGGAGGCATTCTCAGTGATGTCACGTCTGATCTCTAGTGATGGATAGGAGGCATTCTCAGTGATGTCACCTCTGATCTCTAGTGATGGATAGGAAACATTCTCAGTGATGTCACCGCTGATCTCTGGTGATGGATAGGAGGCATTCTCAGTGATGTCACCTCTGATCTCTAGTGATGGATAGGAGGCATTCTCAGTGATGTCACCACTGATCTCTAGTGATGGATAGGAGGCATTCTCAGTGATGTCACCACTGATCTCTAGTGATGGATAGGAGGCATTCTCAGTGATGTCACGTCTGATCTCTAGTGATGGATAGGAGACATTCTCAGTGATGTCACCTCTGATCTCTAGTGATGGATAGGAGGCATTCTCAGCGATGTCACCTCTGATCTCTAGTGATGGATAGGAGACATTCTCAGTGATGTCACCTCTGATCTCTAGTGATGGATAGGAGACATTCTCAGTGATGTCACCTCTGATCTCTAGTGATGGATAGGAGGCATTCTCAGTGATGTCACCTCTGATCTCTAGTGATGGATAGGAGGCATTCTCAGTGATGTCACCTCTGATCTCTAGTGATGGATAGGAGGCATTCTCAGTGATGTCACCTCTGATCTCTAGTGATGGATAGGAGGCATTCTCAGTGATGTCACCTCTGATCTCTAGTGATGGATAGGAGGCATTCTCAGTGATGTCACCGCTGATCTCTGGTGATGGATAGGAGGCATTCTCAGTGATGTCACCTCTGATCTCTCGTGATGGATAGGAGGCATTCTCAGTGATGTCACCTCTGATCTCTAGTGATAGGAGGCATTCTCAGTGATGTCACCTCTGATCTCTAGTGATGGATAGGAGACATTCTCAGTGATGTCACCTCTGAACTCTAGTGATAGGAGACATTCTCAGTGATGTCACCGCTGATCTCTGGTGATGGATAGGAGACGTTCTCAGTGATGTCACCGCTGATCTCTGGTGATGGATAGGAGGCATTCTCAGTGATGTCACCTCTGATCTCTAGTGATAGGAGGCATTCTCAGTGATGTCACCTCTGATCTCTAGTGATGGATAGGAGACATTCTCAGTGATGTCACCTCTGAACTCTAGTGATAGGAGACATTCTCAGTGATGTCACCGCTGATCTCTGGTGATGGATAGGAGACGTTCTCAGTGATGTCACCGCTGATCTCTGGTGATGGATAGGAGGCATTCTCAGTGATGTCACCTCTGATCTCTAGTGATGGATAGGAGGCATTCTCAGTGATGTCACCGCTGATCTCTAGTGATGGATAGGAGACATTCTCAGTGATGTCACCTCTGATCTCTGGTGATGGATAGGAGACATTCTCAGTGATGTCACCGCTGATCTCTAGTGATGGATAGGAGGCGTTCTCAGTGATGTCACCACTGATCTCTAGTGATGGATAGGAGGCGTTCTCAGTGATGTCACCTCTGATCTCTAGTGATAGATAGGAGGCATTCTCAGTGATGTCACCTCTGATCTCTAGTGATGGATAGGAGACATTCTCAGTGATGTCACCGCTGATCTCTAGTGATGGATAGGAGGCATTCTCAGTGATGTCATCTCTGATCTCTAGTGATGGATAGGAGTCATTCTCAGTGATGTCATCTCTGATCTCTAGTGACGGCTAGGAGACATTCTCAGTGGTAGCAACAAATATGAACCTAGCACTGAACTTAAAGGTATTTGTAATGCGGTTTATTGTAGTACACGAAAAAAGACGTTTCGGTCAATGAGACCTTCTTCAGTTACGTGTGGTATATAGATTGTGTAGAGCTTATAGGCATCTATCAGAAAGGACGATGGTGCTTTAGGCATTGAGGAGAATGATCTCTCTAAGGTAATGAGCTTGTCAGAATATAGGAGAGGGGCAAACGTGCCTCCAGATGCGGTGATGGATAGGAGGCGTTCTCAGTGATGTCACCTCTGATCTCTAGTGATGGATAGGAGGCATCCTCAGTGATGTCACCTCTGCTCTCTAGTGATGGATAGGAGGCATTCTCAGTGATGTCACCACTGATCTCTAGTGATGGATAGGAGGCATTCTCAGTGATGTCACCTCTGATCTCTAGTGATGGATAGGAGGCATTCTCAGTGATGTCACCTCTGATCTCTAGTGATGGATAGGAGGCATTCTCAGTGATGTCACCGCTGATCTCTGGTGATGGATAGGAGGCATTCTCAGTGATGTCACCTCTGATCTCTAGTGATGGATAGGAGGCATTCTCAGTGATGTCACCGCTGATCTCTAGTGATGGATAGGAGGCATTCTCAGTGATGTCACCGCTGATCTCTAGTGATGGATAGGAGGCATTCTCAGTGATGTCACCTCTGATCTCTAGTGATGGATAGGAGGCATTCTCAGTGATGTCACCGCTGATCTCTAGTGATGGATAGGAGGCATTCTCAGTGATGTCACCTCTGATCTCTCGTGATGGATAGGAGGCATTCTCAGTGATGTCACCTCTGATCTCTAGTGATAGGAGGCATTCTCAGTGATGTCACCTCTGATCTCTAGTGATGGATAGGAGACATTCTCAGTGATGTCACCTCTGAACTCTAGTGATAGGAGACATTCTCAGTGATGTCACCGCTGATCTCTGGTGATGGATAGGAGACGTTCTCAGTGATGTCACCGCTGATATCTGGTGATGGATAGGAGGCATTCTCAGTGATGTCACCTCTGATCTCTAGTGATGGATAGGAGGCATTCTCAGTGATGTCACCGCTGATCTCTAGTGATGGATAGGAGACATTCTCAGTGATGTCACCTCTGATCTCTGGTGATGGATAGGAGACATTCTCAGTGATGTCACCGCTGATCTCTAGTGATGGATAGGAGGCGTTCTCAGTGATGTCACCGCTGATCTCTAGTGATGGATAGGAGTCGTTCTCAGTGATGTCACCTCTGATCTCTAGTGATAGATAGGAGGCATTCTCAGTGATGTCACCTCTGATCTCTAGTGATGGATAGGAGACATTCTCAGTGATGTCACCGCTGATCTCTAGTGATGGATAGGAGGCATTCTCAGTGATGTCATCTCTGATCTCTAGTGATGGATAGGAGTCATTCTCAGTGATGTCATCTCTGATCTCTAGTGACGGCTAGGAGGCATTCTCAGTGGTAGCAACAAATATGAACCTAGCACTGAACTTAAAGGTATTTGTAAGGCGGTTTATTGTAGTACACGAAAAAAGACGTTTCGGTCAATGAGACCTTCTTCAGTTACGTGTGGTATATAGATTGTGTAGAGCTTATAGGCATCTATCAGAAAGGACGATGGTGCTTTAGGCATTGAGGAGAATGATCTCTCTAAGGTAATGAGCTTGTCAGAATATAGGAGAGGGGCAAACGTGCCTCCAGATGCGGTGATGGATAGGAGGCGTTCTCAGTGATGTCACCTCTGATCTCTAGTGATGGATAGGAGACATTCTCAGTGATGTCACCTCTGATCTCTAGTGATGGATAGGAGGCATCCTCAGTGATGTCACCTCTGATCTCTAGTGATGGATAGGAGGCATTCTCAGTGATGTCACCGCTGATCTCTAGTGATGGATAGGAGGCATTCTCAGTGATGTCACCGCTGATCTCTAGTGATGGATAGGAGGCATTCTCAGTGATGTCACCGCTGATCTCTAGTGATGGATAGGAGGCATTCTCAATGATGTCACCGCTGATCTCTAGTGATGGATAGGAGGCATTCTCAGTGATGTCACCGCTGATCTCTAGTGATGGATAGGAGGCATTCTCAGTGATGTCACCGCTGATCTCTAGTGATGGATAGGAGGCATTCTCAGTGATGTCACCGCTGATCTCTAGTGATGGATAGGAGGCATTCTCAGTGATGTCACCTCTGATCTCTAGTGATGGATAGGAGGCATTCTCAGTGATGTCACCTCTGATCTCTAGTGATGGATAGGAGACATTCTCAGTGATGTCACCTCTGATCTCTGGTGATAGATAGGAGGCATTCTCAGTGATGTCACCGCTGATCTCTAGTGATGGATAGGAGGCATTCTCAGTGATGTCACCTCTCATCTCTGGTGATGGATAGGAGACATTCTCAGTGATGTCACCTCTGATCTCTGGTGATGGATAGGAGGCATTCTCAGTGATGTCACCGCTGATCTCTGGTGATGGATAGGAGGCATTCTCAGTGTTGTCACCTCTGATCTCTGGTGATGGATAGGAGACATTCTCAGTGATGTCACCTCTGATCTCTGGTGATGGATAGGAGGCATTCTCAGTGTTGTCACCGCTGATCTCTGGTGATGGATAGGAGGCATTCTCAATGATGTCACCGCTGATCTCTAGTGATGGATAGGAGGCATTCTCAGTGATGTCACCGCTGATCTCTGGTGATGGATAGGAGACATTCTCAGTGATGTCACCGCTGATCTCTAGTGATGGATATAAGGCATTCTCAGTGATGTCACCTCTGATCTCTAGTGATAGGAGGCATTCTCAGTGATGTCACCTCTGATCTCTAGTGATGGATAGGAGACATTCTCAGTGATGTCACCTCTGATCTCTGGCAGTGGTGATAGATAGGAGACATTCTCAGTGATGTCACCTCTGATCTCTGGTGATGGATAGGAGACATTCTCAGTGATGTCACCTCTGATCTCTTGTGATGGATAGGAGACATTCTCAGTGATGTCACCTCTGATCTCTAGTGATGGATAGGAGGCATTCTCAGTGATGTCACCTCTGATCTCTAGTGATGGATAGGAGACCTTCTCAGTGATGTCACCTCTGATCTCTTGTGATGGATAGGAGACATTCTCAGTGATGTCACCTCTGATCTCTAGTGATGGATAGGAGGCATTCTCAGTGATGTCACCTCTGATCTCTAGTGATGGATAGGAGACCTTCTCAGTGATGTCACCTCTGATCTCTTGTGATGGATAGGAGACCTTCTCAGTGATGTCACCTCTGATCTCTAGTGATGGATAGGAGGCATTCTCAGTGATGTCACCTCTGATCTCTTGTGATGGATAGGAGACATTCTCAGTGATGTCACCTCTGATCTCTAGTGATGGATAGGAGACCTTCTCAGTGATGTCACCTCTGATCTCTGGTGATGGATAGGAGACATTCTCAGTGATGTCACCTCTGATCTCTAGTGATGGATAGGAGGCATTCTCAGTGATGTCACCGCTGATCTCTAGTGATGGATAGGAGACCTTCTCAGTGATGTCACCGCTGATCTCTAGTGATGGATAGGAGACATTCTCAGTGATATCACCTCTGATCTCTAGTGATGGATAGGAGGCATTCTCAGTGATGTCACCTCTGATCTCTAGTGATGGATAGGAGGCATTCTCAGTGATGTCACCGCTGATCTCTTGTGATGGATAGGAGGCATTCTCAGTGATGTCACAGCTGTACTGTATATGTAAAGTGCTCAGCATAAATGAATACACCCCTGTATTATCAGTACATTATATATACAGTGGTCAGCATAATTAAGTACACCCCCTCTTGTATTTCTTTTATGTACAGTGCTCAGTATAAGAGCAGACTTCCTGTGAAAAGTCAGATTTGGCTGTGTGCCCACGTAAGTATTTTTGAAGCGTCTGTCCATTGATGCACATGAGTGCGTTTTTTTCCGCGCAAAAAACGCTTAGCGATATAAAACGCAGCATGCTCATTAATTTTGCGGAAAAGTCCGCGTTTTTGCTATTTTCTATGAGTCAGAAAACACATGGAAAAAAACACATCAAAAACGTGCAGTTTTTGCGCAAAAAACACACAGAAATAAAAAGTGCGTTTTCTGGGAAGGAGTCCGGTTTTGAAGCAGAAATTTTCTGCATACGTGGGCACGTAGCGTTATGGGCACATAGCATTATGAATACCTAATCAGAGCACCACATGAAGCCCCGCCCACAGCCCCGCCCCGCAACACGGGCATATCATTAACTCAAAACTGAAAGTCCAAATTCCACAACAACCACAAGACAGATTTCATCAGCAGTTATCAGTGTAATCAATATAACGGCGCCGACCTGACACTGTCTGTAGTCACTGAGTAAAATCCTGATCACAGGTATCATTGTGATCAGTATAATGGCGCCGACCTGACACTGTCTGTAGTCACTGAGCACAATCCTGATCACAGGGCACTTTAATCCACATCTCACTGGGCATTCAGATTTACTCAGACTAGGTGATGGAGAAATGAGTACACCCCATCAGTAACTCCTCCATATAGTGTGGTGTGTGACCTCCATGGTGTGTGAGGCACCGAGTCTTCTTGGCCTGGAAGGAACAAGATGGAGACATATTACAGCGTCCATCTTTCTCCATTCTTGGTCGCTCAGTCACTGTCACCTGTTCCCCAGAAATGCTCATGTGAGTTTTGTATCAATATCATGTTGGAGAAGTGCCGTCTACTGAGGACCGAAGTGATGGCGGAATCTTCTCGGTCACTAGAGAGCAGCACATCAGTAACTTCATTAACCCATCAATGACATGTGCTTCCGACAAGCGGCAGCTTATTTGCCCCCCCCCCCGACACGGGCAGCTCATGTGCCCCCCCGACACCGGCAGCTCATGTGCCCCCCCCCCGACACCAGCAGCTCATGTACCCCCCTCGACACCGGCAGCTCATATGCCCCCCGACACCGGCAGCTCATGTACCCCTCCGACACCGGCAGCTCATGTCCCCCCCGACACCAGCAGCTCATGTACTCCCCCGACACCAGCAGCTCATGTACCCCCCGACACCGGCAGCTCATGTGCCCCCCGACACCAGCAGCTCATGTGCCCCCCTGACGACACCGGCAGCTCATGTGCCCCCCTGACACCAGCAGCTCATGTCCCCCCCCGACACCAGCAGCTCATGTACCCCCCCGACACCAGCAGCTCATGTATTCCCCCTGACACCGGCAGCTCATGTTCCCCCGACACCAGCAGCTCATGTGCCCCCACATAAGGGCACGGTCACCATCAGGCCTCACTGGAGGCTCCGTGCAGTTCTCTTTCTCTTTCTCACCTTTCTAACCATTTCTCGTGTTCTCATCCCCCCAGAGGCCAAGTGTCTCCCTATTTCTCACCCTGGGCCTTGGCACATTGTAATCGGCTTTTTTGTGCCTGAGGTTTAGGAGCAGATCCTCTGTGGACTCCCCCCATGCTGCCGTTCCTCTGCTCTTTGCCCTGGATTGTGTCCCCCAGTTCAGCTTCTTACTTCTTTAGATAATGGCAGGGAACTTGCATGTGGATTTTCTTCCCCCTTCTCCTGTTTTGGTGGTGACCTCCTTGGCGCTGAACTTCCATCTTTCTTACACTTCTGATTCATCAGTAAAGCTTTGCTGATCCTCTTGTAGCCATCACCTTTCTTGTGTACAGAAAGGATTTTATTTCTCAGGTCTTGTGGCATTTCTCTTCCATGTGGTTCCATTGCTGACAGCATGAGATGGGCAGGCATTTTCTGTTAGGTATCTCCCTCTTATAGTCGCCTGTCTGCTGGACACTGGTGTAATGAAGAATTAGACTTAGTATTTTGTAGTCTAAACTTTAGGTTTGCTCTTAAGAATTTGTTAGGAAAATTTACTTTTTTGGGTGTAAAATAACAAATCTTGTTTGCAATTAATGACCAACATTTGTGGGAGTATTCTGTAGTAAGGTCGCCCATAGAAAATGTTGATTGTGAAAGAAAACAAAAGGTTTTCTGACAAATCTGTTGCGGTGTACTCATTTGTGATGATGATATAAATCACCTCTGCTCAGATTATTCCCCGGTTGTCTCTTCTCAGATTATTCCCCGGTTGTCTCCTCTGATATTTTTCTCCGGTTGTCTCTTCTCAGATTATTCCCCGCTTGTCTCTTTTCAGATTATTCCCCGCTTGTCTCTTTTTTCAGATTATTCCCCAGTTGTCTCTTTTTTCAGATCATTCCCCGGTTGTCTCTTTTCAGATTATTCACCGATTGTCTCTTTTCAGATTATTCACCGGTTGTCCCCTCTCAGATTATTCCCTGGTTGTCTCCTCTGAGATTATTCCCCAGTTGTCTCTTATTTTCAGATTATTCTCCGGTTGTCTCCTCTCAGATTATTCCCCGGTTGCCTTTTTTTTTTCAGATTATGCCCCAGTTGTCTCCTCTCAGATTATTCCCCATTTGTCTCCTCTCAGAATATTCCCCGGTTGTCTTTTTTTTTCATATTATTCCCTGGTTGTCTCCTCTGATTATTCCCCAGTCGTCTCTTTTTTCAGATTATTCCCCAGTTGTCTCCTTTCAGATTATTCCCCAGTTGTCACTTTTCAGAATATTCCCCAGTTGAATCCTCTCAGATTATTCCCCGGTTGTCTCCTCTCAGATTATTCTGTCGCTTTTCAGACTATTCCCCAGTTGAATCCTCTCAGATTATTCCCCGGTTGTCTCCTCTCAAATTATTCCCCAGTTGTCGCTTTTCAGACTATTCCCCAGTTGAATCCTCTCAGATTATTCCCCGGTTGTTTCTTTTCAGATTATTCCCCTGTTGTCTCCTCTCAGATTATTCCCCGGTTGACTCGTCTCAGATTATACCCCGGTTGTCTCCTCTCAGATTATTCCCCGGTTGTCTCTTTTCAGATTATTCCCAGGTTGTCTCTTTTTATTATTATTATTATTATTATTATACATTTTTATAGCTCCATTTATTCCATGCTGCTTTACATGTGAAAGGGGGCAAATATAGACAAGTACAATAAACATGAGCAATACAAGTCACACAAGTACAGAAAGAGAGAGGACCCTGCCCGCGAGGGCTCACAGTCTACAGGGGATGGGTGATAATACAGTAGGAGAGGGTATTGCTGGTTGTGCAGCGGTTGTGTAGGCTGAGGATCACTGCAGGTTATAGGCTTGTTGGAAGAGGTGGGTCTTCAGGTTCTTTTTGAAGGTTTCCGTTGTTGGCGAGAGTCTGAAATGTTGAGGTAGAGAATTCCAGAGTATGGGGGAAGCACGGGAGAAGTCTTGTATGTGGTTGTGAGAGGAAGAGATAAGAGGAGAGTAGAGAAGGAGATCTTGGGAGGATCGAAGGGTGAGTGTGGGTAGGTACCGGGAGACGAGGTCACAGATGTATGGAGGAGACAGGTTGTGGATGGCTTTGTATGTCATAGTTAGGGTTTGGAACTGGAGCCTCTGGACGATAGGAAGCCAGTGAAGGGCTTGGCATAGGGGAGAGGCTGGGGAATAACGGGAAGACTGGTGGATTAGTCGGGCAGCAAAATGTAGGATGGATTCGAGTGGTGCCAGAGTGCTGGAGGGGAGGCCAGAGAGTAGGAGGTTGCAGTAGTCGAGGCGGGAGATAAGGGCATGCACTAGTGTTTTTGTGGGGTCATGGTCAAGGAATGCACAGATCCGGGAAATGTTTCTGAGTTTGAGGTGGCAGGAGGAGGCTAGGGTTTGGATTTGTGGCTTGAAAGAAGGGTCAGTGTCGAGGATCACCCCGAGGCACCGAGCGTGCGGGACTAGGGAAAGTGAGCAGCCATTGACATTGATGGATAGGTCTGGTGGAGGGGTGGAGTGAGATGGGGGAAAGATTATGAACTCTTTTCAGATTATTCCCTGATAGTCTCCTCTCAGATTATTTCCCGGTTGTCTCCTCTCAGATTATTCCCTGGTTGTTTCTTCACAGAGGATCCACTCTTTGCTTCTGGTGAGATTATAGCCCGGGTATATTCACTGGTAGTTTCATCCCAGAATATTCTCTTGTCTTCCTCAGAATATTCTGTGATCTGTGTTCAGATTCCCTACTATCTGTCTCTGCTCATATTATTTTCTGGTGTCATGTTACTGATAGATATGTCACCTGTCCATCACTCGAGATACTCCCTGATTGTCTCTGCTCAGATTATCTCATTGCTTTCTCTTCTTCAATTTCCTACTAGTCGTTTTTGCTCAAATTTACTCTGAATCGGTTGTTCATTGCTCATCTCTGTTTAGATTATGTATTGAAGAATTTCTCTGCTCTGGTGAGCGGTCAGGGCAGGGATCCGTGTGGTCTGGGCTGGTGAACGGGCAGGGAAGGGATCCGTGTGGTCTGGGCTGGTGAACGGGCAGGGCAGGGATCCGTGTGGTCTGGGCTGGTGAATCGGCAGGGCAGGGATCAGTGAGGTCTGGGCTCGTGAGCGGGCAGGGATCAGCGAGGTCTGGGCTGGTGAGCGATCAGGGCAGGGATCAGTGAGGTCTGGGCTGGTGAGCGGGCAGGGCAGGGATCAGCGAGGTTTGGGCTGGTGAGCGATCAGGGCAGGGATCAGCAAGGTTTGGGCTAGTGAGCGGACAGGGATCAGCGAGGTCTGGGCTGGTGAGCGGGCAGGGCAGGGAACAGTGAGGTCTGTGCTGGTGAGCGGTCAGGGCAGGGAGCAGGAACATCTGGGCTGTTAATGGTCATTGCAGGAATCAAGAAAGCTGAGTGGTAAGGGTAGATGAGTGGTAAGGGCAGGGTGAGGATCAGGCAGGGTGAGGATCAGGCAGGGATAACTGCTGAACGGTCAGGGTAGGGATTAGGCAGGTCTATGCTGGTGAGCAGTCATGGCAGAGATCAGGGATGTCTGGACCAGTGAGAAATTAGCTTCAGAATCATGTGGTTCTGGACTGGATAAGTCATGCTGGTGAGTGGTAAGGGCAGTTTTCTAACTCCTAGCTGGTAATCGGGGCAGGAAAAAGGCATTTCTAGAATGAAAAATGGTCATGGTAGGGCATTGATCAGGTAGGTTTGGGATAGTGAACGATCAGAGAACAGATCAGATATGGCTGGACTGGTGAGTGAGTGGTCAGGGGAAGAATCAGGGACATCTAGAGCGGTCATTGAAGGAAAGAGACAAATCTGAGCTAATGAGTGTTAAGGAAAGGGATTGGAAATCTTGATATGGAGAACAGTTAGGGCATTGGTCAGGGATATCTGGGCTGCAGAGGCGTAGCTAGTGTTTTGGTTCAGGGGAGGTGGTGGGGGGGCGAAACCTCTGAATGGGCTCCTAAACAGGTAACCTTGATTACAACTCGGTGACTCACCCTAAAGACGGGGTCACAAATTGCGAGTGCAATGCGAGAAACTCGTGAATCAATACCTGGCACTGCCGCCGGCACTCGGACTGGAGCATTCAGTTGCGTAGAAATACAGGCAGCCGCACAGTCCGGTCCTGAGTACTGGCGGCAGTGCCGGGCATTGATGTGAGAGATTCGTGCAAGTTTCTCACATCACACTAGTGTGGTAATAGCAGGTACGCAGGATGCAGTGACGAGACACGAGACTGAGGTGTACCTTGGAAAGCAACTTTTATAAATGGGAGCCGCTAGGGCCATACTAAGCAACCAAAACAAATTAACAGCAATTGTTCTCTCAGGGACTCAGTACAACCAAACACTATAAAAGAGAACACTACTAACCCGGCAAAGGCCGGTTACTATAGGGCCGCGTTGTGGCCGACTACGGGTCCTTAGTTACTATAGTGTCACTTATCCGTTCTGACGTCCCTCGGCATCTCTGCAGAAGTTGCTTTGGCGTCGCAGCCGCTGGGCCCAGCTGCTGAAGATCTGGCATAGTCTTCGGGCGTCCCAGCGCCCAGGAGGGGTTGGGGCACAACAGGCCCTGGGTGAGTCCTTTGATGAGGTGACCCCCTGTAAAGACAGCGGGGTTCCAGGAGGGGTTGGGGCACAACAGGCCCTGGGTGAGTCCTTTGATGAGATGACCCCCTGTAAAGACAGCGGGGTACCAGGAGGGGAAACTCCAGTCCCCAAGCAGGGGTGTGTCGCAGTTACTAGGAGTGGCGGTTGATAGGCCGCATGCACGCCCTGGGGCTGGGCAAAGAGTTTCTCTGTTGGCGAGGAGCAGGCCCCAACTGCCGACTGCAGTGGGGTGATGGACAGGCCACAGCTGCGGGCTGAAGCGGAGCGGGCTGAAGTGAGGCGGCAACAGACTGGAGCACAGCGGCAACGGCCGCGGACGACCGTGGGCAGGTCGTGACTCTGGATCGGAGTGAAGCGGCAGTCTCTTGTCGATGTCTCCTACCCGAAGGCTGCTGTAAAACTTCCCTCTGCTGTTGGCCTCCTCTCTGGTCACTGTTTGTCGCCCTGGCTCTCTCACGCCCCCACAGTCTCTTGCTCCTTGTCTGCCGTTCTGCTAACTGACTCCCCTGCGCGCTCCCTGCCCCTTTTATACTCGCCCCTCCCCTTGCTGTTCTGTCACTCTCAGCCGTCCACCTTCCTCCTCCGTCCCCCGGGTACAGTTTCCTTAGGAACCTAGATGGCGGTCCCCCTGGTTCCGGCCTGGACACTCTGCGGGGGCCCTCCTCCCCACACTCCCCTATCCTGTATGCTCGCCAGTCCTCGGGTGAGGGCCTTAGTATGCTGGGGTTGGTCTGTGGAGAAGTCAGTTTTCGTTGCCATATGAACTGGTCCTGTTCGGGGGGTTTGCCAGCTGTTGACCACTCGGAGCGTCTAGGTTCGACTAGGGTGGAGACTTCCGGGATGGTGGAAGGTGGTGGGCTAGCTGGTTCGGGCAGGCTAATTGGGTCAGTTGAGCTGTCATTGAGTGGCGAGCCCATGGATATCGAGGGAAAGTCTTCTTCGTCATCTGGGTTCCAGGCCACTGGCAATGGTTTAGAGACCTGGGGAGTAGGCTCAGGTTGTACCGGGTCAGTGGAAGTACATGGGCGTAACATGTTACGGTGCACAATGCGAGTGGGCAGGGTTTCGTCTTTCTCGGGTCGTATTTCGTATACAGGCCCTTCAGGGTTTATGCGGCGTAGGACTCGGTAGGGACTCTCTTCCCAGCGTGGCTCTAACTTATTCTGGGGGCGTTGGTCTAGTACGAGTACTCAGTCTCCGATTTGGAGGTTGGGAGGTGGAGGTAGATTCCTTCCTGGGTGTTCGAAGCCTTGGAGCTTGGTATGAACAATTCGGTGGAGAGTTTGCAGCTGGTGTCGGTGATTTCGCACCCATGATGATACTCCGGTCCAGGGCTGGGGCTCCTCTGGATCCAACTCTACCTCCATGATCCCTTTGCCTTCTCGTCTGAATAGCAGGGAGTAGGGGGTATAGCCGGTAACTCGGTGCACACGGTTGTTATAGACCCATACTAGTTCAGGGACGTATTCGGGCCAGCGGTTCTTCCTGTCACTCTCCAGAGTACGCAACATTTGAATTAATGTCCGATTAAATCGTTCGCAGGCCCCGTTTCCCTGCGGGTGGTATGGCGTGGTCCGGGATTTGTCGATACCGCAAAAACGATGTAGTTCCTCCATAACTTTTCTACAAATTGCGGAGGCGGCCGACTCCGCGGTTTGGTCTCGAGTGGGGGTGACCACAACGAACTTAGTGAAATGGTCCACCATGACGAGGCAGTGTTCATACCCCTGGAATGCGGGACCAATGGTCAAATATTCCACCGTCAAAAGCTCGAGGGGCGCTGAGGTCACTATTGTTTGCACTGGGGATCGCTGTGCGGACGGTTTGGCTAACTCGCATAGGCGGCAGGCCCGGCAAGTCTCGTCCACAACAGCATGTAAGAGTGGATGGTAAATTATCTGCTGCAACCATTGCAAAGTCTTTTGCGCTCCGAAGTGAGACCCTTTTTTCATGGGCTTTTCGAGCCAGTTCGTTGAGTTGGGTTCCGGGCGCAACTACCTGCCAAATCGTCATATATGTTGTCCGTGATGTCATTTTACGATACAATAGTCCCTTTATGATAACCAGACTCTCCCAATGTCGTAACATCAGCAACATATCCTGAGTCAAAGTCTGTCTTTGGGAGTCAGGGGGCTGTTTGCCAGCAGATACCCATTGCCGGAGGAGTCCAATTTCGTCACTTGCTGCTGTTGGATCCAGTTGTCACGGGATTGCTCCAGCATACCCATTAGGGTTTCCGAGAGGGATACTTTCTGGGTGGCAGCCGTGAGCACGGCGGTGGTGAGGGCGAACGGTATCTCTTCCCCTTCCAGTTCGCCGTCTCGACTCTTCCCTGGAGTTGTATGTCGGATCCTGGAGAGGGCGTCAGCGTGAACATTTTCGGCCCCTCGTTTATAGATGATTTTATAGTTGAATTTAGCCATCCGGGCCACCCACCTTTGTTCCAGAGCTCCCAGTTTGGCGTTCTCCAAATGAGCCAACGGGTTATTGTCGGTCCGCACCACCACTTCGGAGCCCGCTAGGTACTCTGCGATCCGCTCCATCATGGCCCACACTACTGTGAGGAGCCTGAGCTTAAAGGAGCTGTAATTGTCAGAGTTGCGCTCGGAATCATGAAGTGATCGGCTTCCGTACACGATCACTCTCTCCCGGCCGTCTTGAACCTGCGACAATACAGCCCCTAGCCCGTGGAGACTCCCGTCAGTGTGTAGGATGAACGGTTGTGAGAAATCCGCATAAGCTAACACCAGGGCACCCGAGAGTGCAGCCTTTAGGTCTTGGAAGGCCTCTTCTTGTGGTTGTTGCCACTGGATTTTCCGTCCATTTGCCCCGGCAGGAGCCCCTTTCAGCAGGTCGTGCAGGGCTCGGGCTCGACGAGCAAAATTCTTTACGAAACGACAGTAGTATCTGGCCAGCCCCACGAAGGCCTGCATGTCTTTGATCGTCTCGGGTTAGGTCATCCCTGGATGGCAGCGACCTTTTCCTGGGACGGTCTTGCGCCCTCCGCCGAGACGATATGCCCCAAATATTCGATCTGGGTGTGAAATAGGTGGCATTTCTGGGGTTTACCTTCAACCTGTACTTTTACAGCCAGCTGAGTACCTGCCCCAACTGGTATCCTGGGTTCAGGAAGCAAGGAGCATGTTTTTACTGTGGTAAAAGAGATCATTATGTAAATGCTTGTCCTGTGTTACCTAAGAAAGTCGCACCGGCGGAAAACTAGTAAGCTCAGAGGGTATGGAGGAGGCCCAACTGAGCGTATGCATATCCTCCATGATGGTATCTCAATGTATGCTCCCTGCCAGGGTTATTATTGCAGGCAGAGAGCTACCAATATCAGTGTTTGTAGATAGCGGTTCCACCACCAATCTCATGGATGAGGAGTTTGCACGCACGGCCGGTTTTAAGATCGAAAAACTCCCTGATCCTATTCGCGTGGTTACCATTAATGCCGCTCCCCTCCCACAGGGGGAGATTACTGAGTTTGTAGCTGAGGTTAAACTCCACATTGGGGTCCTACATTCTGAGTGGGTTACATGTAGGGTACTTTATAATCTTCCAGCACAAATGGTCCTGGGTTTCCCATGGTTGTCCAAGCACAACCCAGTGATTGAATGGAGAACCCAGGACATAGTCCAGTGGAGTGGTTTCTGCCAGGAAAATTGCTTGGCCACATGTGTGTCCGCCGTGAAGTCCAGCCTTCCGGAGGCATTGCTGGATTTTGCGGACGTATTCTCTGAGAGGGGTTGCTCAGAACTACCTCCACATCGAACCTATGACTGTGTGATTAGGTTAAAACCCGGGGCCAAATTGCCAAAGGCTAGGATGTTTAGTATTTCTGGTCCGGAGAGACAAGCTCTTAAAGACTACATCGCGGAGAGTCTAAGTAAAGGACACATCCGGCCTTCATCCTCGCCTGTAGCAGCGGGGTTTTTCTTCATTAAAAAGAAAGATGGGGGGTTACGCCCGTGTCTGGATTTCCGGGAGTTAAACCAGATTACGGTCCGTGATCCCTACCCAATGCCTCTGATCCCTGATTTGTTCAACCAGGTGGCTGGTGCAAAGTGGTTTTCCAAACTTGACCTCAGGGGGGCGTACAACCTCATAAGGGTCCGTCAGGGGGATGAGTGGAAGACGGCGTTTAATACCCCTGAGGGTCATTTTGAAAGCCTAGTTATGCCATTTGGGTTGACAACCGCCTGCTGTTTTCCAACATTTCATAAATGATGTATTCGCTCATGTGCTGGGGAAATTTGTGATTGTGTACCTGGATGATATCCTCATTTATTCGAGCGACCAAGACACTCATTTAGAACATGTCAGGCAGGTGTTACAGTTGCTCCGTGAGAATAAGCTCTATGCTAAGCTTGAAAAATGCGTATTTTTTGTTCAGGAGTTGCCTTTTTTGGGATATATTGTGTCCGCCGCAGGATTTAAAATGGACGCCGCGAAGGTGCAAGCGGTGCTACGATGGGAACAGCCTGATAATCTAAAAGCGCTCCAGCGGTTAATAATAATAATAATAATAATCTTTATTTATATAGCGCCAACATATTCCGCAGCGCTTTACAGTTGAACAGTTTCAAACACAACAGTCATAAGTAACAACGTTAACAATACAATAATTAAAGCGAAATAAGACGACCCTGCTCGTGGAGCTTACAATCTACAATGAGGTGGGGGGGATACAAAGCACAGGTTTGTATTTACAATGATGTATTTACAATGACGGTCCAGCCATCTTCAGGGGGTGGGGGTTAGATGGAGATAGTGAATGGGCTACACACACACAAACATGACTTTGATTACTGAATTTGATAGGCCGCTCTGAACAAATGTGTTTTGAGCGAGCGCCTAAAACTATGCAAATTGTGGATGGTCCTAATATTTTGGGGTAGA
Organism: Dendrobates tinctorius; assembly: GCF_039654945.1. Taxonomy (NCBI): domain Eukaryota; kingdom Metazoa; phylum Chordata; class Amphibia; order Anura; family Dendrobatidae; genus Dendrobates; species Dendrobates tinctorius. Next base: position 140,149 of record NW_027361722.1, on the reverse strand, counting down.
GCATTCCAGAGGATTGGCGCAGCACGGGAGAAGTCTTGGAGTCGGGAGTGGGAGGTACGGATTAGGGCAGAGGTTAGTCGAAAGTCATTTGCAGAGCGCAGCGGTCGGTTAGGCCGATAGACAGAAATGAGGGAGGAGATGTAAGGGGGTGCCGCACTGTGGAGAGCTTTGTGGGTGAGAACAAGTACTTTGAATTGTACCCTGTAATGAATTGGCAGCCAGTGTAACGACTGGCGAAGAGCGGACGCGTCTGAGAAACGATTAGCCAGATGGACAACCCTGGCTGCTGCATTAAGGATAGACTGGAGAGGGGAGAGTCGAGTGAGAGGGAGGCCAATTAATAGAGCATTACAGTAGTCTAGGCGGGAGTGGATCAGGGCGACAGTGAGAGTTTTTGTTGTTTCCATGGTGAGAAAAGGGCGGATTCTAGAGATGTTCTTTAGGTGTAAGCGGCATGAGCGGGCAAGAGATTGTATATGGGAGGTGAAGGAGAGATCGGAGTCGAACATAACACCCAGACAGCGCACCTGCTGTCGGGGTGTTATTATGGTGCCACCCACAGAGAGGGAAATGTCAGATTTAGGGAGGTTAGTAGATGGTGGGAGCAGAAGAAGTTCAGTTTTGGAGAGGTTGAGTTTCAGATAGAGAGCAGACATGATGTTGGAGACTGCAGACAGACAGTCAGTGGCGTTCTGTAGTCAGCGGAGGTAAGGTCAGGGGATGATGTGTACAGTTGTGTGTCATCAGCATAAAAATGGTACTGAAAGCCAAATCTGCTGATGGTCTGTCCAATTGGGGCTGTATAGAGAGAGAAGAGAAGGGGGCCAAGGACTGAGCCCTGAGGTACCCCAACAGTGAGAGGAAGAGGAGATGAAGTGGAGCCAGAAAACCTTGGGTTCTTTGGTTCCTTGGGTTTGCCAACTATTATAGGAAGTTTATTAAGAATTTTTCTACTATAGCCAAACCGCTCACGGACATGACGAGAAAAGGTACCAATCTCGCTATCTGGTCTGAGGGGGCGGTGCGTGCATTTGAGCTTCTGAAAAACCGTTTTGCTTCAGCCCCCATTCTGGTGCAACCGGACGTATCTAAACCTTTTACTGTGGAGGTCGATGCGTCTGAGGTGGGAGTGGGGGCAGTACTGTCACAGGGCTCGTCCTTGAGCAATATGCGTCCATGCGCCTACTTCTCCAAGAAGCTGTCGCCTGCCGAATGGAATTACGATATCGGTAACAGGGATTTGTTGGCCATCAAATTGGCTTTTGAGGAATGGCGACACTTCTTGGAGGGGGCGGTCCACCAGGTCACAGTCATCACCGACCATAAAAACCTGCTCTATCTGGAGTCGGCCAAGCGTCTGTCTCCCAGGCAGGCTCACTGGGCATTGTTTTTTACTCGATTTAACTTTCTGGTGACTTACCGTCCTGGGGCTGAAAACACCAAGGCGGATGCCTTGTCCAGGTGTTTTCCGGGGGGAGAACCTTGGGAAGATCCGGTACCCATCCTCCAGGAAGGTGTAGTGGTTTCGGCTCTCACGACTGAGGTAGAGGCGGAGATTGCCGAGGCACAGGAGGAGGTACCGCCAGGTCTTCCCGCTAACAAGTCATTCGTACCCCTTCATCTTCGTCTTAAGGTGTTGGGGGAACACCACGACTCTGTCCTGGCCGGTCATCCAGGGGTTAGGGGCACCTTGGAGCTGGTATCGTGCCGCTTCTGGTGGCCAAAGATCCGGCAGGACGTGGTCTCGTACGTGGCAGCTTGCATCACGTGCGCCAGGGCCAAGTCGCCCAGATCCCGTCCTGCTGGCACTCTACAGCCTCTTGGGGTACCTAGTAGGCCATGGACAGAAATCTCCATGGACTTTATCACGGACTTGTCTGCCTCGGCGGGGAACACGGTCATCCTGGTGGTGGTTGATCGATTTTCGAAGATGGCGTATTTTGTGTCGTTGCCTTCCTTGCCCAACGCGAAGACGTTGGCTCAGGTTTTTGTGCAGGAGGTGGTCAGACTACACGGAGTTCCGTCGGACATAGTGTCTGATAGGGGTACTCAGTTTGTGGCGAAGTTTTGGAAAGCTTTTTGCTGACAATTGGGGATCAAGTTGTCTCATTCGTCGGCGTTTCATCCACAGTCAAATGGTCAAACTGAGCGCATGAACCAAAATCTGGAGCAGTATTTGCGATGTTTTGTATCTGACAACCAAGAGGAGTGGTCGACATTCCTTCCCTTGGCCGAGTTCGCGTTAAATAATCACCGCCAAGAATCATTGGGAGAGTCTCCGTTCTTTTGTGTTTACGGGCACCATCCTCAATTTTGTACCTTGCGTCAGGGTGGCTCTGGGGGCGTCCCGGAGGAGGACCAGCTAGGAGTTCAACTATCATCGGTCTGGAGGAGTGTGAAACAGCGATTGCTGAGCATGAGTGCAAGGTACAAACGAGTGGCTGACGCTAGACGCGTGCCAGGTCCGGACCTGTGTGTGGGTGATTGGGTGTGATTAGCTACTAAAAACATAAAACTCAAAATTCCATCATTGAAATTGGGTCCAAGGTTTATTGGCCCTTTTAAGATTGCTGCCATCATTAACCCGGTTGCTTATCGTTGGAACTTCCTGCGGTATACAAGATACACAACGTGTTTCACAGGGCTTTATTGAAAAAGGTGGTAGGCTCTGTGGACACGACGCCGAGGCCACCTCCAGCCATGGTGGATGGCGATTTAGAGTTTGAAGTCTCCAAGGTGGTGGACTCTCGAGTACTGCTCCGTACTCTTCAGTATTTGGTACACTGGCGGGGGTATGGTCCGGAGGAGAGGTCTTGGGTACCAGCCACGGACATACATGCGGATCGGCTGGTCAGTTCGTTTCACCGCCGTCATCCGGACAAGCCGGGTCCTATGAGTCTTGAGGGCCCTGGGGTCCCTCGTAGAAGACGGGGTACTGTCATGTCGGACGCTATTCACACCACAGCGTCCGGCAGGCAGCGGTAGTTCCATCTCCGTCCACTATAGCCTCAGTGGCGCCGGCTTGATTTTACTCAGGTTATTGGGGGTTAATCTAGCTGGAAATCAGGTGGGATGTTTGGTCACGCCCACGGTCTTTAAATAGTTGTGCTGGCCTATGGGCGTCGCCGATTATAGCTTGTGTTTTATGCCAAGTGGTTCCGGTCTGGAGAGGAGGTGTTGGAGAGAGAAATTCGTAGCTGGTGGCGTATGATCCGTTGTTACCTTTTCGTGTTTTGTTTTATACCCATTACGGTATTGTCCTGTGTGTATGCGGCGCGGTGCGGTTTAAGTTCTCCCTGTCTGTCATTACTGTGTGGGCTTTGGTGGTTTGACGACTCACTGGGTGGAGGGTTCAGCTTAGGGCTGAGCAGGAGATAAGGAAAGGTTGGAGGCTCAGGCATTTGCACCATTAGCAAAAACCCTGGGTTGAGGGTCAGACAGGGTTTTCCCTAGTTGGAGGGACTCCGCAGGGGCCCCGGGTATTTCAGCCTTCTTTGACCTAAGCCCTGCGTAACAGGTGCTTAGTTTCCTTTGGATTGTATTTTATACACAGGTGTTATGAATGAGCCACCGAGGAGGAAAAACAAAAACAAGCTAAGCCACAGAAAACCAGAGAGGTTGGTAACTAAGCGGATTGCAGACCCCTGATCCTATCCACACAACTAGCAGTAGCCGTGGAGCGTACCTACGATGATCCTAGACGCCTCGTCACAGCTGGAGAACTAAATAAGCCTAAAGCAAGAAAAGGGGAACTCTAAACTGCCCCAGAGCAGACCCCAAAGCAATAGACAGCCCCAAACATGTATTGTCGGTGAGACAAGATGAAAACACAAACACAGATAGAAAAATAGGCTGAGCAAACGATGGGGCCCACACTAACTAGAAAGGACAGGAAAGGAAAGATGCTGTCTGCAATCACGCACAAAACCCTGCCAAAAAAATGTCCAACACTTTCTGATAACAAAAACCCTGAAGTCGCTAGACTTCAGTTCCCTATATCGGCACTCTGGTATATTCTGAAGACAGAGCAAAAAGAGACCAATCTGATCAGGGACAAAAAGCAAACTGGCATAAACAGAGACATAAGAATGGAAATTCAGCACAGCCCCAGCAGGGGCTGGCTGACCACAAAAACTGAGTAAACCAGACCAAATCTCATGTGAAAAAAAATAGCAGAGCACACTTAGCTTGAGAAGGCAGGAAAAGAACTGGAAACCAGAACCTCAGAACAGGAAAAATCACCAGCACAAAATTAGGGAGTCGGCTGTCTTAAATCCAGTCAGAGATTCCTGATGTCCACTCACAGTCCTCCTCCTCAGGTGGCAGGTCTCTGCCATTTAGATCAGCTTCATTACCTACTGTCACCACTAGAGGGAGCCCGGATGGAGAACTCATGACTCCTCTGTCAACACAGCCAGCTCCACCACCCTCACCAGAAGCCAGAGGTAAACCAGAAAATGAGTTCACAACACACAGGCCCGTCGGAGCTTATCCAGCGCAACACTCGGTACAGGTTCTCCTCCCACCGTGGTTCTAACTTGTTTTGGTGGCGTTGATCTAGTACGAGTACCCGATCCCAAGTCTGGAAGTCAATTGGTGGTGGCAGCGCTCCCCCCGGGTGTTCTAGATCCTGGAGCTTTGTATGGATGATTCGGTGGAGGGTCTGCAGCCGGTGCCGTGGGGCACCACACGAGGATACTCCGGTTCAGGGTTGGGGTTCCTCCGGGTTTAACTCTACTTCCGTGATTCCTTTGCCTTCCTGTCCAAACAGCAATGAGTAGGGGGTGTAACCAGTCACCCGGTGCACCCAGTTATTATATACCCACACCAGCTCAGGGACATATTCAGGCCAGCGGGCCTTTCGGTCACGCTCCAGGGTACGCAGCATTTGGATTAGTGTCCGATTGAATCGTTCGCAGGCTCCGTTTCCTTGCGGGTGGTATGGTGTGGTTCGAGACTTACCGTAGAGATGATGTAGTTCTTCGATGACTCTTCCTAGGAAGCATGCTCCTTGGTCCGAATGTATTCGTTGCGGGCAGCCGTACACTTGGATAAAGTTTTTACAAATCGCATAGGCGGCCGACTCTGCTGTCTGGTCTCTGGTGGGGGTGACCACGGCGAACTTGGTGAAATGATCCACCATAACGAGACAATGTTCATACCCCTGGTAGGTAGGACCTATGGTCAGATAGTCCACCATGAGGAGCTCGAGCTGATGTTTCAATTGTCTACACCGGGGCCCGTTGCGCGGGAGCTTTAGCGAGCTCGCACACCCGGCAGGTTCGGCAAACTTCTTCCATAGCAGCGTGCAAGCGTGGATGGTACACTATCTGCTGCAACCATTGCAAAGTCTTTTGAGCACCAAAGTGAACCCCCTTTTCGTGGGCTTCCTGAGTCAGTTGGCTGGGATGGGTTCCAGGCACAATCACCTGCCATATTGTAGCAGACGTTGTTCGTGACACGGCTCTCCGATATAAAAGTCCCTTTTTGATGACTAGTTTTTCCCACTGGTGCAACATCAGCAACATATCCTGGGTCAAAGTCTGTCTCTGTGAGCAAGTGGGCAATTTTCCGGTGGCCACCCATCGGCGCAGGAGTCCAATTTCTCCATCTTCCTGCTGCTGCTGGATCCACTTGTCGCGTGGCTGTTCCAGCATTCCCCCTAAGGTTCCCGAATGATGCGCTTCTAGCGCGGTGGCTGTAAGCGCGGTGGTGGTGAGGGCGAATGGCATCTCTTCTCCTTCTAATTCGTCATCTCGATTCCTCTCTGGGGTGGTGTGTCGGATTCTGGAGAGTGCGTCAGCGTGCACGTTTTCAGCCCCTCTTTTGTAGATGATCTTGTAGTTGAACTTGGCCATCCGAGCCACCCACCGCTGCTCCAGGGCCCCCAGTTTGGCATTCTCCAAATGGGCTAGTGGGTTGTTGTCAGTCCACACCACCACCTCGGAGCCCGCCAGATACTCTGCGAACCGCTCCGACATTGCCCACACTACCGCGAGGAGCTTGAGCTTAAAGGAGCTGTAATTGTCCGGATTGCGTTCGGAGTCATGCAGCGACCGGCTACCATAGGTGATCACTTTCTCTCAGCCGTCCTGCACCTGTGACAACACAGCTCCTAGTCCCTGGAGGCTCCCATCAGTATGCAGGATAAACGGTTGCGAGAAATCCACATATGCCAATACCGGGGCTTCCGAGAGTGCAGCTTTGAGATCTTGAAACGCATCCTCTTGCGGTTGCTGCCACTGGACCTTCCATCCATTCGCCCTGGCTGGAGTTCCCTTCAGCAGGTCCTGCAGGGCTCTGGCTCGGCGTGCAAAATTCTTCACGAACTGACGGTAGTAGCCGGCCAACCCCAGGAAGGCCCGCACGTCTTTCACCGTCTCGGGGGTAGGCCACCCCTGGATGGCAGCAACCTTTTCCAGGGATGGTCTGACACCCTCCGCCGAGACGGTATGCCCCAGATATTCGATCTGGGTGCGGAACAGGTGGCATTTCTGGGGCTTTACCTTCAACCCATACTTCTGCAGCCGGCCGAGCACCTGCTCCAACCGCTGCAGGTGGTCCTCGAGCGTGGCGGAATAGATGATGATATAGTCCAGGTATATCAACGTGGCTTCGAAGTTGAGGTCTCCCAGACACCGCTCCATCAACCGCTGGAAAGTTCCTGGGGCGTTGGCCAGCCCGTACGGCATCCGATTAAACTCGAACAGTCCCATGGGAAGGATAAATGCCGTCTTGGCTCTGTCTTCCTCCGATATCGGCACCTGCCAATACCCACTGGCCAGGTCTACAGTCGAGAAGTATGTTACGTTCCCCAAGATGGACAGAGACTCTTCTAGGCGGGGCAGCGGATACGAGTCCTTGATGGTGCAGGCGTTCAACTTTCGGTAATCCACACAAAAACGCAGAGTACCATCTTTTTTGCAAACCAGTACAATGGGGGCCACCCAGGGGCTTTGGCTTTCTCGTATGACCCCCTTCTGAAGCATTTGAGCTAATAGGGTCTTCACTTCCTGGTATAGCTGCGGTGGAATTTGCCGACATCGCTCCCGGATGGAGGCCGCTCCTGCCGTGGGGATCCCATGCGTGATAGCCGTGGTATATCCAAAGTCATCCTCATGACTGGCGAAGACACTGTAATATTGTTACCACCCACCTTTCGTGTCTACCTCTTTCTTCATAGATTGTAAGCTTGCGAGCAGGGCCCTCATTCCTCTTGGTATCTGTTATGATCTATGTGATTATTGTTATGTTGTAATGTCTATCATCTGTACATATCCCCTCTGAAATGTAAAGTGCTGCGGAATATGTCGGCGCTATAGAAATAAAATGTATTATTATTATATTATTATTATTGTCCGAGAAGTGTCTCTACCTGGAGAAGTTGGGCTGGCGCTAGGCCGGAGAGTTCGGCCCGCATTCTCTCCAGGATGGCGCATTCTCTCCAGGATGGCACATCCTTTCTCCTGGGTCGAGGATATGGCAGACTGTAGGGTCCATATCGTTACTGCCCAAGGATCTTCGGGCTGCACCTTAAACTGGACTGCGGGGTCCGGCAGCATCTCCTCCAAAGGCCTTACTAGTTTGGCCATTTCGGCCCGGGGCTTCAAGGCGATATCTTGGTCTTCCAGGTTGACACAACGCACCAGGACGGTCCCTTCCCGCACCGTGGCCAGGGAGCGGGCTACCAATATGCCAGGGTGCAGGCGCTCTGAGTAGCATGGTTCCACCTGCACTTCCATGCCCTCCAGTGGCATCGGGGCGCGGATCGGCAGGGCCACCACTGTCTGCCCCGGAGAAAGCACGAGTGGGGGAGCCGCCGGCGCAATGACTTTGCCCAGCGCCTCACCCTCCTGGCACTCCTGGAGCACTCGCGCCTCCCGCACCAACCGCTGGAAGACCTGCCCTTGGGCCGTTCGAGAACCCTACTGGCTCAGGGTCTCCTGCGTGGGATCGTTGAGGAGTAGATTGCTGAACTCCCGTAGTATGTTCATGCCCAAAATACCTGGATGATGGTCGTTAGTTTCGCCTTGGGTTAGGACCACTCCCCGGCGGCCGAGGGATTTAACACACAGCGTTATTTGGAGCCACACCACTCTGGCGACAGGAACCGGCAGTTGGTTCGCGGCTACTATTCCAGGAAATGCTGCTGGAAGTAAGTTGCAGGCATGGTCGTTACTTGTGACCCTGTATCCACTAGGCACCGTACAGCACGACCCTCGACTTCGGCCCACACTATTGGGGACTTAGCGACCAGATCTTCGGGACTTCCACCACCCCTTGTTGTGGCTTCCGGCTCCGAGCGGCGTCCCCAATGCCCAGAGCTGTCTAGTTTAATGCCCGCCAGGGTGGGTATCTCCCATGATGTGGACACTCTCGTGCGAAGTGGCCCAGTTCTCCACACTCATAACACTGGGGCGGTGAGGCCCGGCCACACTGGGTATTGCATGGCCCCCAGGGCCCGGGATTGTAGCCAAGCCGGCCGAGCGCAGGCTCCGTTCTCTTCTTCACTTCGGCCAGCTCGCCGACTACGGGTCCTTAACTATATAATCAATTTAGCCGTCCTGACGTCCCTCGGCGTTCTGGACAGTGGTTCTTCGGCGTAGCAGCCGCTGGGCCCAGCCGCTGAAGAGTTGACGTAGTTTTTGAGCGTTCCGACGCTCCAGTGACAGCCCCGGAGGAGTCCTTGGACGGGTGGGCCGCAGCCCCCGGACTGGGGCAAGCAGCAGCGATGCGGGGTGGCGATTGGCAGGCCACCTGTGCAGCTAACAGCTGCGACGGGGAATCCGCGGCGAGCAATGGCCCAGCCCTTGCCGTGGACCGGAGCGGGACAGTGGTGGCTGCCGATGGCACTGGACTTGCCGCGGCCACGGGTGAGAGCAGGACGGCTGTGGGTAGCGGGAGATAGGCCGTAGCCGCGGGCTGGAGCGAGGCGGCAACGCAGCGAGCGACCGCGGGTAGGCTGGAGCGAGGCGGCAATGCCGCGAGCGACCGCGCGTAGGCCGTAGCCGCGGGCTGGAGCGAAGCGGCAACGCCATGAGCGACCGCGGGTAGGCCGCAGCCACGGGCTGACGTGGGGTGGCAACGGCCGCTGCCGCGGGCTAGAACGGGGTGGCAATGGCCGCGGGTTGAAGCGGGGCTGCGGCTCTCGGACGGTCATCTGGGCGCCGTCCCTCTGATGTCCTAGGTGAACGTCTCTCCCGGCTCTGATAAGTTGCTTTGGCTCTCAGTCGCTCCCACGGACTCCTGCTGCTTCTGTCCCGGTCTGCTGACTCATCGTGACTAGCGTTCCCCGCCCCTTTTATACTGGTTCCTCCCGCAGCCCATCTGTCCATCTCAACGGTCCGTCCCTGAACTCTGTCCCCCGGGAACAGTCTCCCCCGGAACCTAGGTGACGGTCCCCTTGGTTCAGGCCCGGACACTCGGCGAGGGCCCTTCTTCCCACACTTATTGCATTTGTCATGGAAATCGAGGCTGGTAAATGGCAAGGATAGATCAGAGATCAGGCAGGTCTGGGCTAACGAGTGGTCAGAGCAGGGATCAGGCAGGTTAGGGCTCGTGAATAATCAGGGTAAGAATCTGGTATGTACTGGCTGGTGAGTGGTAAGGGCAGAGATCAGGCAGGTCTGACCAAGTGAATGGCAGGACAAGGTGAAGATCAGGCAGTTCTGGGATGACGAGTGGTAATGACAAGACAGAGATCAGGTAATCCTGGGCTGGCCAGTCGTCAGGGCAGGGGTCAGGTAGAAATTGGCTGGTGATTAGTCACAACAGAGATCAAGCAGACCGGGGCCGCGCAATGGTCAGGGCAGGGACCATGTAAGTCTGGGATAGTCAATGGGTCAGGGCAAGGAATAGGCAGATCTAAGCTGGTAAACGGTCAGTTCAGGGATCAGGCAGGTGTGGACTGCTGAGTGGTCAGTACTGGGATCAGGCAGGTCTAATCTGAGCCGTTAAGGCAAGGATCAAATAGATCTGCACTGCTGATTGGTCAGGGCAGGGATCAAGCAGATCTAGGTTTGTGAGTGTTCAAGTCAGGGATCAGGTAGGAATTATCTGGGGATGGATTAGGTAGGTTTGAGCTGGTAAGTGCTCAGGACAGGAATCAGGCAGGCTTGGGGAGTAGTCAGGACTGGGATCAGACAGGCTTGGGCTGGGGAGTAGTTAGGACTGGGATCAGACAGTCTTGGGCTGGGGAGTAGTCAGGACAGGGATCAGACAGGCTTGTGCTGGGGAGTAGTCAGGACAGGGATCAGTCAGGCTTGGGCTGGGGATTAGTCAGAACAGGGATCAGACAGGCTTGTGCTGGGGAGTAGTCAGGACAGGGATCAGGCAGGCTTGAGCTGGGGAGTAGTCAGGACAGGGATCAGACAGGCTTGGGCTGGGGAGTAGTCGGGACAGGGATCAGGCAGGCTTGGGCTGGGGAGTAGTCGGGACAGGGATCAGGCAGGCTTGGGCTGGGGAGTAGTCGGGACAGGGATCAGGCAGGCTTGGGCTGGGGAGTAGTTGGGACAGGGATCAGACAGGCTTGGGCTTTGGAGTAGATAGGACAGGGATCAGGCAGGCTTGGGCTGGGGAGTAGTTGGGACAGGGATCAGACAGGCTTGGGCTGGGGAGTAGTTAGGACATGGATCACGCAGGCTTGGGCTGGGGATTAGTCAAGACAGTGATCAGGCAGGCTTTGGCTGGGGAGTAGTTAGGACAGGGATCAGACAGGCTTGGGCTGGGGAGTAGTTAGGGCTGGGATCAGACAGGCTTGGGTTGGGGAGGAGTTAGGACAGAGATCAGACAGGCTTGGGCTGAGGAGTAGTTAGGACAGGGATCAGGCAGGCTTGGGCTTACATCTTGGTTTGCTGTGTGTTTTCCGCCTATTGCTGACCAATTTAGGTCTCTGTGACTCCCCCCTTCTCACAACACCCCTTCTGGCAGCTGTTTGATGAGGAATGGGGCGGAAAATGGTGTCCTCGTTTCCGGACTGCTTTGGAGATGGTTGGGCTTAACCTCTGTCACATGGTGAAGGGAACAGATGTGCTGACACTTAGGAAATCTGTGGAAAACTGTTCACGGAAAATCAATGATGAGAACATGGCAGGAATATTTGATATCTCCACATCTGTGCCCCTCATCACAGGCCGGGGACAGTCACTGAAACACTGCCCAGCTCCTGACAGCAGAGTTCTAGGCACTACTATCTCCTGGGAGTCGCTGGCTCCCACGTGGCGGACCATCACTTGCACACGGAGTCCTTATACCGTTATGCGGCTCCTCGTTACCGTCCAGAGGGATTTCAGTCACACTCATTACTTTTATTATCTGCTCATCCACCATATAGATACAGTACATATAGATACATTACCTTCTATTTGTAGATATGTGTAGATACATCAGACTCCTATTTGTAGATACGTGTAGATACATCAGCCTCCTATTTGTAGATACGTGTAAATACATCATCCTCCTTTTTGTAGATACGTGTAGATACATCAGCCACCTATTTGTAGATACATCAGCCTCCTATTTGTAGATACGTGTAGATACAGCAGCCTCCTATTTGGACCTTAATTGGGGATGCTTTACCACTATTCGGACTATCAGTTTCATCAATTTTTCTCTGCTGTCCTCGTCCATGGAGATTAGCTACAGCGCCATGGGTTGTAAACATCTTGATTTTGTTGCACACCATGGACAAAGGAACATCAAGATCTCAGGAGATGGATTTGTAACCTTAAGATTGTTGATATTGATCAACATTTGGGTTTTCGAGTCCTCAGACATTTCTCTGTTCTCCATGCTTAGTGTGGCTCACACAGACACACAATGCAAAGATTGGGCCAGACTGTCCCCTTTTTATCTGGTTTCAGGTGTGATTTTCATATTGCCCATACCTGTTACTTGCCATAGGTGAGTGTGAACAAGCATCACATGCTTGAGACAAAGTTGTTTACCCACAATTTTGTGACATGCCAACACATTTGTCCGGCCCATGGGTTTCCTATCTTGCCAGGGCTTGATCAGGTTTACATGGTACACCTGATAGGGCTTCCTTCTCCATGGTTGGTGGATCTTAGGCCGGGATCACACTACCGTGTGTGATGCGAGAAACTCGCACGAGTCTCTCGCATCAACACCGGCGCTGCTGCCGGCACTCAGGACCAGAGCTGCGGCTGCATGTATTTCTATGCAGCCGCAGCTTCGGTCATGAGTGCCAGGTGTTGATGTGAGAAACTCATGCGAGTTTCTCACATCACACACGGTAGTGTGATCCTGGCCTTATAGTTGACCTTGCCAACTTTTTTTTGATCACTTCAAAGGGGACCTGCCACTTGGCCAGAAATTTTCCCTCCACCGTAGGTACCAGTACTAGTACCCGATCTCCAGGGTTGAATTCACAGTAGGCATCACCTCGGCAATTCTCTCTTGCATCTAGGCCACATGTTCAATTAGTGTCTTGAAGGCTGTTGGCTATGCTTCTCAGATTTCCTTTTTTACATCCAGGAGTCCACAGGAGTGTCGGCCATACAACATTTCAAATAGGGAGAAACCAGTAGAGGCCTGTGGGACTTATCTGATGGAAAATAACAGGTGCAGCAGTAGACAGTACCTGTCTCAGCCATCCTGCTCGATCAACTTCTTCAGCATGTCCTTCAAGGTTTTGGTAAACCTTTCCACCTGACCATCCGTCTGTGGATAGTAGACTGAGGTCCTCAGTTGTATAATTTGCAGGGTTTTGCACAACTGTCTCATCACCTTCAACATGAATGGAGTCCCTTGGTCCTTTAGCATCTCCTAGGCAGCCTCATTCTGGAAAAATATGGACCAACTCCCAAGCTATACACTTAGCGGTGGAGTTTCGCAATAGTACTGCCTCCGGGTACCGCGTAGCATAATAAGTCCAAGACCAAGAGGATATACTGATGTCCTTTGGCGGACTTGATCAGGGTTCCCACTAAACTCATAGCCATATGATGAAAGCAGACCTCAATGATGGTCCACGGCACTAAGGGACTATATAGAAGTGAGTCACCAGGGAGGTAAGCTGGCAGGTTTGACAGGACCTACAATAGTTCATGATTTCTCTGGGACAACCGGACCAGTAGAACCTTTGGAGAACCTGATCCAGGGATTTGTCTACCCCCAGGTCAACCCTTAACACATTAGTATGGGCCATGTGTAACACCTTGCATCTGTAGGGCCCCGGCACCAGTAACTGCTCGATCACCTTTCACGTCTGCTAGGTGACGATATAACGGTAACGCCGGGGTCTCAACATTCCCCTGGCAGAGACGCCGACTCACTCACCGCCGCGGCCCCACACTCCCTCCTTTGTTTGCTGCTGCTACAGCTCGGGGTCTGCGTGCTGCTCACAGATCCCTGGACACTGTGCTTAGGGCACGCGTGCAGTCCCACCCTCTTACAGGGCCAGCGTGTGCCATCTTAGTCCCCAGACAATAGCTTGGAGACCCTTATTATTTAAGGCACTTCCACCTGATGGAAGGTTCCTGAGCAACAGGGTGTTGAGAGCAGGGTGTAGGGTCAGGGGTAGAGAGCAGGGTGTGTGTTGAGAGCAGGGTATGGGGTCAGGTGTGAAGAGCAGTGTGGGTGTGGAGAGTGCAGGGTGTGAGGTCAGGGGTAAAGAGCAGGGTGCGAGGTCAGGGGGTAAAGAGCAGGGTACAAGCACAGGTGCAGCAGGGTCAGTGTTTCCTGCTCTTTGGTTGCCCCTTCTAGCCTGAGACACCAATAAGCCATGCCCACCTGTCACTGTTTCCTCGGATGTGACGGGGTTAACCTCCCTTCATATTATTTCTGGGTGCACCAGTGTGGAATATTCTTACATGCAGATACCGGTAATTCTAAAAGCATAACTGTATATATATCACATCACTGCAGTATATAGGGGGCGCCGTCACATCAGTGCAGTGTATAGGGGCGCTGTCACATCAGTGCAGTATATAGGGGGCGCTGTCACATCAGTGCAGTATATAGGGGCGCTGTCACATCAGTGCAGTATATAGGGGCGCTGTCACATCAGTGCAGTATATAGGGATGCTGTCATATCAGTGCAGTATATAGGGGCGCCGTCACATCATTGCAGTATATAGGGGGCGCTGTCACATCATTGCAGAATATAGGGGGTGCTGTCACATCAGTGCAGTGTATAGGGATGCTGTCACATCAGTGCAGTATATAGGGGCGCTGTCACATCAGTGCAGTATATAGGGATGCTGTCACATCAGTGCAGTATATAGGGGCGCCGTCACATCATTGCAGTATATAGGGGGCGCTGTCACATCAGTGCAGTATATAGGGGTGCAGTCACATGACTCCAGTATACAGGGGGCGCTGTCACATCAGTGCAGTATATAGGGGAGCTGTCACATGACTGCAGTGTATAGGGGCGCTGTCACATGACTGCAGAATATAGGGGCGCTGTCACATGACTGCAGTATATAGGGGCGCTGTCACATCAGTGCAGTGTATAGGGGCGCTGTCACATGACTGCAGTATATAGGGGCGCTGACACATCAGTGCAGTATATAGGGGCGCTGTCACATTAGTGCAGTGTATAGGGGCGCTGTCACATGACTGCAGTATATAGGGGCGCTGTCACATCATTGCAGTGTATAGGGGTGCAGTCACATCATTGCAGTATATAGGGGGCGCTGTCACATCAGTGCAGTGTATAGGGGTGCAGTCACATGACTCCAGTATACAGGGGGCGCTGTCACATCAGTGCAGTATATAGGGGGCGCCGTCATATCAGTGCAGTGTATAGGGGCGCCGTCACATCAGTGCAGTATATAGACGGCGCTGTCACATCAGTGCAGTGTATAGGGGTGCAGTCACATGACCCCAGTATACAGGGGGCGCTGTCACATCAGTGCAGTATATAGGGGGCGCCGTCATATCAGTGCAGTGTATAGGGGCGCCGTCACATCAGTGCAGTATATAGGGGCGCCGTCACATCATTGCAGTATATAGGGGCGCCGTCACATCATTGCAGTATATAGGGGGCGCTGTCACATCAGTGCAGTGTATAGGGGCGCCGTCACATCATTGCAGAATATAGGGGGTGCTGTCACATCAGTGCAGTGTATAGGGGCGCCGTCACATCATTGCAGAATATAGGGGGCGCTGTCACATCAGTGCAGTATATAAGGGCGCTGTCACATCAGTGCAGTATATAGGGGGCGCTGTCACATCAGTGCAGTATATAGGGGCGCTGTCACATCAGTGCAGTATATAGGGGGTGCTGTCACATCAGTGCAGTGTATAGGGGCGCCGTCACATCATTGCAGTATATAGGGGGCGCTGTCACATCAGTGCAGTGTATAGGGGCGCCGTCACATCATTGCAGAATATAGGGGGCGCTGTCACATCAGTGCAGTATATAGGGGCGCTGTCACATGACTGCAGTATATAGGGGCACCGTCACATCATTGCAGTATAAAGGGGCGCCGTCACATCATTGCAGTATATAGGGGCGCCGTCACATCATTGCAGAATATAGGGGGTGCTGTCACATCAGTGCAGTATATAGGGGCGCCGTCACATCATTGCAGTATATAGGGGGCACCGTCACATCATTGCAGAATATAGGGGGCGCTGTCACATCAGTGCAGTATATAGGGGTGCAGTCACATGACTCCAGTATACAGGGGGCGCTGTCACATCAGTGCAGTATATAGGGGCGCTGTCACATGACTGTAGTATATAGGGGCGCCGTCACATCAGTGCAGTATATAGGGGGCGCCGTCACATCAGTGCAGTATATAGGGGACACCGTCATATCAGCGCAGTGTATAGGGGGCGCCGTCACATCAGCGCAGTATATAGGGGAGCTGTCACATCACTGCCATATATAGGGGGCGCCGTCACATCAGCGCAGTATATAGGGGGCGCCGTCACATCAGTGCAGTGTATAGGGGACACCGTCATATCAGCGCAGTGTATAGGGGGCACCGTCACATCAGCGCAGTATATAGGGGCGCTGTCACATCACTGCAGTATATAGGGGCGCCGTCACATCAGTGCAGTATATAGGAGGCGCTGTCACATCACTGCAGTATATAGGGGGCGCCGTCACATCAGTGCAGTGTATAGGGGCGCTGTCACATCACTGCAGAATATAGGGGGTGCTGTCACATCAGTGCAGTGTATAGGGGCGCTGTCACATCACTGCAGTATATAGGGGGCGCCGTCACATCAGTGCAGTATATAGGGGGCGCCGTCACATCAGTGCAGTGTATAGGGGCGCTGTCACATCACTGCAGAATATAGGGGTGCTGTCACATCAGTGCAGTGTATAGGGGCGCTGTCACATCACTGCAGTATATAGGGGGCACCGTCACATCAGTGCAGTGTATAGGGGACGCCGTCATATCAGCGCAGTGTATAGGGGGCACGTCACATCAGCGCAGTATATAGGGGCGCTGTCACATCACTGCAGTATATAGGGGGCGCCGTCACATCAGTGCAGTATATAGGGGGCGCCGTCACATCAGTGCAGTGTATAGGGGCGCTGTCACATCACTGCAGAATATAGGGGGTGCTGTCACATCAGTGCAGTGTATAGGGGCGCCGTCATATCAGTGCAGTATATAGGGGCGCTGTCACATCAGTGCAGTGTATAGGGGCGCCGTCACATCAGTGCAGTATATAGGGGCGCTGTCAAATCAGTGCAGTATATAGGGGGCACCGTCACATCACTGCAGTATATAGGGGGTGCTGTCACATCAGTGCAGTGTATAGGGGCGCTGTCACATCACTGCAGTATATAGGGGGCGCCGTCACATCACTGCAGTATATAGGGGCGCCGTCACATCAGTGCAGTATATAGGGGCGCGTCACATCAGTGCAGTGTATAGGGGGCGCTGTCACATCAGTGCAGTATATAGGGGGCGCCGTCACATCAGCGCTGTATATAGGGGCACGTCACATCAGTGCAGTGTATAGGGGTGCTGTCACATCAGTGCAGTGTATAGGGGGCGCCGTCACATCAGCGCTGTATATAGGGGCGCCGTCACATCAGTGCAGTATATAGGGGCGCTGTCACATCAGTGCAGTATATAGGGGTGCTGTCACATCAGTGCAGTATATAGGGGCGCTGTCACATCAGTGCAGTATATAGGGGGCGCCGTCACATTACTGCAGTATATAGGGGGCGCCGTCACATTACTGCAGTATATAGGGGGTGCCGTCACATCAGTGCAGTGTATAGGGGGCGCCGTCACATTACTGCAGTATATAGGGGGCGCCGTTGCACACCTGCCCTTCTTGGCTCCCGTCCGTCTGTACATTATCGGTTCCGCTTGTGCCGTCAGCGCCTCCTTGTTCTTGGGGACAGGACCCTGTGACAGTTGGGTCCCGTCACCTTTTCTGGTTGCTGTCATTGTCCTTCACTGTCTTTGAGATTCACGGTTTTCAATCCCAGGATTATCGTATAATCATCCGGTGCGGGGCCGGAGGTGACAGTGTACAGTGCTGTATATGGGGGTCTGGGGCCTGAAACATGCGCTGCACTACTGCTGCACACTGGAGAGTCCTGGGCAGAAAAAACACCCAGGAGGCGGCACAGCAGCACGGATCCAGCAGAGGAACAGCTACAGCGTAACATGACAGTGTATCACTGTACAGTGCAACAATCAATGAGTGGAACAAGCTGCCACGAGAAGTGGTGAGTTCTCCTTCAATGGAAGTCTTCACACAGAGGCTGGACAGACATCTGACTGGGATGATTTAGCGAATCCTGCTTTGAGCAGGGGGTTGGACCAGATGGCCCAGGAGGTCCCTTCCAACTCTACCATTCTATGATTCTATGAATCACTGCACTGCACAGTGTAAGTACACAACACTGGCTGCAGCACGGTGCTGCATAAGGAGCGCGCCTCTGACTGTGGTGCCCAGTGCCCAGCTTCTCCCCTCGGTGAGGCAGTAATTGGGATGCCCTGTCATCTAATGGTTCTTAAAGGGGAGGTTTCTACAGTCACACCTGCAGGGGTTAAATGCAGGTGCCGGGGCAGTCGCTTCCTTTTTGGAAGCTTTTGTCGCACCCTCTCTTATAGATGTCAGTGGGGTGTAAATTGCCATACTAACTGGCGGATATATGTGTGTATATATATATAACTAATACTAAGTCACAGCGGAAGAGGGCAAAGGTCGTGACTAGAGTTGAGCGACTTTGGTCGGATCGGGTTTCATGAAACAAAATTTGTTTCAGATGAAACTCGTCCGACTAGGGCAAAAAAAGTCGGAGTTTCGTCCGAAACCTATTCCCCATTGACTTGCATTGGGGTTGGGTTTCGGACGAAACTCCGACTTTTTTTGCCCTAGTCGGACGAGTTTCATCTGAAACAAATTTTGTTTCATGAAACCCGATCCGACCAAAGTCGCTCAACTCTAGTCGTGACCGCTCGTTGGCCAGTTGCCCGCTGATCGTGGGCAGGGTCTCAGGCCATGAGCCGCCCGTTATGAGGTGTAATTGCCTTTCTCTGTTTATGTCAATAATAAACTGAGCGACCTGTTCTCCCATCCAGGCCCGGCTGTGTGTTCATTAGGGGACTGGTGGGGGGGGGAGGCACAGACACTGGGGTCTCCTCAGTGTCACCGCACTGTGCACCATGACAGTGTCTCTCCACAGTGTAACCACATTACGGTTCTCTGCAGCGGACGTGTCAGGGTGCAGTCACCCCGGGTGGTCTGTGCCCCTCATCTGTGAGAATGTGACGGGGTCAGGACGGTTTTTAGTCAGTTCCTATCAGTGGAGACTAGAGTTGAGCGACTTTGGTCGGATCGGGTTTCGTGAAACCCGAATGAAACAAAATAAGTTTCAGATGAAACTCGTCCGACTAGAGCAAAACAAAGTCGGAGTTTCGTCCGAAACCCGACCCCAATGCAAGTCAATGGGAAATAAAAGTCGGACGAAACTCCGACTTTTTTTTGCTCTAGTCGGACGAGTTTCATCTGAAACTTATTTTGTTTCATTCGGGTTTCACGAAACCCGATCCGACCAAAGTCGCTCAACTCTAGTGGAGACATTCAGGGCTGCAGCGCCTCACAGGGACCAGCAGGGGGCGTGGAACTCCCAGGGAATCACAGCAGGACGCAGCGCACTGTTAACCCCTGCAGCGCTGTCTGCCTGAGACCTCTTGATACATTATGGACATTGTGTATGGGATTATTATACTGCCTCTGTACAAACCCCTGGTTACACCGCACATGGAGGACTGTGTACAGGAAGGATAAAATGGAACTAGAGCGAGTAAAATTAATAAAGGGGATGGGGGAACTACAATACCCAGAGAGATGAGCAAAATTAGGATTATTTAGTCTAGAAAAAAGACGACTGAGGGGCGATCTAACAACCATGTATAAGTATATAAGGGGACAATACAATTATCTGTTTATACCAAGGAAGGTGACGGTCACAAGGGGG
The DNA here is from genome assembly GCF_039654945.1 of Dendrobates tinctorius. Lineage (NCBI taxonomy): Eukaryota > Metazoa > Chordata > Amphibia > Anura > Dendrobatidae > Dendrobates > Dendrobates tinctorius. The sequence goes on along the minus strand of NW_027361722.1, from coordinate 120,717 downwards.
CATTCTCTGCGTCTGGGGGAGAGAAGGTTTCTCCACCAACGTAGAAGAGGATTCTTTACTGTTAGGGCAGTGAGAATCTGGAATTCCCTGCCTGAGGAGGTGGTGATGGCGAACTGAGGGGTTCAAGAGAGGCCTGGATGTCTTCCTGGAGCCTAACAATATTGTATCTTACAGTTATTAGGTTCTTTAGAAGGACGGAGATCTGGGGATTTATACTGATGGAATATAGGCTGAGCTGGAGTGACACAGGGCTTTTCCTGACCTTGGTCACTATGTTCCTATCACTGAGGCTGGGGGTCCCTCCCCAAGGCTGGGGGTCCCTCCACGTAGACCCCACTCCTGGCCCTGTCTGCAGCCTGGTAACGTGGCGCTCCTCCATCACTGGCGGACACACAGCGGAGCAGACGCCCCATGATCGCCCCGTGGTCAGACACTTTCGGGCCCCTCCTGACCGGAGGCCGCCATTGTCCTCGGCAGCAGACACTGGTTACACAGGATGCGCTGCCGACATTGCTGACTTTTGTGCAGACCTCTCCCCCAACTGCTGAGCGTCTCCTCGCTTCTCAGGTGATCGTCCATCTGTCTATACCATAAGATTATTGGAGAACAACGTTCCCAGAAATCACCCCGATCATGTGATCGCCCCTTTACTGTAGGTGTCTGTGCACCAGGTGCTGCTGACTATGAGGGGGTTTCTCCCCTATGTCCAGTGCACTCTGTAATCCTCCCTGTTATTCAGGTGAATGTGATGGCACTGTATATGGGGCGTGCTGTGGATGGCACTGTATATGGGGCGTGCTGTGGATGTCAATGTACATGGGGTGCAATGCACTGTGGATGTCACTGTATATTGAGTTACTGTGTATTTCACTGTATGTGGGGTGCACTGTAGATATTACTGTATCCCACAATGTCTGTCCGCCATTTCATCCTTCTTCTCCGCTTGATTTCTAAAACTTAATTTGGACAAAACAGAATTCATCATCTTTCCCCCATCTCACATGACCCCCCCAATGGACCTATACATTAAAGTAAACGGCTGCCCACTCTCCCCAGTCCCACAAGCTCGCTGCCTCGGGGTAATCCTTGATTCTGATGCCTCCTTCAAACCACATATCCAAACCCTTTCCACTTCCTGCCGACTTCAACTCAAAAGCATTTCCCGATCCGTACATTACTCAATCAAGAATCTGCAAAAACTATAGTCCATGCCCTCATCATCTCCCGCCTTGACCACTGCAACCTATACATCTATGACCTCGTCTCCCGGTACTTACCTGCACGAAACCTCCGATCCTCACAAGATCTCCTCCTCCACTCACCTCTTATCGCCTCTTCCCACAATCGCATACAAGATTTCTTCCGTGCTGCCCCCTACTCTGGAACTCTCTACCCCATCATATCAGACTCTCGCCTACCATGGAAACCTTCAAAAGGAACCTGAAGACCGACCTCTTCCGACAAGCCTATAACCTGCAGTAACCACCGATGCACCAAACTGCTGCACGACCAGCTCTGCCCTCACCTACTATATCCTCACCCATCCCTTGTAGACTGTGAGCCCTCGCGGGAAGGGTCCTCTCTCCTCCTGGACCAGTCGTGACTTGTGGTGTGTAAGATTACTGTACTTGTATTTATTATATACACCCCTCCTCACATGTAAAGCGCCATGGAATAAATGGCGCTATAATAATAAATAATAATAATGCAGTCGAGATGTGCAGGGGACTCGAACATAGTATTAGAGCATGCCAAAGTCACACGGTTAGCACCCGAGCATGCTGAGATAACACCTTATCCAATAATAATAAATAATAATATATGGGTGCACTGTGAGTGTCACTGTATACTGGGTGCACTGTGAGTGTCACTGTATACGGGGTGCACTGTGTGTCACTGTATACTGGGTGCACTGTGAGTGTCACTGTATATGGGATGCAAAACACCAGCTGCGGAGACACCATAACATGTTTCTCAACGCAAGCAATGACTAGCCAGGTCTTTCCCCGGGAAGGAACAACCACGGGAAGGGCAGTCTCCAATGAAGGAAACCACCTATGCCAAAACATGGTATCCATCCACAGACAGCTGTTTTGGGGTATTTGCCCCTCATCAGTGTGGAGTAGGAAACTGGCCAGTAGGAGCAATGCCTAGTAGAAGACTGTGAAAAATGAGGATGATTGACCTCATGGAGATCAACATCCGACACTGCGGAGACACCATCACGTGTTTCTCAACGCAGTGATTCTGATGTTGATCTCCATGAGTTCATTCATCCTCATTTTTCACTGTATATAGGGTGCACTGTGTATTTCACTGTATATAGGGTGAACTGTGCATGTCTCTGTACATGGGGTGTGTCTGGTATATAGGACACTAGTGATGTGTAGACAGGAGGTAGTGACACAGATCACGGTACAGTATGTCCTGGAGGAGGGGGCTGGAGCTGCAGTGGGGAGATGGAGCTGCAGAGTAGAGACATCCAGCTCCAGGCACACAGCGCTGCTTGGACATAACACCGTGAGGCGCCACTGTGCTGCTAGTGCCGCTGTTTGTGTTCTCTTCCCTCACCTCGGGAGGCGCAGCGGTGGCTGTAATGGGGTCACATGTGAAATACACTGGATACTGCAGAGCTCCAGACAAATGATCACCCGCCCGACAGTCTAAACATCCCGTAACCTGTCCCAGACGGGTCACAGCGGGCGTCAGAAAAGCATCCGAGCACGAGTCCGGAGGTCCAGCCAGATAGTGGCCAGAACGCGAGCGCCGAGTCCGGGCCGGTGACTTCCCCGCTCCCTGGGGTCCGGGACTCTGACAGTGTACAAAATATCAGGACCGTGGCGGGTGTGAGGAACATCTGGGAGAGGGGCGTCAGTCCCACAGTCCACACACAGTGCCTTGCGAAAGTATTTGGCCCCCTGGAATTTCTCAACCTTTTCCCACATATCATGCTTCAAACATAAAGATACCAAATGTAAATTTTTGTGGAAATTCAAAAACTGAAGTGGGGCGTGCAATATTGTTCGGCCCCTGTAACTTAATACTTTGTTGCGCCACCTTTTGCTGCGATTCCAGCTGCAGTCGCTTGGGGTTTGTCTCTATCAGTTTTGTACATCAAGAGACTGAAATTCTCGCCCATTCTTCCTTGGCAAACAGCTCGCGCTCAGTGAGGTTGGATGGAGATCGATTTTGGTTTCATCTGAGCAGAGCACCTTCTTCCACATGTTTGGTGTCTCCCAGGTGGCTTGTTGCAAACTTTAAACAACACTTTTTATGGATATCTTTGAGAAATGGCTTTCTTCTTGCCACTCTTCCATAAAGGCCAGATTTGTGCAGTGTACGACTGATTGCTGTCCTATGGACAGACTGTCCCACCTCAGCTGTAGATCTCTGCAGCTCATCCAGAGTGATCATGGGCCTCTTGGCTGCATCTCTGATCAGTCTTCTCCTTGTTTGAGATGAAAGTTTAGAGGGACGGCCGGGTCTTGGTAGATTTGCAGTGGTATGATACTCCTTCCATTTCAGTATGATTGCTTGCACAGTGCTCTTTGGGATGTTTAAAGTTTTGGAAATCATTTTGTATCCAAATCCGGCTTTAAACGTCTCCACAACAGTATCACGGACCTGCCTGTTGTGTTCCTTGGCCTTCATGATGCTTTCTGTGCTTCAGACAGAACCCTGAGACTATCACAGAGCAGGTGCATTTATACGGAGACCTGATTACACACAGGTGGATTATATTTATCATCATTAGTCATTTAGGACAACATTGGATCATTCAGAGATCCACAATGAACTTCTGGAGTGAGTTTGCTGCACTGAAAGTAAAGGGGCTGAATAATATTGCACGCCCCACTTTTCAGTTTTTGACTTTCCACAAAAATTTAAAATAACCAATAAATTTCGTTCAACTTCACAATTGTGTCCCACTTGTTGATTCTTCACCAAAAATTTACATTTGGTATCTTTATGTTTGAAGCCTGATATGTGGGAAAAGGTTGAGAAGTTCCAGGGGGCCGAATACTTTAGCAAGGCACTGTATATCTGTGTACTACAGGGACCGTGGATGTGAAGAACATCAGGGAGAGGGGCGTCAGTCCCACGACAAGATGATTACAGGCTTGAGTGCAGCCATCACTGACGCGTTTTGGTCGCCATCCTGCTGCTCTCATCACATTGTCATCTGCCTGATGGCGGAAGTGACACCTGCTGAGGAGACCGCCGTCCGCCCCATGTGCGCGAGTACTGGTGTCGTCTCCGCTGCCGCTTACACTGGTATGATGGCGGTAAACGCAGTAGCGCTGCTTTCTGCCTGGCGTCTTCTGAGATGACCCGGCCTGTATGCGTCCCCTCTCCTCTGGGACCTGCTTCTTCCTTTTTTTTGTCACCTGGCGCCACCTTATTCTTTTCGCGGATGGCACTGGTGATGGCGGGACATCGGGACCAGAAGCTAAAGGCGGCACAGGCTTTGTCCAGCCAGATAGGGTTGCTGGGACTTGTAGTGTCATCTAGTCTGGGGCATTATATGCGTGTGCTGGAGTAATCAGTTCCCTCCTGTGGCCGATAGGACCGCACCGCTCCTCCCAAACCAGCGGTTACCGCTGAAAGCAGCCGATCTCCTTCTTCTCTGGTCCGATCCTGACCATTAACTATGTAAGAAAAATCAGGTCACAGTGAGAGTCCTGTGATCGTGTCGGCTCAAAACGCATCAGTGGCTTTTTCTTTATGTCTGTTGATGTGATTCTATCACAATGTACAGGCAGTCCGTGCACAGTGAGACGGGGGTAAAATGCGTTAGCGGTGGCTAATTCCTTCTGAAATGACCCAATGATGAAGAATCAATCGCAACAGACAATCAGTACACAGAACTCCAGCTGGTTGGCTTGGAACGCGTGGATATTTCTTGGCGTTTCTCAAACCTGACTGAATATGGCGGAACTTTTCCCAGTGTAACATCAGCCTGAACCCAACCAAAGTTTAGTAAAGTATGATCACGTTGGCTTGAAACGCGTCAAGGAACCAATCACAATGTAAAATCTATCAGTAAGCGAGAAGATCTTTCTTGGGGTCATCTCTGAAGATGCCAATAAGAAGCCACCACTAGCGCATTTCAAGCCAACGTGAGCGATCTGTGTACTAATCCCAGATCATGATGTCGCCATCAGACATGATCCGTGTATGATAGGAGTTGGATCGTTTTGGCTTGAAGTGCGCCACTACCTCATTTACATGACGCCGGATGGAGGAGCTGGTCACAGTGTAAGGTCAGCCCCAATGCAGGCAGGACCAGAGGTCACGGTGGCTTAAAGCGCGTCGGTGCTGGCTTCTTTCTGTTGATGGCTCTCAGCCTATGGATGGACGTCGGCACCTTTTATCATTACTTTAATAGTGACTGGAGACCTAACATTTCTCATAGCTGAGGGTTTGCTACAAATATTTCCAGCCTGTGACGTGTGTTGCGTACATTGAGGGTATACAGCAGGACACATACCCCAAGTATACGCCGTCGCCGATCACCCCTGAACGTGTCGCCCTGAGGCGCTGACTGCCGGGGAGAACACCTGAATATTCCGTGAGCTCATCAGTCTGATTGTCTGCAGCGTTAGGTGCTCAGTGACTGCAACCCGACATGGCGATATCACACAACATTGTATCAGGCAGTATGGTACCCAGGGGAGGGGCTCACACGCTCCGCGATCACGAGACCCCGCCCACAGTGCAACCGCAAACCGCCAGACAAGACCTCTGACCCTCCAGCCTCCATTATGGGGTGTCTGAATTATTGCAAAAACATATCGCTCCAAAATAATTGGGGTCATCACATAAAAAGGGTCAGTGTGAACGGTGCAATGATTAAAGCGCAGCGCCACATCTAACAGCAATGTATATATGACGAGCAACCATGTAATGCACGGACCCCAAGTTACATCACGTCCTATACTCCAGTCACCTCCAGAGCTGCAGTCACAATTCTGCTGTTACATCACGTCCTACACTCCAGTCACCTCCAGAGCTGCACTCGCTATTCTGCTGTTACATCGTGTCTTATCCTCCAGTTACCTCCAGAGCTGCACTCGCTATTCTGCTGTTACATTGTGTCTTATCCTCCATTCATCTCCAGAGCTGCACTCCCTATTTTGCTGTTATATTGTGTCTTATTCTCCATTCACCTCCAGAGTTGCAGTCACTATTCTGCTGTTAGCTTATCCTCCATTCACCTCCAGAGCTGCACTTACTATTCTGCTTTTACATCATGTCTTATCCTCCATTCACCTCCAAAGCTGCAGTCACTATTCTGCTGTTACATGTCTTATCCTCCATTCACTTCCAGAGCTGCAGTCACAATTCTTCTGTTACATCGTGTCTTATCCTCTAGTCACCTCCAGAGCAGCAGTCACTATTCTACTGTTACATGTCTTATCCTCCAGTCACCTCCAGAGCTGCAGTCCATATTCTGCTGTTACTTCACGTCTTGCTCTGGGCTCTGGTTACAGCCCCTACAGGACACATCGTCTGTGTGCAGTGCATTATGTCTGTCAGTTCAGAGTTGCCATATTCCTAGTGACAGAAGAATTATGATTGCAGCTCTGGATGTGGAGCAGTTTCTCGCTGACCTGTAGGACGATGCCGGTGTTATGTTCTCACCTGCTCATCTGCGTTTCTGCTTCTTCCTTGTAGATTCTGAGCAGAGCACCAGCTCGGACACTGAGGTCCTGGCGGAGAGGACATCCTGCTCCTATGAGACCTGCCCGGAATTGGCTCCTTCTCGAGTCCCCGACCCCCAGCCATTATTGGTGTCTTCTATGGATGAGATCCAGGTGGAGCTGCAATGTGCCGACCTCTGGAAGAGGTTCCACGACATCGGGACCGAGATGATCATCACCAAAGCTGGCAGGTGAGCAGGACGCAGAAGCAGCAGACCTTAGTGTATATTTGTAAGGACTTCTGTGTGCCATAGACTCTGCCTGACTACCTGACACCCAGAGGTGAAACGTCCGGTCACTGATGACGAGGATGACGAGTGATGAATCTTCCTGATGGCCCAGGAGCCTCCTGTCAGGTCACTGGTGATCTAGTAGAATAATGCTGCGTCTTGATGACTCAGTGGTATACTGTCCAGGCCTCGGTGATCTAGTAGATTAACGCATCTCCATGTTGGTGGTGCTCTTGTGATCTAGTAGTGTAGTATTCATGACTTGTGATCTGGTGGTGTAGTGTCTATGACTTGTGATCTGGTGGTGTAGTATTCATGATATATAGAACTTGTAGTAGGATAGGGTTAAGTGTAGGAGGGGCTGCTGCGAGTTAAGGTTAGAGTAGAAGTGAAGCTAGTCACACAGGACCAGGGTGCCCGAAGTGTCCATATGGGCTATAAGCCCAGGATGGCTCGGCAGCCACGCAACGTTAAGCAGCGACAGTCCAAGTTTTCCACTGGACATCAATACAGTGGGCCAGAACAGTAGAAGATGTGGCGACTCGTTTTCATGGCTTGTGACATGGTGGTGTAGTATCTATGACTTCTAATACGATGGTGTGATATCCATGACTTGTGATCCTGTCGTGTAGTATACATGACTTGTGATCTCTAACCTTCCCTTCATCTCTAAACTCCTGGAACACCTGGTCCACTCCCGTCTTATCTGCTATTTCTTTGATAACTCTCTTCTCGACCCTCTCCAATCCGGTTTCCGCTCTTTACACTCTACTGAAACTGCCCTCACTAAAGTCTCTAATGATCTACTAACAGCTAAATCTAATGGTCATTACTCCATGCTAATTCTCCTGGATCTCTCTGCAGCATTCGACACTGTGGATCTTCAGCGCCTCCTCACTATGCTCCGTTCCATTGGCCTCAAGGACACCGTCCTCTCCTGGTTCTTCTCCTATCTCTCCGACCGCTCCTTTACTGTATCTTTTGCTGGTTCCTCCTCCTCTCACCTTCCCCTTACTGTTGGGGTTCCTCAAGGATCAGTCCTAGGCCCCCTCCTCTTCTCTTTGTACACTGCCCCTATTGGTCAAACAATCAGCAGATTTGGTTTCCAGAACCATCTCTATGCTGATGACACCCAATTATACGCTTCTTCTCCTGACATCACGCCAGCCTTTCTAGAAAACACCGGCGATTGTCTAAACGCTGTGTCTAACATCATGTCCTCACTATATCTGAAACTGAACCTGTCAAAGACTGAACTCCTTGTGTTTCCTCCCGCTACTAATGTACCTATACCCGACATTGCCATTTCCGTGTGTGGTTCCACTATTACTCCCCAGCAACATGCACATACGATCACTGGCTCACTTGTTATTATCTGCACCTCAAAAAACATTTCTAGAATTCGACCTTTTCTTACTTTTGACTCTGCAAAAACTCTTACTGTTTCTCTTATTCATTCTCGTCTAGACTATTGTAACTCTCTTCTAATCAGTCTCCCTCTTACCAAACTCTCCCCTCTCCAATCTGTCTTGAATGCTGCAGCCAGCATCATATTCCTCGCCAGTCGTTACACCGATGCCTCTACCTTGTGCCAGTCATTACACTGGCTACCCATCCACTCCAGAATTCAGTATAAACTTATTACCCTCACCCACAAAGCTCGCCATGGCTCAGCACCACCCTACATCTCTTCCCTCGTCTCAGTCTACCACCCTACCAGCGCCCTCCGTTCTGCTGATGACCTGAGGTTAGCATCCTCAATAATCAGAACTTCCCAATCCCGTCTCCAAGACTATACACGTGCTGCGCCAATTCTTTGGAATGCACTTCCCAGGTCAATACGAGTAGTCCCCAATCCCCACAATTTTAAGCGTGCCCTGAAGACGCATTTATTCAGACTGGCCTACCGCCTCAACACATTAACCTAATCTATCCCTGTGTGGCACAGCCAAAAGTTTTACCATAACCAGGTTCCCCGCATCATGTTCCCACATGCTTTATGCATCCATTAGCCCTCTGTGTCTGTACTGTTACACACTTAACATTATGGCTGGTCCATACAATCAGGGCAACTGTTACCACCCACCTTTCGTGTCTCCCTCTTTCCTCATAGACTGTAAGCTTGCGAGCAGGGCCCTCACTCCTCTTGGTATCTGTTATGATCTATGTGATTATTGTTATGCTGTAATGTCTATTGTCTGTACAAGTCCCCTCCGAAATGTAAAGTGCTGAGGAATATGTCGGCGCTATAGAAATAAAATTTATTATTATTATTATTATTATTATTATCTGGTGGTGTAGTATCCATGGCTTGTGTCAGGAAATATGATGTAATTCTTATTGTTCCAATTACACCTACAGTGCTTCGGCTGCAGCTCCCTGGTTTCTGATTGACATGCGGCCCCTTCCCCCATTGGTTTGTAAAGTACACTGAGCTCACCAACATCCCCCCTTCACAGCTGCATGCCCCCTCCGTCTGCCTGTGTAATTCTGTACCACTCTTTCCCCTTCCCTCGGGAATGTGGTTTGGTATCAGCTAATTCAGCCTTTGTTTAAAAGCACATGGTTTTGGAAGTTCCTTTGTTCCCTCAAACTTGAATCTAATAATGCAGATTGGGCATAGATGCAGCAAACGTATATTTTTGGAATCTGCATGATCAAGGCTATTCACGACAGCGTTTAGTGATCTCCTCGCTCACCAGAAACTGAGAAAAAGGTATATGCTTCCCAGTAATACCTAGAGATATGATGTTTAGTCTCAAACGAAAGATGATATTGTGAGCAGACATATAATACTTTGTCGTCCCTCTACGAGCTTCCCCCCAAGAGTTATGGCCAATAGAAGGTTTTTCATAACTTTCCAAACAGGGCGTATCCAGCCACCCAGTGAGGTCAGTACGGGGAAGTCCCTAAGTTTATGGGCCAACTATAAAACAGGAGCAGCCATTTTGCAGCTTTATAACATACCCCCCACGTCCTCTGTGCCAAAATGTACTCTACCTTATGGGTTGGCTCCTGACCGGATATTGATTTTAATTGTAGATCGAGGAGCTGATGGCAGCAAAGTGTTCTGAGGTATTTGGGAGATTCTGGCAGTGACGGAACAGAGGTTTTATATGTATATTACCCGCCTGAGACTGGGGATATACATACCGCTCTCACTGCAGAGTGCCCAATAGCCAGCACACAGCAAGGCAGCCTTTCTGGCGCCTGCTTATCCTAGGTGTAGTTCCCTGACAGACCTGAGGGTAAAGGGGTGCCAGAGAGCTGCAAGTTCCTAAACCGGAGCTGGAAAGTGGGATATAATAAATCCCTGACAACCACACCCCCAGTTCATTACAGCTTGTGATCCAGTAGTGTAGTATCCATGGCTTGTGATCCAGTAGTGTAGTATCCATGACTTGTGATCTGGTGGTGTAGTGTCTGACTTGTGATCGAGTGGCATAGTATCGATGACATAGGATCTGGTGGTGTAGTTTTCATGGCTTGTGATCTGATGGTGTAGTATCCATGACTTCTAATCCAATGGTGTAATATCCATGTCTTGTGATCTGGTGGTATGGTATCCGTGTCTTGTGATCTAGTGGTATAGTATCAATGACTTGTGATCTGGTGGTGTAGTATCTACAACTTGTGATCTGGTGGTGCAGTATCCATGTCTTGTGATCTGGTGGTATGGTACCCATGTCTTGTTATCTGGTTGTGTAGCATTGATGACTTATGATCTGGTTGTGTAGTATTGTGATCCCGTGGTGTAGTATCTATGTGTTGTAATTCGGTGGTGTAGTATCCATGACTTGTGATCTGGTGGTGTAGTATCGATGACTTGTGATCTGGTGGTGTAGAATCCACAACTTGTGATCTGGTGGTATGGTATCCTGTCTTGTTATATGGTTATGTGTTATTGATGACTTATGATCTGGTGGTGCAGTATTGTGATCCAGTGGTGAAATATCCATGTCTTGGGATCTGGTGGTGTAGTATTGTGATCTGGTGGTGTAGTATCTATGTGTTGTAATTCGGTGGTGCAGTATCCATGACTTGTGATCCGGTAGTGTAGTATCTATGATTTGTGATCCGGTGGTGTAGTATCCATGACTTGTGAACTTGTGATCTGGTGGTGTAGTTTCCATGACTTGTGATCCGGTGGTGTATCATCCATGACTTGTGATCTGGTGGTGTAGTATCCATGACTTGTGAACTTGTGATCTAGTGGTATAGTTTCCATGACTTGTGATCTGGTGAAGTAGTGTCCATGAATTGTGATCTGGTAGTGTAGTGTCCATGACTTGTGATCTGGTGGTGTGTAACCATGACTTGTGAGCTGGTGGTGTAGTATCCATGACTTGTGATCCGATGGTGTAGTATCCATGACTTGTGATCCGGTGGTGTAGTATCCATGACTTGTGATTGAGTGGTGTAGTATCCATGACTTGTGATCCGGTGGTGTAGTATCCATGACTTGTGATCTGGTGGTCTAGTATCAATGACTTGTGATCCAGTGGCGTAGTATCAATGACTTTTGAACTTGTGATCCGGTAGTGTAGTGTCCATGACTTGTGATCTGGTGGTGTAGTATCCATGTCTTGTGACTTGTGATCCGGTGGTGTCCTGTGGTGTAGCATCCATGACTTGTGATCCGGTGGTGTAATATCCATGACTTGTGATCCTGTGGTGTAGCATCCATGACTTGTGATCTGGTGGTGTACTATCCATGACTTGTGATCCGGTGGTGTAGTATCCATGACTTGCGATCCGGTGGTCTAGTATCAATGACTTGTGATCTGGTGGTGTAGTATCCATGACTTGTGATCTGGTGGTGTAGTATCCATGTCTTGTGACTTGTGATCCGGTGGTGTCCTGTGGTGTAGCATCCATGACTTGTGATCCGGTGATGTAATATCCTTGACTTGTGATCCTGTGGTGTAGCATCCATGACTTGTGATCTGGTGGTGTACTATCCATGACTTGTGATCCGCTGGTGTAGTGTCCATGACTTGTGATCCGGTGGTGTAGTATCCATGACTTGTGATCCGGTGGTGTAGTATCCATGACTTGTGATCTGGTGGTGTAGTATCCATGACTTGTGATCCGGTGGTGTAGTATCTGGGTCACCCTCCCAGGGCCGTGGGGTACTCGGTACCGGGCCGGTGTCAGCGGGATGTGTCACAGCAGCGGTGATCCGGTCCGTGGCCCTGGGCGCCCAAGTAATGGGGGAATGTAGTTAATGGAATGGAATAGTTCGTGACGCCACCTGTGGTGCTCGGCAAGTGAGATGTTAGGCCGACGCTGCATGCGGATCCTCTGGGGCTGGTGGTGTGCTGCAGCATAGATGGTGTAGCTCCCCACAGGTGAAGCTGTAGCCCCAGGGCCGTGTAGTTGCAATGGATGAGGAGAGGCGCAGGCGGTGTAAAGGATGGTACCCAGATGTAGCGGTGCTGAGCGGGTTGACGCAAGAATGAATGGAGGACACCGGGGCTTGTAGTTCCAAAGCTTTACTCACAGTCTGCGGTACACAAGGGTGCCTGCCTCCGGGCCGTGTCCTCCGGGTCAGAGACTCAGTCAACCTCCAGGCAAGATGGAATGCTCCCCTCCAACACTCCGCCAACATGTACCTTTCTGAATGTCTCCTCTTATAGCGCCTTTAAGTGTGAAGTACTCCTAGTACTGAGTTACACTGGAGTTCCTCCTGACTGATGTTCCCAAGAACTCTACTTGTACGGCAGACAGCTGTAGCCTGCTTCAGGGACTCCTTACTCCTGAGTCCCGGCTCTCTATCCAATTGCTGTTGTGCCCCAAGTCTTAGATGGGAGTAGTGCATTTACAGCCAACTACTCCATCAGTGTCTGCTGCAGAACCATAAGTGTCCATACAACCTCGGGGACCAGGCCCCGGTCTTGCGCTGAGAACCTATAGGCAGGGTTCCTCTTCTAACCCACGTCCTCTCTGTTCTCCTTACTCCTTCGTTCCGTACTTGTCTTTCTCTCTCTTATGGAAGATCAGGTTTCAGTTCTACGTCTTTCTCCTTCTTTTCCTTTCCCGTGCCAGCTGGCTCAGATCACTGAGGCAGCTGCAGCACTCCTTCCTCCATCCCTTCTTCCAAGGATCCTCACTCCTGTCTGAGTGACTTCCTACCCGACTGACCTTCTGTCAGGCTGACCTGTCATCCTACACTTTCCCACTCTTTTATGGATCTCAACTCCACCCACCTCCCAGCATGTCCAGTGTCCGAAGCAGGGAACCATCTGTAAGCACTGAGCCGCAATGTGGTTGTGCAGAACTACCCTGTTGTGTAGGGTGCGAGTGTTGGAGTGTGGAAAGGAGTTCCCACCTTACCTGGATGGTGGGGCACTACACCTTAGGAGAAGGTGCAGTACTTCTGTGGCGACTGAGCCTCAGTGGCACCACATATCCATGACTTGTGATCCGGTGGTGCAGTGTCCATGACTTGTGATCTGGTGGTGTAGTGTCCATGACTTGTGATCTGGTGGTGTAGTATCAATGACTTGTGATCCGTTGGTGTAGTGTCCATGACTTGTGATCCGGTGGTGTAGTGTCCATGACTTGTGATCTGGTGGTGTAGTGTCCATGACTTGTGATCTGGTGGTGTAGTGTCCATGACTTGTGATCCGGTGGTGTAGTGTCCATGACTTGTGATCTGGTGGTCTAGTATCAATGACTTGTGATCCGGTGGTGTAGTGTCTATGACTTGTGATCCGGTGGTGTAGTGTCTATGACTTTCAGGGACATGACAATGTTATGATGTTCCTCCATTTCTTTTCTCAGACTGATGAGTATCCGCAGCTTCGGCTGTGATCGGTGCGGGCATCTACTTGTGCCATTTCATTTGTACGGTGGTTGGAGGATGAACGCGTTATTTCGAATGAAGTCTTATTTTACTCCAGTCATATTGCTTGGAGTGGAGGTATATAGATGATGTTTCATTTTTATGGGATGGAGATTGGTTACGTTTTCTTGATTTTTTTTTTTTTCACTATTTTTAGTAATTATATTGGTGTGACGTTTACTTACAATTTTATTGGCTCTAAGGATCTTCTCGGAGGCTGATGGCCGCGTGAGGTCGGATATCGCTCATAAGTGCAGCCATTGATTTCTTTATTGGGAAAGTCGTCATCCCTTGAACCTTGAAGGTGGGATATCTTCTAGACTATTCTGGCGATGTCTCCTTTCAGAGAGAGTCACCTTCTCTATCGGAGGTTCTTGGCTAGAAGATATCCAGAAAGGGTCCTAAGTAAGGATGTATTCCAGGATCGAGGTGACCAATCGCAGAAATATGTTGACAAGTAGATCCAGAGAAGAAACTATGAAGAAAATGAGATGTATTGGCGCCTTTTAATTCTTGTTCTACGGCAGTCTATGACATTTTACATAAATACTGTCCTCTTTTGAAGGCTTACCCTGATTTAAAATCCATTTTAACACAACAACCAAGTATTACCTATCGCTGAGGTTCTAACCTCCATCAAAAACAGGATAGAATTGAGGCTGCAATGACATGGTGAAATACCTGGATAGTGGGCGCTCACCCTTGTGGACGTCCGTTCTGTTCCTTCGCATCTAAAACTAAGGATATTCAAGACCTGGTAGATCATAAATGATACACAATTAAACAATGTATTAATGACCAATAAAAGGGAGATACATATATACATTGCTAACTGCAGCTGCCAAAACTATATATGGTGGACTGGTCAGGAAGGACGCAGGACCTGTAAGCCTCTGAGTACAATTATCGACTTCTACTCTCTAGGGTCCATTCACTAGGCATTAAGGACACTGCTCTTTCCTGGTTCTCCTCCTATCTCTCTGACCGCTCCTTCAGTGTTTTGTTCTCTGGCTCCACGTCATCTCCTCTTCATCTTGCTGTCGGGGTACCTCAGGGCTCAGTCCTTGGCCCCCTTCTTTTCTCTCTCTACACGGCCCCAATTGGACAGACCATCAGCAGATTTGGCTTTCGGTACCATCTTTATGCTGATGACACACAACTATACACGTCTTCCCCCGACCTTACCCCCGCTGTACTACAGAACGCCAGTGACTGTCTGTCCGCAGTCTCCAACATCATGTCTGCTCTCTATCTGAAACTCAACCTCTCCAAAACTGAACTTCTACTGCTCCCACTGTCTACTAACCTCCCTAAATCTGACATTTCCCTCTCCATGGGTGGCACCACAATAACACCCCAGCAGCAGGCGCGCTGTCTGGGTGTTATGTTTGACACCAATCTCTCCTTCACATCCCATATACAATCTCTTGCCCACTCTTGCTGCTTACACCTAAAGAACATCTCTAGAATCCACCCTTTTCTCACCATGGAAACAACAAAAACCCTCACTGTCGCCCTGATCCACTCCCGCCTGGACTACTGCAACGCCCTATTAATTGGCTTCCCTGGCACTCGACCTTCCCCTCTCCAGTCCATACTTAATGCAGCAGCCAGGGTCATCTATCTGACTAATCGGTACTCGAACACGTCCGCTCTTCGCCAGTCCTTACATTGGCTGCCCTTTCATTATAGGATCCAATTTAAAGTACTTGTTCTCACCCACAAAGCTCTCCACAGTGAAGCACCCCCTACATCTCCTCCCTCATTTCTGTCTATAGGCCTAACCGACCGCTGCGCTCTGCAAACGACTTTCGACTAACCTCTGCACTAATCCGCACCTCCCACTCCCGACTCAAAGACTTCTCCCGCGCTGTGCCAATCCTCTGGAATGCTCTACCCCAAGAAATTAGGACTATCCACAATTTGCATAGTTTCAGGCGCTCCCTCAATACATATTTGTTCAGAGCGGCCTATCATGGTGATACACGACTTGTGATCCAGTGGTGTAGTGTCCATGACTTGTGATCGGGTTGTGCAGTGTCCATGCCTTGTGATCCAGTGATGTAAAAACTATAACTTCAGATCCAGAATTATAACATCCATAACATGTGATCCGGTGATATAGTGTCCATTACTTGTGATCCAGTGGCATAGTATAAATTACTTGTGACCCACTAATTGTTTGTCTTTGACTAGGGATCTAGTGTTTTATATCCATAACATATGACATGGTGGTGAATTATTTGTGGCGCCCCTGAGGGCTCAGTCGCCACAGAGGTCCTGCACCTCCTCCTGAGGTGTGGTGCCCCACCATCCACGTAAGGTGGAGACTCCTGACCACACTCCAACACCTGCACCCCACACCACAAAGTAGTGTAGCAAAGCACCTTCAGTGGCTCCCTGCTTGGAGTATAGCAAAGCACCCATTGGTGGCTCCCTGCTTGGAACACAAAATGTGCTGGGAGGTGGGTGGAGTTAGTTCACATTACAAGGAGCGGGAAGAGTTTAGGATGAAAGGTCAGTTGGTTAGAGAGCTGGAGAGAAGAAGATCCCCGGAGAGAGAGATAGATGGATGGAAGTGCTGCAGCAGATCCCAGTGACCTGGGTCTGCTGGCACGGGAGAGGAAGAGAGAGAGCAATGTAGCCTAAAAGCCTGATTCTCCATAGAAAGAAAGACTAGCACAGAACGTGAGGAGTAAAAGAGAACAGAGGACGTGGGTGAGAAGAGAACCCTTCCTAGAAGTTCTAAGCGCAAGGCTGGGGTCCGGTCCCCGAGGTTGTACGGATACTAATGGTCCTGCAGCAGACACCGGAGGTATAGAAGTAGTGACCACTTTATTCCCACACAAGACTTGGGGGCACAACAGCAACTGGATAATGAGCCGGGACTTAGTAGCAAGGAGTCCCCGAAGCAGGCTACAGCTGTCTGCCGTACAAGTAGAGTTCATAGGAACATTGGACAGGAGGAACTCAAGTGTAACTCAGTACTAGGAGTACTTCACTTCAAGGCGCTATAAGAGGAGACATTCAGAAAGGCACATGTTGGCGGAGTGTTGGAAAGGAGTATTCCATCTGGCCTGGAGGTTGACTGAGTCCCTGACCCGGAGGACACGGCACGGAGGCAGGCACCTGTTTGTACAACAGACTGTGAGTAAAGCTTTGGAACTACATGCCCTGGTGTCCTCCACTTATTCCTGCGCCAACCTGCCCAGCACTGCTGCATCCTCTGCGCCTGACACTACACCATCTAGGTGTCACTTCACGTACTCTGCCCTGGGACTACAGCCCTGCCTGTGGAGGGCTATAACATCTTGGCTGCACCACACCATCTGTCCCAGAGGATCTGTCTGCAGCGTCGGCTTACATCCACATTGCCGAACACCATAGGTGGCGTCACAAATCACTTATAAACTTTCACTACCACGAGCACACTGAAACAACCCCCTTTTATAATGGGCGCCCAGGGCCACGGGCCGGGTAACCGCTGCCGTGACATCTCCCATTGAAGCTCATCGGGCCCGGTACCGAGTATCCCACAGCCCTGGGTGTGAGGGCGTCCCATATTCATGGCTTGTGATCCAGTAGGGTGGTTTCTATGATCTATAATTGGTGATCTACTGATTTTGTTTCTATGGTTGGAGAGCCACTGGTGTCATTTCCAGGTAATCTGATGATCAGGAGCAGATCAGGCCTGGGTGTGACAATAAGTTTTTATAGACATCAGCCACCCCCTTCCTTGCGTTGTTGGTATGGTCCACAGACAACGTGTAGCCCTGGATGGAGGACAGGGACATTCTATATGTGATAACAGATCTGGTTCTTTGGGAACAGTCTCCTGAATTGGGTTTCGTAGCACCTGGTCATAAAGTAGGCGTTTCAGGGAAAGTCCTGGACAATTTTTCATTCTTGGGGCTTAAATGTCCCACTTTTTTGCTATGTAAATGTCAGTAGATAAGACAGAAGCTGCAGATACTTCCTAGCTCAGATCTGAGGAGACCTGGAGTCTACGACTCTAACCGGAGAGCCGAGAAGGCGGCGAGGAAGATGTCCGACATCTTGTCATGTGTTTTCTTTACTGAAGACTGAAGTCTCCGCGTGTTTACGAGGAGGTGAAATCTGGGAGGAATTTTCCCTTAATTTTGGATTTGCTATTAATAGACGTGAAGATTAAATAGAAACTCAATCACCCACGAGGGAGCGCTGCTCTGAGGACAAATCCTAATAGACTACAGCAGGAATGTTCCCTACGAAAGGGAAGGAGGAATAAGCAGCCGTGTCGTCACTGCAAAAGTGATATTACATAAAATGCTACAAAGCCGTCCCCTCGTCTGTCCGCTCTCTGCAAGCTGAGTTCTGTCAGCCATGTCGGCTCTTAAATTCTTTTTCCCCTGCTAGAAAGATCCCAGATCCCTGACGGTGAATACACGCTCCTTGGTCAATAACACACGCGCAACCAGCTATCACTTAGATTTAAGACAAGAATCCCAACCGATCAGATCTCTACCAGTCATAGCCCTACTGATCTGATCCCTACCAATCAGATCCCATACTAATCAGACCCCTACTGATCAGATCCCAACCAATCAGACCCCCAGTGTTAAGACCCCTACTGATCAGATCAATGCCAAGCAGATCCCTTTGGAACATAAATTGGGGCTTGATTGGCACAGTTATCAGAACCCTAATGATCGGATCCCTAGTAATCAGACTGCTACCAATTAAACCACAACTAATGAAATTGCTACCATTCTCCTGCTGATCAGACCCCAAACGATCAGGTCCTTATTAATCTGTCTCTTACTGATCAGATTGTTAGTCACTCGTCCTGACTCCAGCGCCGGGCTTTGCGCCCTCTGTGCTTGAGAAATCCAGCAAGAAGCTGTGATATTACTCAATGTCTTTGAAGGCCGGCGTAGGCCGCTATGCACTCCATGAGTATTTAGGTAGTATACTCTGCTACCACGTGTTTATCAAGGGGATATCAACTTTCAATAACGTGGTCCCCAAAGTGTGTAAAGTACATATATCAGGTGCTCAACCTCCCTGCAGTGCCATAACTACAGTCCAAAGGGCCTCAGTGCAAAATTTATACATGGGCCCCTACCTACATGTTGGTCAGATGTATGGGCCCTTGTAGCATTCTAAATCTTATAAAGACATGTGTGATAATTTCCTCCATCCTGGACTAATGTCACCCATCTTAGGCCCCTTCCTAGTATAATGTCTTCCAACCTGGGCCCCTTCAAGTAATAAAGTACCCCCATTATTTGGTCCTTCCAGTAAAAGTATTCCCCATCCTGGACCCTTTCCAGTAATATTGTTTAACATCCTGAGCCCCTTCCTGCTATAATGTCCCCCATTCTAAAGCCCCTTACTGTAATAATGTCCATATCCTGGCCCCGTCCAGTAATATATGTCCCCCTACCTGGTATAATGTCCTCCACCCTGGCCCCTTTCAGTAATAATATTCCCCATACAGGTGTTTTGTCCCCATCCTGGGCACCTTCCTAATATAATGTCCCAGCTTCTGGGCCCCTTCCAGTAATAATGTCCTCCATTTTGGTGTATCGTCCCCATCCTGGGCCCCCTCTAGTAATATATCTCTCCCATCCTGGGACCCTTCCTGGTTTAATGCCCCCATCCTGGCTCCTTCCAATAATATATTCCTAAAAAGTAATATATGACTGCCCATTCTGGGCCCCTTCCTGGTGTAATATCCCAGCTCATGTGCCCATCTTGTAATAATGTCCCATTCTGCCGCTGTTCTCTAACACATTTAACAAAGAAAGAGGAGCTTCTTCTCACCTTCTCCCGCTCCCACGACACGTGCCGTACACTTATATAGCTGGCGCAGAGGCCCACAGCTGACGTTTGGCCTCCTTACGATGGGTGACGCATGACGTTATGGATAGGCACCTACGTCAGCTGCCGGCCTCTGATGGGCTGGGTGAGTCTCTGCGCTGCAATGCATTTCAGCTGAATGAACATCCAAGGATGCACATCCAGCAGAGGTTGGCGCTGGTGGGCCTTGGTGGGGAGGCCGGGGTGATGTTATGCCCCTGCCTCCCTGGGTCCAGCGCTGGCGTCCCGCTGCTGCTCCGCTCCTGGTGTTGTGACTAGAATGGTACCATCACATCAGCAGCACTCATCACCGCTGCAGCCGCTCACTGATGTCCGTGCTTGTGCAGCGGTTGACGGGAGGCTGAGCTCAGTGATTGGATAGTTCAGCACTGGGCCCAGAGAGGGTCATAACCCGCTGAGTTTAAACACTTTATGTAGAGTGACGTCCCACTAAGTTTCAGCTTCAGCCAAGTGTTCATCTCCTGAGATACTCTTGGACTTTATCCAGCCGCCATCTTCACTGTCATCCTCTGTCCAAGCTGTATCCATATACCAGACCACCGTCTCATCTCGGCTCTTCCAGGAGTTGTCCACACCTTTGTCTGCTGTCGAGGAATTTGTTAACAAACTCATCTCTGCTAATATTTGTGCTATTTACATCTACAACTCTGCTGTGTCGAGTTCCTGATAACAAACTCCTCTCAGTTATCCCGGTGCTGCGTCGTCTTCACTATTCTGGTGCAGTCCGCACCTTTGGCTCGGCTGCGTTTAGTGCTTCCTGCTTCGCTTCTTCAGCTGCTGTCCTCGCCCTTCCTTGTGCTGTCTGGCGAGTTCTGCTCCACTGTATAATCTCCTCTGATCGGGGCTGCTCACTCTGACCTACGGCTTAGAGAGGCCACGTCTCCGGAGGATCCCATAACACCGATCCCTAGTGACCACACCCCACTAACCACATGCTAAAGCCCGCCATACACGGTGGATGCCGATCATTTGGCCGGCAGCCATCTGTCGACTCTCACATACACAGGACCCCTATCGATCAGATTCCTACTGATCAGACCCTCATTGATTAGACCTCTATCGATCAGACCCCAACTGATCATCCCTACCAAGCGACTTCTTCCTTCCAGAGTCTGCTGCTCATTTCACGACCATTCAGACCCCTAACGATCAGATCTCTTACGATCACTCGCCTACCATTCTGACCTTTATCAATTAAATCTCTACTGATCAGATCCCAACCGATTAGACCACAAAAAATAAAAAATGTACCAATCCGACTCCTCTGGATCCGACTTTGAATAACATCACTCATGGAGACTAGCCCCCGGAGCTGCACTCACAGTTCTGCTCCCTGTAGCTGAGCTCCGGGTGACTTTTCAGCAGCTGCAGCATTTTCCTCGGTGTAAACCCAATATCTTGAAGAATGCGGCACAGCAGGGAGTTTCTGCACGGACAAGGATCCGGCTAGAGGCAGCTGGCGGATGTGAAGGCCTGCGGCCTGAGACCAAGCGGAGACTTTTACAACTTTTTATTTTACCGTTTCCTTGCGATTGCTGAAGTTGTAGGGTAATCTGAAAGGGATCCCCAATAGTAAACTGCAGGGAGGTGATAATCTGCACGTCTGGAAGAAAACACCAATTAGTCCAAACTTTCGTCCCAGCTGCCAACCCAGACCGCCGCGGTCAAAGATCACGGTGAAGCAAGAAAATAGAAGGCTTCTTGTGTAACCACATTAACCTTCCCTGGATATGACCTTTGTATCCCCAGATCAGACCCGGAGGCTCCACAATGTCCCCTGGAGGGAGGCATGGTGGCAGCCCCTTGGATTCAGCCTCAACCATTTATGAGAATTTTCCATGGACCAACAAGCAAAAATGAAAAGAAGCTTCTGGAAACCTGCAAATTGTCCATGGCGGATCGGATTGGTGCACATTCTATGGTTGGATATATGGAAATATTTATAATGTGTGAAAATGAGAAGAACGACCCCTCCTCTGACAGCAGCCATGTTTTACTTCACCCCCCAGACTGTTTTCACCTTTCTGACCCGGCAATTTTTACAATTCTGACCACTGTCACTTTATGAGGTCATAACTCTGGAGCTTCATCAGATAACGCTGATTCTGACATACGTGACATATTTTAATTTATGGTAGCGTTAAAATTTCTTCGATATATCTTGGGTTTATTTGTGACAAAAACTAAATCTGGCAAAAATTTGGAAAATTTAGCAATTTTCAAACCTTTAGTTTTTTTATGCCCTTAAATCAGAGAGGGGTGTCACACCAAATAGTTAATAACTAACATTTCCCACGTCTACTTTACATCAGCACAATTTTGGAAGCATAATTTTTTTTTTTAGGAAGTTATAAGAGTTAAATGTTGACCCGCGATTTCTCATTTTTACAACAACATTTGCAAAACCATTTTTTCAGAGACCACATCACACTTGAAGTCACTTTGAGGTCGTCTATATGACAGAAAATACCCAAAAATGACACCATTCTATAAACTGCACCCCTCAAGGTGCTCAAAGCCACATTCAAGAAGTTTATTAACCCTTTCAAAAAATTTTTCATTTAGATATAATTTTTTTTACTTTTGCAAGGGTAACATGAGAAAACGGACTATACATTTTGTTGTGTGATTTCTCCTGATATACCACATATGTGGGGGAAATCTACTGTTTGGGCGCACAGCAGGGCTCGGAAGGGAAGGAGGGCCATTTCACTTTTTGAATGTAAAATTTGCTGGCATAATTAACAGTCACTTTGTTGCATTTGGAGAGCCCCTGATGTGCCTAAGCAGTGGAAATTCCCAACAAGTGACCCCATTTTGGAAACTAGACCCCCCAAGGAACTTATCTAGATGTGTATTGAGCACCTTGGACCTACAGGTGCTTCACAGAAGTTTATAATGTAGAGCAGTGAAAATAACAAAATCACATTTTCCCCTAAATAAATTTTGCATTTTGGGAAGGGTGAAAGGAAAAATTGCGCATACAATTTGTTGTGTAATTTCTCCTGAGTGCACAGATACCCAAAATGTGGAGGAAAACAACTGTTTGGGAGCACAGCAGGGCTCGGACTTTTGAATGCAAAATTTGCTGGAATAATTAGTGGATGCCCTGTCCCATTTAGAGAGCCTCTGCTGTGCCTAAACAGTGGAAACTCCCCACAAGTGACACCATTTTCGAAACTAGACCCCTTTGGGACCTTGCCTAGATGTGTATTGAGCACCTTGGACCCCCAGATGCTTCAACGAAGTTTATAACGTTAAGCTGGGAAAATAAAAAAAAAAATCACATTTATCCCAAAAAAATGTTTTTTAGCTGCAAATTTTGTATTTTCACAAGGGCAAAAGGAGAAATGGGACCCCAAAGTTTGTTGTGCAATTTCTCCTGGTTCTTCGATACCCCCATATGTGGTTGAAAACTACTTTTGAGGCACAGTGCAAAGCTCAGAAGGGAAGAAATGCCATATTATAGTGCAGATTTTGCTGCACGTGTTTGAGGGTGCCATGTCACATTGACAGAGCCCATGAGGTGCTGGCTCGCCCCCGTCCCAGGGCTATGGGGTACTCTGTACCGGGTCGGTGTCAGGGGGAAAGTATCACGCCAGCTGTGACCCGGTCCGTGGCCCTGGGCGCCCAATGTCAATGGTGGTGTGTGGTTAATGGAATTGAATAGTTCGTGACGCCACCTGTGGTGTTTGGCAAGGGAAATGTTAAGCCGACGCTGCAGACAGATCCTCTGGGACAGATGGTGGGATACAGCAATGGTGGTATAGCCCTACACAGGCAGGGCTGTTGTCCCAGGGCAGTGTAGACGTGGGGACACTTTGATGGTGTAGTGTCCGGCGCAGGGGATGTAGCAGTGCTGGCGAACGCAAGAAGGAAGGGAGGCCACCAGGGCTTGCAGTTTCAACACTTTACTCACATTTCTTGGTAACCACTGGTGCCTGCTTCCATGCCGTGTCCTCCGGGGCAGAGACTCAATCAACCTCCCGAGCAAGTCAGGCTTCTCCTCTCCAATACTCCGCCAACATGTACCTGTCCTGAAATACTCCGCTATTGCGCCTATTAGTGTGAAGAGCTCCAGTACCGTGGTTACTCTGAAGTTCCTCCTGTCAGATGTTCCTAACAAATCTACTTGTATGACAGACAGCTGTAGCCTGATCAGAGACCTCCTGGATCCCGGCTCTCTATCCGTGTTGCTGTTGTGTCCAAAGTCTTGGATGGGAATAATGCATTTACAGCCAACTACTCCACCGGTGTCTGCTGCAGAACCGTAAGTGTCCATACAACCTCGGGGACCGGGCCCCGGCCTTGCACTGAGAACCTATAGGCATGGTTCCTCTTCCAACCCACAACTCCTCTCTGTTCTCCTACTCCTTCGTTCCGCGCTGTTCCTTCTCTCTCTTATGGAAGCTTAGGTTGCAGTTCTACGTCTTTCTCCTTCTGTTCCTTTCCCGTGCCAGCTGGCTCAAGTCACTGAGGCAGCTGCAGCACTCCTTCCTCTCTCTCCTCTCCTAGGGAGCTAAGGCCAGTCCTCAGCCTCGCCTGACTGACTGCCTTCCTCCGCCTTGAGCTCCCCTCAGGCTGACCTCCTGTCAGCCTGCTCTCAGCCTCTCCTCCAGACTGATCTAAACTCCAATTCTAAACCTTCCCACTCTTTTATATCTAACTCCACCCACCTCCCAGCACATCTCGTGTTACGAAGCAAGGACCCACGAAAGGTGCTCTGCTACCCTCTAAGCATGAAGCCGCAATCTGGTCCATTGCTGAACTATCCTGTGTGTGGGTGCAGGTGTTGAAGTGTGGAAAGGAGTTCCCAACTTACCTAGTTGGTGGGGCACCACACCTTAGGAGAAGGTGCAGTACCTCTGTGGCTACTGAGCCTCAGGGGCGCCACAGTGCCAAAACAGCAGAACCCCCAAAAGTGACCCCATTTTACCAATTAAACCTGTCGATGAATTCATCTAGCGGTGCAGTGATTATGTTGACATCACAGATGTGTCACAAACTTTTATACCAGTGGGCAGTGAAGAAAAAATAATTTACATTTTTACCACCTAGATTGTGTATTAGCCCCAAGTTTTACATTTTCACACTGGGAAATGGGTAAAAAATGGCACCAGAATTTGTCCCACAATGTCTGCTGAATGTAGAAATACCCCATATGTGGCTGTACAGTACTAGTAAGCCATACGGAGAGACTCTGGAGGGACGGAGCACTATTTGAGTCCTGGAGCACAGATTTTCCTAGAATAGTTTGCAGACTCCATATACAAAGCCCCTAAGTGATAGAAAAGAAGAATCCCCTTCAAGTGACCCACATTTTGGAAACTATAACCCTTTGGGAATTTATCTACAGATTTAGTGATGATTTTAGCTCCATGGGTGTTTTCCAGAAACAAGCAACAGTGGATGTTACTGAGTGAAAATTGCAAATTACCGTTGTAGTGACCAGTACACTATAGTGACCAGTGCGTTGTAGGGACCAGTACATTATGCCCAGCCCGGGCTTCTGGAGACACGCACCTGTAAACTAGGTGGGCTCTCATCACTACAGAAATATCAAACATGAGGGTGCTTGTTTAGGCACACTGGGACTTAGAAGGGAGGGGGGTATTTGGATTTGGGAACAGAGAATTTGGTAAATTTCTCTTGGGGAGCGAGGAACCATTTTGCTTTTCCAGAGCCTTTGTGCTATCAGTAAAGTGGAAGCCACTGTTAACATTTGACAGATCTGAGTGAAGACTTGCTTTTTTTGATGATTCAGTTGAAGCTTTTACTGGGAATATTATACATAACATTTGGGATCACAGTTATCCGGCACTCTACACTGAGCACTTACTTTGGGGTTTCCATCTAAATCTCTGAGTGATGTGATTAGGATGAAATCCCCGAGGGATCCATTCACTATAATCAGGCAGCAGAGTAAAGGCCCTTTTACATTTAGCGATGCACCAGCGATTTTGACCACGATATGACGCGGTCAGGATTGCTGGTGCATCGCTAAATGATCGCTAGTGAGCTGCCACACAGGCAGATCTCACAGTGATGCAGCAGCGATACAGCGGTCGTTACTTACCTTTCAGACGCGGCGATCGTGACGTCCTCCCGTCCGCGTCCACGCGTCGTTCGCTGGCGCCAGCAGGAAGCCCAGCAGGAAGCGGCCGACGAGAAATGGAGCCGGTCGATCTTGCGCGATCAGCGATGGACAGCGGGGGAGTCGGTCGGAGGTAAGTATCACACATAGCGATATCGCTATAACTTCACAAATTCAGTGATGTTATAGCGATATTGCGAGCGATGTCGCTATGTGTAAAACCCCCTTTACTCTGGACTCAGTCTGGCCTCTGTTCAGCGGTGTCCTTTTGAGAAGTGCACAAAACTGTGGCCGACGGCACTTTTATGTAATCCTAAAAAGATGGACAACGCTGGATCACGGGTCCTATGGCATCCACAGTGCCTCCATCTGCCTCATTCTGCCAGATGTCCCATCAGAATCACGTATTTCAGAGATTTACATGGAAAACCTGGCGTAAATGCTCAGCGCAGAGTGCAGGGTAAATGTGCACCGAGCCTTACTGCGATCTTTGGGAGGCAGAATGAAAAAATCAACAGCAGGTGAAGAATTGGTATTGTTTATTTTTCTGTCGTTCCTCGTGCGGTATAAGTGATTAGACGACTTTATTCTTCAGGTCGGTACGATTACAGCGATACCAGAATTATATTGGGTTTTTATGTTTGGCTGCTATCACACACGAAAAGATGCCTTTTAGTGCGAAAACTAGTTTTTGCATCACCACATTTTGAGAGCTATAATTTTGTCATATTTCTGCCCACAGAGTCATATGAGGTCTTGTTTTTTGTGGGACGAGCTGTCACTTTTATTGGTACCATTTTCGGGCACATGACATTTTTTGATCACTATCTATTCTGATTTTTGGGAGACAGAATGAACAAAAACCAGCAATTCAGGAATTCCTTTTTGTTTTTTTGTAAGACAGCTTTATTCTCCGGGTCAGTACAATTACAGTGATACCTTATTTATAACTTTTTTTATGTTTTGGCGCTTTTACACAGTAAAAACCTATTTTATAGAAAAAATATTATTTTGCATTGCTTTATTCTGAGAGCTATAACTTTTTATTTTTTGCTGATGGCGCTGTGTGGCGGCTTATTTTTTTGCGGGACAAGATGTTGTTTACAGCTGTATAATTTTTATTTACATCCGTCTTTTTGATCGCATTTTATTGCACTTTTTGTTCAGCGGTATGATGATAAAGCATTGTTTTTTGCCTCGTTTTTAATTTTTTTAATGGTGTTCACTGAAGGGGTTAACTAGTGGGACAGTTTTATAGAGCGGGTCTTTACGGACGCAGCGATACTAAATATGTGTACTTTTATTGTTTTATTTTCTTATTTACATAAATATATTTATTGGAAAATATTTATTTTTTTCTTTATTTGGGGATTTTTTACAAAAATATTTTTACTTTGTTACATTGTCCCAGGATGGGACATCACTATGTTATATCAGATCGCTGATCTGACACTCTGCACAGCAGGGTATCACATCAGGATCTGACAATCAGGTAAGGAGGTGTCTCAGGTCCTGCTCTCTGCAGGCGCTCACAAGCCACCTACCCTGCAGGACCCAGAAGGACCCTGCAGCCATCTTGGGGACGGAGACCTCCATGGAGACCATCAAGATAACGTGATTGCATAGTGTTGTTCTGAGGGAAGCACGTAGGGAGAGTGCTAGCATCGATCGTGGGCGTTGCAGCAGAGTGTCAGCTGTCACAAACAGCTGACACCCTCACCTTATCGCCACAATGCTCAGCGTGAGGCCGCATGATCGGTGCGCCGTACTAGTATTGCTGTTTGTGGGAACGCAATTCCCACAGAGCAGTACTAGCATGGCACATGTCGGGAAGGGGTTACTGAGAGTTTGGGCAGAGACCCATGAAGAGTCTGAGGAACTCCAAAATCATCATGTCCCAGTATACAGTTGTGGCCAAAAGTATTGACACCCCTGCAATTCTGTCAGATAATACTCCGTTTCTTCCTGAAAATGATTGCAAACACAAATTCTTTGGTATTATTATCTTCATTTAATTTGTCTTAAATGAAAAAACACAAAAGAGAATGAAGCAAAAAGCAAAACATTGATCATTTCACACAAAACTCCAAAAATGGGCCGGACAAAAGTATTGGCACCCTCAGCCTAATACTTGGTTGCACAACCAGCCAAAATAACTGCGACCAACTGCTTCCGGTAACCATCAATGGTTTCTTACAATGCTCTGCTGGAATATTAGATCATTCTTCTTTGGCAAACTGCTCCAGGTCCCTGATATTTGAAGGGTGCCTTCTCCAAACTGCCATTTTTAGATCTCTCCACAGGTGTTCTATGGGATTCAGGTCTGGACTCATTGCTGGCCACCTTAGAAGTCTCCAGTGCTTTCTCTCAAACCATTTTCTAGTGCTTTTTGAAGTGTGTTTTGGGTCATTGTCCTGCTGGAAGACCCATGACCTCTGAGGGAGACCCAGCTTTCTCACACTAGGCCCTACATTATGCTGCAAAATTTGTTGGTAGTCTTCAGACCTCATAATGCCATGCACACGGTCAAGCAGTCCAGTGCCAGAGGCAGCAAAGCAACCCCAAAACATCAGGGAACCTCCACCATGTTTGACTGTAGGGACCGTGTTCTTTTCTTTGAATGCCTCTTTTTTTCTCCTGTAAACTCTATTTTGATGCCTTTGCCCAAAAAGCTCTACTTTTGTCTCATCTGACCAGAGAACATTCTTCCAAAACGTTTTAGGCTTTTTCAGGTAAGTTTTGGCAAACTCCAGCCTGGCTTTTTTATGTCTCGGGGTAAGAAGTGGGGTCTTCCTGGGTCTCCTACCATACAGTCCCTTTTCATTCAGACGCGGACGGATAGTACGGGTTGACACTGTTGTACCCTCGGACTGCAGGGCAGCTTGAACTTGTTTGGATGTTAGTCGAGGTTCTTTATCCAACATCCGCACAATCTTGCGTTGAAATCTCTTGTCAATTTTTCTTTTCCGTCCACATCTAGGGAGGTTAGCCACAGTGCCATGGGCTTTACACTTCTTGATGACACTGCGCACGGTAGACACAGGAATATTCAGGTCTTTGGAGATGGACTTGTAGCCTTGAGATTGCTCATGCTTCCTCACAATTTGGTTTCTCAAGTCCTCAGACAGTTCTTTGGTCTTCTTTCTTTTCTCCATGCTCAATGTGGTAGGTGCCACAGGTAAGTTACAGGTGCTGTTAATTACACAAATTAGAGAAGCATCACATGATTTTTCCAACAGTGCCAATACTTTTGTCCACCCTCTTTTTTATGTTTGGTCTGGAATTATATCCAATTTGGCTTTAGGACAATTCTTTTTGTGTTTTTTTTCATTTAAGATAAATTAAATGAAGATAATAATAACAAAGAATTTGTGTTTGCAATCATTTTCAGGAAGAAACTGAGTATTATCTGACAGAATTGCATGTCTAAAATTTTATCAAATGTATTATTGGAGGGTGCCGTTTTTTATGTCACAAATTAATGGTATAAAGAGGGTAAAGTAAAAGTCGGTGTGAGGGAAAGGTTCATAGCTTCCAGGAAGATCGGCCAAATCTATTACCCAGCAGACCCCGATCACTGACCCTACAGACCCTTAATCTGCTCCATGGTTCCCTGTCTTCAGCACTAACCTCCTGGATATTTCTTGTAGGCGAATGTTCCCAGCAATGAGAGTGAAGATCTTGGGGTTGGATCCCCATCAGCAATATTACATAGCAATGGACATTGTGCCTGTGGACAACAAAAGATACAGGTGAGAACATACTCCGCGTACAGCACGGCTGTGGACACCTTTTCTTAAATGCATACATGTTTGGCTAAAAATTCATCATTTTTGCATCAAGAGTTTAATCTATAAATTTTGGAACATTCGTCTTCTACAAACTCCATGTATGAAAATATTTGGCAGGCTGCAGAATGAGTTCTCAGTGACTCGGTCAGTGAGCTCACTTTGACCGCAGGTCTGGAGCCTGAGGACAAAATATCTCTTCTCCTAAACTCCTCTCAGCTGACTATCACTACATGATACGTGGGACATATTAGCTATAGGGGGGTGAAGTACGTCTGTGCCCAGGTAGGAAACACAGAGCTACCACCTAAGATACCAGTGTAATACATTTCTCACGGCAAGTGGTGGCTCTGTTACAGATTTTGCATTGGGGCCAGGAGCTTCCATTTATATCACAGTCCTTTCCTGTCTATGTTGAGTCTTTCTGTCTGTCACCTCCAGGCTGCTCTGTCTTCTTCCAGACTTCTTTGTCTTCTCCATGATCCCCCATCCTCCTTCTGTCACTTGTCCTCCTCTAGACCCTTCTGTGTCCTATAGAGTCCTCTTTTCCCCTCCAGACACATCAAGACTCCCTGCCTCTGTCCCCTCCTTACACCTCTGTCTCCTCTGTCTCCCTTCTATGCCCGTCAAATTTCACTATGTCCTGCAGACATTTCTGCCCGAACCTGACTTTCTTGTCCTCCCCAGACACCCCCTGTTCCCTCTAAACTCCTTTGTCCCCTACTGACTTCACTGTGTCCCTTAAAGCTACTCTGTCCCCTCCAGATCCCTCTGTCCCCCAGAATCTCCTGTTCATTTCAAGACTCCTATGTCCCCTTCCAGACTCCTACGCCCCTTTCCAGATTCCCCTGCCTTCCTCCTTGTCCCTCTGGCTTTTATACCCTACTGTGTGTCCTCCTGATATGTCTGTCTCCTCTGTCCTTCTTCTATGGCCCTCAGAGCTCCCCTGTCCCCTCCAGATCCCTCTGTCCCTTCTAGATCCCTGTGTGCCCTCCTGAATCTTCTGTTCATTTCAAGACTCATTTGTTCCCACCTGACCCCTACATCCCCTTCCAGACCACTCTGCCCTCCTCCAGTCCCCTCTGGCTCTTTTACACTCATCTGTCTCCTCTGTCCCTCTTCTATGCCCTTCAGATCTCACCGGTCTCCCCCAGATCCCTTTGTCCCCTCTAGATCATCTGTGCCCTCTAGAATCTTCTGTTCTTTTCCTGACCCCTCTATCCCTCCTGTCTCCTTTGTCGCTACCATACTCCCTTAACTTCTCCATATCACGGTCTCCTCCAGACTCATCAGTCCCCTCCAAACTCCTCTGTCACCACCTGACTTCTCTGTGCCCCTCCAGACTCCCTTGTCTTCTCCAGATTCTTCTGTCCCCTCCAGACTCTTCTGTTCCCTTCAGATTTCTCTGTGACCCTCCAGACTCCCTTGTCTTCTCCAGATTCTTCTGCCCCCTCCAGACTCTTCTGTTCCCTTCAGACTTCTCTGTGACCCTCCAGACTCCCTTGTCTTCTCCAGATTATTCTGTCCCCTCCAGACTCTTCTGCCCCTTCAGATTTCTCTGCTCCTTGAAGACCCCACTGTTCCTCTCTGCACTCTCCATTACCTGTTTCCTCCAGACATCTCCAGCGTCAGATGATTCGGCCTAGGGTTGATGTTAGGGCTCCCGTACATGTGAGTAACAAGTCAGAAAATGTACTGTACATATATTGATTACAGCCATGATTCCACATTCTGGTGTGTGTCACAGTGAAAGTCCAGGTGGTGACATATGGCCCTACTACCCTACTGGGAAACATTCATATCGACTGTTCACACCCCGTCATTCAGATGTGGCCTGAACCCCATGTATATTCTAATAGACATGAACCATCATGGGGTCCGTCCGGTCTTCTCTTTCAGATATGTTTATCACAGCTCCAAATGGATGGTGGCTGGGAATGCCGACTCCCCGGTTCCTCCTCGTGTGTACATCCATCCTGACTCCTTGGCCTCCGGGGACACCTGGATGAGGCAGGTTGTCAGCTTCGACAAGCTCAAACTCACCAACAATGAACTGGATGATCAAGGACATGTAAGTTCTGCCCAATCCTGAGACTTTCTCAATGAATGCGGCCACACCTCGCATGCACAGGACGGATATTCTCACAAGTGCATGTAGCATAGTCATTAGGTGGGAGAGACAGCGGAGTCCACTGAATTTCATGTCTTCGTAGCTAACTGCATTGGATACCACCCTGCATGCCTCTTAATGCTCCATTGGTCTGTGTTTGGATACAGGGAATAATACCATGACTCCCGTGTATGTGGTTACAGATAATCCTGCACTCCATGCACAAGTATCAGCCCCGCGTCCATGTCATTCGAAAAGACTTCAGTAGCGAGTTGTCTCCAACCAAGTCAATTCCTGCAGGAGAAGGAGTGAAGACTTTCAACTTTCCCGAGACTGTCTTCACCACCGTGACCGCCTATCAGAACCAGCAGGTGAGCCTTTTGGCCGATTGCTGGGGCTCCTCACAGGAAGGTGCTGCAGATTGTGCTGCAGAGTCATTGATTTCATTCAGGACTTTTAGTAATATTATCTCTAGTATTCGGTGAGTCATGGCTTTTGTTGTGTTCCAGATTACAAGGCTGAAGATTGACAGGAACCCCTTTGCCAAAGGATTCCGGGACTCAGGAAGAAACCGGTATGTCAGAGAATTAGTGTTCAAGCCAAAGCTGAGATTTCTTGGCTTCGGATCTTTCCTGGGATCATTTAGCCAACACATTTTCTTGTTAAAAATAAAAAGTAAAATTATATTTTTGTGTTGTTTTGGTTGAAGATTGTCATGAGAGGAAGGTCTGTATGGACTCAGATCAAACACAAAGACGTATCCATTCATCAAACCTCGCCCTTCTCCTCACCCCTGTGCAACCACAAAATCTGAGGCAAATGGTCAATGAGCCACCGCTTATCTCCAGTTCTCTGGAAAGTTAAAGAATCAGTTGCTAAAGTTTTTAAGCCCAGATCAAAACTAAATCTAAACCAAGGATTTTTTTCATTTTTTTAAATCATTTCTGTTTCTGAGAGATGATTCTTATATTTCCACCATGTAATTTCTTTAGATCTTTGGTATAACTAAACTATACAATGATTGTACTAAACATCTGTTACTGATAACTGGCTCATCATCGAAACCATAGACCTCCATTGTAGACCAGTCCATCCATGTAATCTACAGACCTTTTTCCTTGTACACCAAAGACTGTCTTTAATGATCAATCCAGCCATTAAGGTTTCTAGAGTTGAACGTTCCAGATATGTAAGCCACAGACCTCCATGTAGACCAGTCCATCAATGTAAAACTTATAGACCAGTCCAACTATGTGGTCATAGACCTCCCTTATCAACCAGTCAATTAGTCCTTCTATGTAAACCATAGATCTCCATGTAAGCCAGGTCATGTATCTCAGTTGTAGACCAGTCCATATAAACATAAATCTCCCTTGTAGATCAGTCCATCCATGTAAACATGCAGCACAGTCAATCTATATGGTGATAGACCTCCCTTGTTGACTTGTCCTCCTATGTAAGCCTTAGACTGGTCCATGCATGTAAACCATATAACTCAGTTATAGACCAGCACAAATAAACCATAGGTCTCCACTGTAAACCAGTTCATCTATGTAAACCCTAGATCTTCTTTATAGACTAGTTCATCCATATAAGCTATAGACCTTCTTCTTTGTAGACCAATCCGTTCCTGTAAATAAAAGACTGTCTTCATAGAACAGTCCATCCATAAAGACCTATCTTGTATACAATTCACAGGAATGTAAGCCATATATAACCCTTGTAGACTAGACCATCCATGGAAATCATATACATTATCGTTCTTGCAGACCAATCCATTCATGTAAACTGTAGACATTCCAACCAGTTTATCCATGTACACAATAGACTTCCTTTGTACATCAGTTCATCCACATAAACCTTTGACCTCTACCTTAAACTGGTTCATCTATGTTAGGCATAGACCACCACTGTAACCAGCTTCATCCATGTCAGCCATACACCTTTATCGTAGGCCAGTCCATTCATGTAAACCCTAGACCTCTCTTGTAGACTGATCCATACATGTGAGCCATAGACCTCCATTGTACACCAGTCCATCCATGTAAGTCATAGACCTCATTGTAGATCAGTTCATCCAGATAAACCATAGACTAGTCTTGTGGACTGGTCCATAAATGTAATCCGTAGATCTCCATTGTAGACCAGTTCGTACATGTAAACCATAGACCCACATTGTAAATCAGTTCATCCATGTAAACTCTAGACCTCTCCTGTAGACTGGTCCATATATGTAAGCCATGGACCTCCATTCTAGACAGGTCCATCCATGTAAACCATAGACATCCACTGTAGACCAATCCATCTATATAAGCCATAGATCTCCATTGTAGACCTGTCCATCCATGTAAGACATAGACTTTCATTGTTAACAAGTCAATCCATGCAAACCCTTGATCTCTCATGTAGACTAGTCCATACATGTAAGCCATAGACCTCCATTCTAGACTGGTCCATCCACGTAAGCCATAAACCTCCACTGTAGAGAATGGTCGATCCAAATAAACCCTAGACCACACTTATAGACTGGTCCATCTATGTAAACCATAGATCTCCATTGTAGACCAGTCCATCCAGCCAAAGACGTCCATTGTAGACCAGTCCATCCATATAAACCTAAACCTCTGTTGTAGACCAGTTCATCCACATAAACCCTAGACCTCCATTGTAGACTAGTTCATCTATGTAACCACAGACCTTCATTGTAGACTGGTCCATCCATGTAAGCCATAGATATCCACTGTAAACCGGTCCATCCTTGTAATCAATAGACATGCATTGTAGACCAGTCCATCCATGTAAACCCAAGACATCTCTTGTAGACTGGTCCATGCATGTAAACCCTAGACCTCTGTTCAAAACTGGTTCATACATGTAAGCCATAGTCCTCCATTGTAGACCAGTTCATTTATATAATTGTAGCATGTAAGCCCGAAAGGGCAGGGTCCTCTCCCCTCTGTATCAGTCTGTGATTGTAAGTTTGTTTACTGTAAGTGATATCTGTAATTTGTATGTAACCCCTTCTTATGTACAGCACCATGGGACCAATGGTGCAATAATAATAATAATAATAATAATAATAATAATAATAATAATATAATCCAAAATCTCCATTGTAGACTGGCTCTTCCATGTGAGCCATAGACCTCCATTTTAGACCACTCCATCCATATAAATGCAAGATCTCTCTTGTATTCTGGTCCATTTATGTCAGCCAAAGACCCCCATTAAAGACCAGTCCATCCATATAAATCCTAGATCTCCTCTGTGGACCAGTCCATCTATAAACCCTAAACCTCCTTTGTAGACCAGTCCATCCATGTAAACCCTAGACCTCCTTTGTAGACCAATCCGTCCATATAAACCCTAGACCTCCTTTGTAGACCAATCCGTCCATATAAACCCTAGACCTCCTTTGTAGACCAGTCCATCCATATAAACCCTAGACCTCCTTTGTAGACCAATCCGTCCATATAAACCCTAGACCTCCTTTGTAGACCAATCCATCCATATAAACCCTAGACCTCCTTTGTAGACCAGTCCATCCATCCATAGAAACCCTAATCCTCCTTTGTTGACCAGTCCATTCATATAGACCCTAGACCTCGTTTGTAGACCAGTCCATCCACAGAAACCCTAATCCTTCATTGTACACCAGTCCATCCATATAGACCCTAGACCTCCTTTGTAGACCAATCCATCCATATAAACCCTAGACCTCCTTTGTAGACCAGTCCATCCATATAAACCCTTGACCTCCTTTGTAGACCAATCCATCCATATAAACCCTAGACCTCCTTTGTAGACCAATCCATCTATAGAAACCCTATACCTCCTTTGTAGACCAGTCCATCCATATAAACCCTATATCTTCTTTGTAGACCAGTCCATCCATATAAACCCTATACCTCCTTTGTAGATGAGTCCATCCATATAAACTCTATACCTCCTTTGTAGACCAGTCCATCCATATAAACTCTATACCTCCTTTGTAAACCAGTCTATCCATATAAACCCTATACCTCCTTTGTAGACCAGTCTATCCATATAAACCCTAGACCTTCTTTGTAGACCAGTCTATCCATATAAACCCTAGACCTTCTTTGTAGACCAGTCTATCCATATAAACCCTAGACCTCCTTTGTAGACCAGTCTATCCATATAAACCCTAGGCCTCCTTTGTAGACCAGTCTATCCTTATAAACCCTAGACCTTCTTTGTAGACCAGTCTATCCATATAAACCCTAGACCTCCTTTGTAGACCAGTCTATCCTTATAAACCCTAGACCTTCTTTGTAGACCAGTCTATCCATATAAACCCTAGACCTCCTTTGTAGACCAGTCTATCCTTATAAACCCTAGACCTCATTTGTAGACCAGTCCATCCATATAAACCCTAGACCTCCTTTGTAGACCAGTCTATCCATATAAACCCTTCTATATCAGACCATCCATGCAATCCATTTCTTGTGTCAGAGGCTTTGGCAATCTTCTGGCTCCCCTCAGTCTGAATATTGCTGAGATATTGCTGCTTGTGATATTAGTCTTCATCATCAGAGCCTGGGACCTCGTATATTAGTCCTCTTATTAGTCATTATGGAGACCTCAGCTTTACACGTCCCAGGTTTTATGTTGGCTCCATTGTGAACAGAGCAGGTTAAAAATAGTTAAAACCAGACCTTGTCATGTTAGATTTCTCCTTCTTCCTGGAGATGGGATCCAGAGTATGTGGCGCAGGACCGGCAGTCTATAAAATCCCACTTTAATTGCCCGCAGCGCTCTGAAAATAACTCAAAAGTATCTGCAGTAGAAGAGTGGTCAGGCCTGTAACTGCTCCGCACAATAAAGCAGATTACTGGGAGAGGTGAATACTGATAAATCTGGAAGGTTGGGATTTGCCTGAGATGTTGGGCAGCGCTGTAATACATGTCTTAATAACAGGGGATTAGGAGGCATGGTCAGGCCGTAACAGATGGCTAATTTCTATTGATATTCAACATAGACATGAATGGCGGCTATAAAGTCCAGGAATCATTCTCAGGTTGTCACAATGAGATGTAACAAAGACTTTATTTTTTAACACCTTTTCCTATAATCACATGTTTTTCTGTATTGTCTGGAGATGGATGAGGGTCTGCAATACAAAAGCCAGGGTCTTAAAGGAAATCTCCACTTTTACAACAGTTGATCCCTTCATAAACGGCAACGTGACTTTGTCTGATTTCAGACTACTTTGTGCTTTGTGTCCAAGGTGAAGCCATTTTTAGAGACCTTTTATTACTGGTATATAGTTAATTGGGGAGTATCGGTTTCAGGACAATCATTAAATGATGACCACTGTCATTATCATGCCATTGAGTCCACTGGCAGTAATCATATCACCAGTGCTCTGTGTTGGTCTTCAGTCATCCCAACGTCTTGTTCCCGAGTTCTTGGAGTGGGACTTTATGCTTTCTTCCTCTGTTCACTTCCTCTATATTGTTATTGACTTTTTCTTATCTCATAATATATCCAGAATGGGAATAAGCTTCATTCTGGTCATTTGTCCTCTAAGAGGCCGTTTTGGATGTAATTTGGTCAAGACTTCATCAGATGAGTTTTTGTTTCCTATCTACTCTAATCTCTTAAGTCAACTTTTACTTCTTTATTTCCTCCATCCTGTTTTGTGCCTAATAAATTTGATAGGTAATCGTCATGTATTTCCTCCCAAGTGAACATCAGCTAGTTCCTCTCAAGGTTCCTTCTCCTTATCTAAGTCTTATATGATTCTGACCCATCTCCTTGCAACAAACCTTCTTACCTTACTCCCAAGTGACTTTAATTTACCCTACACTTAGGTGATCTTGATCAATCTTCTATGTGAGCTTCACCTTAATCTACTACTAAGTGACCTTTCATATATCATACAGGAGTGACCTTCATCTAGTTCTTCTATAGTGACCTCCATCTCGTATTCTTAAGCAATTTTCAACTAACTCTTCACATGAGACTTTCTCCTTATCCTTAACTCAAGTGACCCTCAAGTTACTCTACTAGAGTGACCTTCACCCTGCCTTAATCCCAAGCGACCTTTGATTTACCCTACTTGAATGACCTTCATATCTTTCCTCACAAGTAAACTTCATCTCTCCTACTCTTAAGTGATCTTTATCTGTCTCCTCACAAGGAACCTACAATGTACCTCAAGTGACTTTCATCTATCTTCAGTAATGTGGCCTTTGCCTTACCATAATATTAAGTCACCTTTCATTTTGCTTCTTTGTCATTTCGTCTTGGTCTTTCCTTGAGATCTTTACAATTTTGGCTGACAAATGTCCGTACGTTGTCGTGTATCTGCTAACTTCACTAGCTGTTTTGCTATTCTTCCTTCTTTTACTCTTTTTTTTTTCTATTAACACTCTTAACCTGTCCCACTGATCTTCATCTTCCTCTTCAGCCACTAATCTTACCAAATACAGTATTTGGTTGCAAGTTTATAAAGACGCATTGACCCAATTCTTCTATGTTGTACATAAATCCACAGTAACATTGTCCCATGATCCACAAGCCTGGTACTGTCCTTCAGATGTTTTACAGGTCCTACGCTTGACTTTCTACGAATCTCCGTCCTAATGAGGGAATATGAATTAAGTTAGATAAAGTCCAGGAGGATCATAAAAGACCCATATTTCTTCATACTCCCAGTCATCTTCCACAATGCCTTTCAGACGTGTGAGGAGACCTGACTATTGGTTGACCACAGAACAACCATATCTTTCCAACTTGGCCAAATTGGAAAACTTTCTGACAGCTGATGTACTTGCGACCTGATTTTTTTGCTTGATTCTTGGAGCAATCTCACTGGGTTTGGCCAACCTTATGTGTCACTGCTCAACTCATGGCTTTCGTCAACTACTTCAAGATGTTGCTGGTTCTTTTTCTGACTTTCCATTATCTGATTTTCCTCTAGAATGCTCGTCTGTCCATCACCTATGACACATAACTGGATAATGGAGATATCAGTCATCGTCCCTAAAACATCTCTTACTGTCTTCTGCTCCACTCTGGTGACGTAGTTGACACAGCGCAGACCATGTGGATCCCATTATCCAGATATGCAAAACATCTTGTTCCATTTTCCATACAATAGAACAGTTTGATTTATTGCTCGATATTAAAAATGTGGAGCGCTAAGACAAGGGAAAGAAAGATGAAAAGATACATCAAATTTTTCATACCTATTAAAAGTACAAAACTCTCTTTAAATGGATCCAAATGTAGCGCAATCCAAGGAGCAGACCCTCAAATAGCCTTGCTTTGGTTTTCATTTGTGTTCGACACAAAGGCACGTATGTAAGGTCGGTTCTGCTCCAGCGTCTGGCACAAGAGCCGTTCAAGCCACTTATCGTCACATTTTCACAAAGCCAACTCTGGCAGCGCAGAAGCAGAACCAAGTCCTCGTGCACTGTTCTTTTATGTTATCATTCACATATCAGAGAGCTCCAAGAACACAACAATAGTCGTGGTCATATCCTAGGAGATGGCATGCTTCTTCCTAAAAAGTGGTTCCCTCTCACATATTGTAGCAGAAGACATGGAGTCAGCTCGTGGAGAAACTTTATGTAGAGGGTTGACCCATTAATATTGGTTCCTAGATCCCCCTTTCATTATGGTGCTTAGCTTCCTCAATCACCATCCACCTATTGGGTTTTCTTACGCTTTGTTAGCCTGTTATATCCCAATTATAGTCTTGAGGTTTGGAGCCCTCGGATCTTTCTGAGGACCATGTGATTGATCTATTACATGGCTCCCAGTTTCAGCTTCTTCATCAGAGGTTTCTATCTGAATCTGGACAAATAGGATTTATAGGCAAAATGGAGTCCAACGTATGAAACGTTCCTAAAAGGACAAACAGTGCCAAAAAGGTGCTCAAATGGAGCTCAACGTTTTCTACTTCAACTTAATGGGCACATCTGAATCCGGTATTTATGGGATGGAGACATGAACGCACTTCAAAATACAGTGTGAACGGTCCCTTGTGGAGTTATCCAGGTTATCAGAGGATAGTTGCTACATAAATGCAATATTGGTTTCTGAAAAAGGTGAAGCTCACACTTTACATACTTCATGACGTGAGACACTTAGATGAGTTAAATTGGCCGTATGCTTTAGAATTAAGGCCCAAGAGCTTGTTTTCCACAAGCTATACCTCCTGACACCTCCATAATCATATATGCTTGGTTTGGCCAAGCGTTCATATGTTCTGAATGGGGGAAGAGAAGTAAGCTGCTGCCAGAATCCTCTGGTGGTGGCTTATATTCCCTGAGCCAAAAGGATTGGGCATGAAAAAATTCAGCATGATGCTCAAAGGTTACTAACAACCTGTGACCCGCCAGTCACTGTAAGGGCTGTATGTAGGGTACAAATGGGCAAACCTGGTTCCCACTATGGTGCCCTTTATTTCACAGTAATGTAAATGTGCAGACTCCAATTTCTGGTCTGTTCATCCACCATGCACCCATACATATTATCTGGACTTGAGTGTTGTGAGTTCATTCTCCCCTTCACCTTTGATGTCTGATGAACTCCCTCTGCTGGTGAAGAGAGGTAGTGAAATTGATTGGGATGGGAAGAACCTGTCATCTGAACAGGCGGAGTGTGATTGGACACCTGGAATTTCTGAGTGGATATAAGGCAGCCGACGCCCTGCAGGGCTGCTGGTGATCCTTTCTGCTCTGAGCTTTTGCATCCAGCTTAGTTCCTGTCTACTAAAAGCTAAGTTTTTGCCCTGCTATTATTCCATGAGATTTTGTCTGGTTTCCTTAGTGTTTGTATTCAGCCAGTCC
Organism: Dendrobates tinctorius; assembly: GCF_039654945.1. Lineage (NCBI taxonomy): Eukaryota > Metazoa > Chordata > Amphibia > Anura > Dendrobatidae > Dendrobates > Dendrobates tinctorius. Next base: position 80,257 of record NW_027361722.1, on the reverse strand, counting down.
TGGTTGGGACTGGCTGAATTCCATTTTTGTCTCTGATCAGTTGATCTCTTTGCTCTGTTTTCAGAATATACCTGAGTGCTGATATAGTGATTTTGAAGTCTAGTGACTTCAGGGCCTTTTTCCCTATCAGACGGTTGGGACATTTTTGTAGGGTTTTTTGCGGATTGCAGCCAGCATCTTTTCTGTCCTGTCCTATCTAGTTAGTTGGGCCCCATCGTTTGCTCTGCCTGTCTTTCTGTCTGTGTTTGTGTTTTCATCTGTATTTCACCGACAATACATGTTGGGGGCTGTCTATTGCTTTGGGGTCTGCTCTGGGGCAGTTTAGATTTCCCCTTTCCTTCTTTAGGCTTATGTAGTTCTCCGGCTGTGACGAGGGGTCTAGGGCACCGTAGGAACCCCCCACGGCTACTGTTAGTTGTGGTGTATAGGATCAGGGGTCTGCAATCCGATAGCTACCAACCTCTCCGGTTTTCTGGACTTAGCTTGTATTTTTGTTTTTTCCTCCTCCGGTGACTCATTCATAACAGAATCACCAGCCATACTGTAGATTCTAGGGTGCTCAATAGCAGGAAAGAATTGTAAAAAAAAAAAAGTGTCAGAATTTTTTTTTTTTGGTGTATATTTTTTCCTCTATTTCTCTGAGGCCGTAGGGGGAATTTTTTCTCAATGGAGATTAAGCAATTGTCTGATCGTGTGGAGCAGCTCTCTGCTGAAGTGCGGGAATTTCCACCTATCTTGCTCATTCACATGCTGCTGGGGATCGGTCTAAATTTCTGAATTTTAAGAATAATTGTAAATTATTTTTTGCCTTGAAGCCTAACTCCTCGGGGAGCTCCGCGCAGCAGGTTAAAATTGTCATCTCTTTGCTGTGCGGCGATTCCCAGGATTGGGCGTTTTCTTTGAAACCTGATGATCCTATTCTGACTGATGTGAACGCATTTTTTCAGGCCTTGGGGTTGTTGTATGATGAACCTAATGCTATTGATCAGGCTGAAAAGACCCTGTTGGCATTGAGCCAGGGTCAGGATTCTGAGTTGTACTGTCAAAAATTCCGAAAGTGGGCGGTCCTTACTACCTGGAATGATGGTGCCTTGGCAGCTCTCTTTCGGAAGGGTTTGTCAGAAACCGTAAAAGATACTATGGTGGGATTTCCTGTTCCCTCTGGTCTTGACGATTCTATTAGCCATTCAGGTTGATCGGCGTTTGCGTGAACTGCACGAGAGGTGTTGCCACCTGTTGAACAAATGTCTGAACCTATGCAATGTGATAGAGTTATGTCTAGGGCGCAACGTCAGGAGTTCAGAAGGCGTAATAAGCTGTGTTTTTTCTGTGGAGATGCCTCTCATATTATTTCAGTCTGCCCTAAACGAGAGAAACGTTTTGCACACACATTTGCTGTGGGTGGTGTTCAACCTAAGTTTCTTCTGGCAATTACTCTGATCTGCTCCCTGTCCACATTTTCCGCTAAGGCTTTTGTGGATTCGGGAGCAGCTCTGAACCTGATGGACTTGGATTTTGCTAAACGTTGTGGGTTTCCCATGACACCTCTGCGGAGACCTATCCCTTTGAGGGGTATTGATGCTACTCTTTTGGCGAAGAATAAACCTCAGTTTTGGACCCAGGTGGTAATGCGGGTCGCCCCAGACCATCAAGAAAATTGCAGATTTTTGGTGTTGCATAATTTGCATGATACCATCGTTCTAGGGTTTTCTTGGTTGCAAATCCATAATCCAGTTTTGGATTGGAAATCTGTGTCTGTGGTGAGTTGGGGTTGTCGGTGTGCCCTTAGTGACGCTCCTATTTTCTCCACCTCTCCCCAGTCACATGATGTTCCTGACTATTTGGCTGATTTTTATGATGTATTTAGTGAGAATGAGTCTGCGTCTTTGCCTCCTCATAGGAGTTATGACTGTGCAATTGAGCTGAGCCCTGGGTGTAAATTTCCCAAGGGTCGACTTTTCAATTTATCTGTACCCGAGCACGAGGCTATGCGATCCTATATTAAGGAGGCGTTGGAGAAGGGTCATATTAGACCATCCTCTTCACCCTTAGGTGCTGTTTTTTTTGTGGCCAAGAAAGATGGGTCATTAAGGCCTTGTATTGACTATCGTTCCCTCAACAAAATTACTGTTAAATATCAGTATCCGTTACCACTGATTTCTGATCTATTCTCCAGAGTTAAAGGTGCTTGCTGGTTTACCAAGCTTGACCTCAGGGGGGCGTATAATCTTATTTGCATTAAGCAGGGGGATGAATGGAAGACGGCATTTAATACTCCGGAGGGACATTTTGAGTACTTTGTGATGCCTTTTGGGCTCACTAATGCCCCTTCTGTCTTCCAGTGCTTCATGAATGATATTTATGTGGTTCTCCAGCTGTGATGAGGGATCTAGGGCACCGTAGGAACCCCCCACGGCTACTGTTAGTTGTGGTGTATAGGATCAGGGGTCTGCAATCCGATAGCTACCAACCTCTCCGGTTTTCTGGACTTAGCTTGTATTTTTGTTTTCTCCTCCTCCGGTGACTCATTCATAACACTTGAGAGGTAGACGTAGAACCACCTTCCCAAGGTGCAGGCAGCAACATGCAAGATGGAGGTTCGTAGACATCATGGGGTCCAGATATGAAATTAAAGGAGTTCTGAGGTCAGTGTTGTCCAGGACACCGATTGGTGAATATATTTATGTCCAAAGTGCAAAATTGGTGACCTGTTCTGGTGAACGATCCCGGGGTGCAGCACAGATGAGAGGGTTGATTACAGCATATGAAGCTGGCTCTCCTGGGAACGGCGCGGTCTGTAGGATGGTGCCCCAGCGCTCGTTCGCAGGTTGTCAGGAGATCTGCTCTGCACTTTTATTGAGTGTTATATAAATGGATCCTGTCTTCCATTTACGTAATTGTTCCTCTGATTTGCAGGACGGGCCTGGAGGCGATCATGGAGACGTACGCATTCTGGAGGCCACCAGTCCGCACACTTACCTTTGAAGATTTTACGACCATGCAGAAGCAGCAAGGTGAGTCCAGCCTCTGTCCAGATCCTGAGAAGTTACACTTGTTTGGGGGGTGGAGGGGAGTTTTCATTGTTCATGTGTTGAGCAGCTGATGGTCTCTACCAGTGGTTTTACTTAAAGATGAAAAAACACTTGGAGGAATAAGCTATGGAGGTGATGAAAACAGCATTTCTCATCGATTATCCGCCCAGAAGTTTATGATAATTTCTGGCTCTGCATCAGCCACACGTTGCATCACATTAACCGCATTAGCGGATGAGGCGGACGGGAGGCGCGGGCCGGGGCGTAATAACTCATTACAGAGTCGCCTCCTGAATATTCTCCAAGACGCTCAGTATGTGCAGATGGAGGCGGAGGATGTGTAATGGACTGGGGGGTTTCCTTCAGCGATGACCCCTCAAGGGCCGTTAGTGAAGCACCTGAACCAGTCTGTGCGGTATGGAGAATTTTCAGAACTTGGTGGCTTATAGACTTTTGGAAAGTTTCCTGATTTCTTGGACCCTGATTGCTTCCCTAGGTCTTCTAATAGGGAGCCAGTCTTTGGTGGAAACAGTGACTTTGCAGACAAAATTTAGGATTAACATAATGTCTTATTCCGGAACAGCGCCCCCCCCCGTCCACAGGTTGTGGGTAGTATTGCAGCTCAGCACTAGTGAATGGGGCTCAGCTGTAAAACCTCACACACGCCAAGGACAGGGATTGCAGCATCTGTAGAGAAATCTGCCATGCCGCACTAGTAATACAGTATATCCCGTCTGCAGCTCCTATTGGGCATCCACTAACCACGAGGTCCTAGGGGTCAGAATGAAGAACGTATCTCTGGCTACAGCTTTGGCGACCCTAGCCCATCCATAAATTATATGGATGCTGATTCTTCTTATTTGCCGCCATATTTCTGCCACAGACGTCAATAACCAAATATCTGCCCCACAGTGATGGGTCCTGTGACTGTGGGTCCTGCAGAGGGGGGCCCAGACAGGGATAGCCAAATGCCATTTGTTTTGGGTGGTGAGAATGTGTTTGGGGGTGCAGTGGTGTCAAGAAGCACCAGAACAGGACCCCATCAGTAGACCGGCACGGTAAATGTTAGCACGTTGCTCATTGGCTCCCTTGAGTTACGCTGGCAATGAACTTCATGGTCAGGTGGACGTGGACAATTAGGAGTCATTACTTTGATGTTCAGTAGGGGGTAATTAGCTCTGATAGCGGCTGAGTATCACAAGGGACGACACCGGCCTGGCATCCTTCTCTGTGATCTCCTGACTGGGAGCCGGTCGGACATCACAGCAATCATTGTGATTAACATTAGGATGAAATGGGTGCACCGGTATCTGGTTCAGTGATGAAAAAGAATAACAAGTCATATAATGTATATAAGAGATAGGGGGATCTGTATACTGAGGTATGAGCGAGGAGGATCTGTATACTGATGCATGAGTGTGGAGGATCTGTATACTGATTTATGAGTGTGGAGGATCTGTTTACTGATGTATGAGTGTGGAGGATCTGTATACTGTTGAGTATGACTGTGGAGGATCTGTATACTGATGAGTATGACTGTGGAGGATCTGTATACTGATGGATGACTGTGGAGGATCTGTATACTGATGTATAAGTGTGGAGGATGTGTATACTGATGAGAATGAGCGTGGAGGATCTGTATACTGATGTATAAATGTGGAGGATCTGTATACTGATGGATGAGTGTGGAGGATCTGAATACAGATGAGTATGACTGTGGAGGATCTGTATACTGATGAGTATGACTGTGGAGGATCTGTATACTGATGAGTATGACTGGAGGATCTGTATACTGATGAGTATGACTGTGGAGGATCTGTATACTGATGAGTAGGAGTGTGGAGGATCTCTTTACTGATGTGTGTGAGTGTGGAGGATGTGTATATTGTTGTGTGTGAGCATGGAGGATCTGTATACTGATGAGTATGACTGTGGAGGATCTGTATACTGATGAGTATGTCTGTGGAGGATCTGTATACTGATAAGTATGACTGACTGTGGAGGATCTGTATACTGATGAGTATGACTGACTGTGGAGGATCTGTATACTGATGAGTATGACTGTGGAGAATCTCTATACTGATGTGTGTGAGTGTGGAGGATGTGTATACTGTTGTGTGTGAGCATGGAGGATCTGTATACTGATGAGTATGACTGACTATAAGGATCTGTATACTGATGAGTATGACTGACTGTGGAGGATCTGTATACTGATGAGTATGACTGTGGAGGATCTGTATACTGATGAGTATGACTGTGGAGGATCTGTATACTGATGAATATGACTGTGGAGGCTCTGTATACTGATGAGTATGAGTGTGGAGGATGTGTATACTGATGAGTATGAGTGTGGAGGATCTGTATACTGATGACTATGACTGTGGAGAATCTCTATACTGATGAGTATGACTGTGGAGGATCTCTATACTTATGTGTGTGAGTATGGAGGATGTGTATACTGATGTGTCTGAGCGTGGAGGATGTGTATACTGATGAGTTTGAGTGTGGAGGATCTGTGTACTGAGGTATGAGCGAGGAGGATCTGTATACTGATGTATGAGTGTGGAGGACCTGTATACTGATGGATGAGTGTGGAGGATCTGTATACTGATGAGTATGACTGTGGAGGATCTGTATACTTGTCATGCTCCCTACCGGTGTCATGCCCCCTACCGGCCATACTTACCAGCGCGGCCCCACTGCTCTCCTGCACGCCTCCCGGCGCGCTCCTGCTCCACGTCGCGTCCCCGCTCCAGACATCCGGACTCCACGTCGTCGTTCCTGCGCGCCTGCGCCGGTCTATTCCCTTGGCGCTCGGACCTCTGGGAGCAGTGACGCAGTGGCTCTGCCCACAACATGGCGGCGCCCACCGGCTATTTCAGCAAGGCATCTTGTCAGGTAAGATGCCTGATTATCTTCTGCGGTGACGCTGTTCCTGCTCTAGCGTTTCCGCTCCTCTCAGGTCCCTGTATCCTCTGCGCTATCCTGCTGTCCTCTTTGCGCTGCCTCCGGTAGCTTCTCTGCTCCGTGGCTCCACCTGCCCTGGCCAGTGTCTGTCTTGTCCTTAGTGCCTCTCTGGTCCGTTACCCTCTGCTACCCGTTCTGCCTCTCTGTGTGTTGTCCGTACCTGGCTTTCCTTCCTCTTTCGCCCACAGTCACCAGCCTCCGTCTGCCACCAATGCTCCCGGTTCTGCTTGTCTCTATTTCTCCCTAGTTCCGGCAGTTCCTCTGTGCGCCTGGACTCTGTCCCTCCTCGCCACAGAATCTCATGTTTCTAGCCCTGGTCGTCCCTTTGGCTCCGGCTGTTACGGTTCCATCCCTCGGGGGCCTGCTCCTAACGCTCCCTGTATAGGGGGTGGGTTTCACCTGGCCAGCTCGCCCTCGGGGGCTCTGGAGCCGTGATCCAGAGGGTCCACCTCCAGGTTCCTCCTTTATTTCCCACACCGTAACAGCATAATCAGGCCATGGATCCCGCTGGAGCCTTGGTTACTCAGAAGGAGTTAGTGTCTTTACGGGAGAATCAAGTACGCATAATGTCCTTAATGAAATCTTTGGACTCGCGCTTTTCTGCTCTCCAATCCGCTGATCCAGGGAATGCTTCTCAGCTGGTGGGTTTACAGCAGGAGTTGGCCCAGCAGCGAGACAACCAAACGCATTTTCTTAGCTACATGGCCTCTGTGGACACTCGATTGCTCTCCTTGCAGTCGGCTGCCTCAGCGTCTCCTCCCATTGCGCTTTCTCACCCTCTGCCTTGCTTGGCCAAACCGCACCGGTATGGTGGTGATGCTAAACTATGCCGGGGTTTCCTGAACCAATGTAGTCTCCATTTTGAACTGTTGCCCCAACAGTATCCCACTGACCGGTCCAAGGTGGCCTTTATTGTTTCTCATTTAGTGGAGGACGCTTTGGCGTGGGTGAATCCCCTTTGGGAGCGTGACGATCCCGTAGTTTCCCAGCTGGCCCTATTTCTGGACACTTTTCGGCGAGTGTTCGACGGACCAGGTCGTCTAGCCTCCACTACGGAGTCCCTGTTCAGCCTTTGTCAGGGTTCACAAACCGTGAGTCAGTATGCCATCCAATTTCGGACCCTGTCGTCCGACTTAGGGTGGAACAATGAGGCTTTGGTAGGAGCCTTTTGGCGGGGGCTCTCGGGTCGTATAAAGGACGAACTCACTGGTCGCGATAACCCCACCGCTCTGGAGGATCTAATTTCTCTAGCCACACGGATTGACCTCCGGTTCCAAGAGCGGTCCCGCGAGAGACGACTTTCTCGTCCAATGCCATCCGCCCGCAGATCACCCAGTCCCCGACCCAGGGCTTCTACCTCCAATCCCGTTCTGGAGCTTCTCCGACTAGGTCAGGTAAGGGAGGCCTCCCTAGGTGGTCAAGATACCGCTCGACCCCTTACTTTGTCGGTCCTCCTGCATGTCGGTGGTAAGCGGGTTTCTTTGATGGCCTATGTGGATTCGGGTGCTACTGGAAATTTTATCAGGCTCGATGAGGTCACCAAATTGTCTATCCCCGTTAGGACCCTCGAAAAGCCTCAGGTCCTCGCCTCTGTGGATGGCAGACCTTTGCTAGAGACCGTTACGTTGGTAACACAGGAGGTAGAGTTACAGGTAGGGGTCTTGCACAAGGAGAGAATTTCGTTCTATGTTTTGGCTGGTATTTCGCATCCCGTCCTTCTCGGCCTTCCTTGGCTGCAGCTCCACGAGCCCACCTTGGATTGACGTAATGGCAATGTTCTTCGCTGGGGGGAGTCTTGTCGTGCTCGGTGTCTGCTGCCGGTTCGTCCAGTAGGTGTTCCCCTTTCCCTCCCTGTCCTCTCCGGGCTGCCGTCCGCGTACAGTTCCTTCTCGGATGTCTTCAGCAAGAAAGAAGCTGAAGTCCTTCCTCCTCACCGTTCCTACGATTGCCCCATTGAGCTCATTCCTGGTACTATGCCTCCTCGTGGTAGGATTTACCCTCTCTCTCCTGCGGAGTCTCAGGCCATGTCCGAATATGTTCAAGAAAACCTAGCCCGAGGCTTCATTCGGAAATCCTCGTCCCCTGCTGGAGCAGGCTTCTTCTTTGTAAAAAAGAAGGATGGGTCTCTTCGTCCATGTATCGATTATCGTGGCCTGAACCGCATTACAGTGAAGAACAAATATCCACTGCCGCTTATCTCGGAGCTTTTTGACCGCTTGAGGGGAGCAAGAGTCTTTACCAAGCGAGGAGCCTACAACCTTGTTCGCATACGATCAGGAGACGAGTGGAAGACCGCATTCAACACGCGAGACGGCCACTACGAATATTTAGTCATGCCTTAGTCATGCGAGGAGCCTACAACCTTGTTCGCATACGATCAGGAGACGAGTGGAAGACCGCATTCAACACGCGAGACGGCCACTACGAATATTTAGTCATGCCTTTTGGCCTCTGTAACGCGCCAGCAGTCTTCCAGGAGCTCGTTAACGATATCTTCCGAGACCTCCTATACTCCTGTGTCGTAGTCTACCTAGATGACATCTTGATCTTCTCCCCAGACCTATCCACTCATCGCCGAGATGTCTGCCAGGTTCTCCAATGCCTCAGGGAAAATCTCCTTTTTGCCATATTGGAGAAGTGCATTTTTGAGCAATCATCGCTGCCCTTTCTTGGGTACATCGTCTCGAGCTCCGGGTTGGAGATGGATCCTGAGAAGGTTTCTGCGGTTCTCGATTGGCCACGTCCACTTGGGGTGAAGGCAATCCAGCGTTTTTTGGGATTTGCCAATTATTATAGGCAATTTATCCCTCATTTTTCGACTCTGACTAAGCCCATTTCTGCTCTTGTCTGCAAGGGGGCCAATCCCAACCACTGGCCCACGGACGCTGAGGTCGCCTTCGAGGCTCTGAAACAAGAATTTGCAAAATCTCCTGTGCTCCACCGCCCTGATGCCAATAGGCCGTTCATCCTCGAGGTAGACGCATCTTCAGTTGGAGCAGGAGCGGTTCTTTTGCAGAAATCCTCCTCTGGCCACTTAGTCACCTGCGGATTCTTCTCTAAAGCCTTTTCCGCTCCGGAACGAAATTACTCCATTGGGGATAGAGAGTTGCTGGCCATTAAGCTAGCCCTCGAGGAGTGGCGCTATCTCCTCGAAGGGGCAGTTCATCCGTTCATCATCTTCACGGATCACAAAAATTTGGAGTATGTTCAGTCCGCCCAAACACTCAATCCACGGCAGGCCAGGTGGTCTTTGTTTTTCGGGCAATTCGATTTTGAACTCCACTTCCGACTGGGGGACAAGAACATCAAGGCTGACGCCCTATCCCGGTCATTTTTGCCCATGGACAGCGAGTATGAACCTACACATATTATTAACCCGGCCAAGATTCTCACCGTGGCCCCGCTAAGCCTAGCCACTCCACCACCGGGCAAAACCTTTGTGTCAAGTGGGGACAGGCAGAAGGTCCTACGATGGAGCCATTCCTCGAAGTTTTCCGGGCATGCTGAAACCAAGAAGACCCTCTCTCTCGTCTCCCACCACTATTGGTGGCCCTCGCCTCACCAAGACGTAGTGGACTTCATCGCCTCCTGTCCCTCCTGCGCTAGAAACAAAGTCCCTAGACAACGTCCTTCTGGTCTCCTACACCCGTTGCCTGTGCCTTCGGTCCCATGGACCCACATTGCTATGGACTTTATTACCGATTTACCTTCGTCCTCTAAGTGCTCTGTGATCCTGGTGGTCGTAGATCGGTTTTCTAAAATGGCCCATTTCATTCCCTTACCTGGTCTGCCTACGGCCCCCGAGTTGGCGAAGATTTTCTTGCTCCACATCTTCCGCCTCCATGGTTTTCCTCAACATATTGTCTCGGACCGAGGAGTCCAGTTTACCTCCCGCTTTTGGCGAGCTCTCTGCGGATTAATGAAGACCACTCTAGATTTCTCCTCGGCTTATTATCCGCAGTCGAATGGGCAAGTCGAACGAGTCAACCAAACTCTAACTTCCTATCTCCGGCATTTTTCCAACGCCCACCAGGACGACTGGGTTTCTCTTCTGCCCTGGGCCGAATTCGCCTACAATAATCATCCCAGTGAAGCCTCTTCCAAGTCTCCTTTTTTTTATAGTTTTTGGACAACATCCCGGCATTCCCCTTCCCGTTTACCCCACCTCTGGCGTGCCGGCGGCGGACTCCGTGACCGCGGACTTCTCTCAGATTTGGAGAGAGACTAAGGGGGCTCTTGAGGCTGCCAGTTGCAAAATGAAGCAGTATGCCGACAAAAAACGTTTAGACGCTCCTCCGTACCGCCCAGGAGATAAGGTTTGGCTGTCCTCACGATACATCAGACTAAAAATCCCGTCCTATAAGTTAGGTCCACGTTACATTGGCCCCTTGGAAATTGTAAAACGCATCAACGACGTGGCCTACAAATTGAAATTGCCTGCCACTCTGCGTATCCCTGACGTCTTTCACGTATCACTCCTCAAACCAGCAGTGTTTAATTGTTTCCACTCAGCTCCTTCCCTCACCCCTCTGCCAAATAGTGCTGACAACACCTTTGAGGTGAAGGATATACTTGCTATGAAGACGGTTAGGGGAAAAACTTTGTTTTTGGTCGATTAGAGGGGTTTTGGTCCTGAGGAGAGATCTTGGGAACCCAGAGAGAATATTGATGCTCCTCGTATTATGAAAAGATTTCTCTCCGGCGTTAGAAAGAGGGGGAGTAAAGGGGGGGGTACTGTAATGCCCCCTACCAGTGTCATGCCCCCTACCGGCCATACTTACCAGCGCGGCCCCGCTGCTCTCCTGCACGCCTCCCGGCGCGCTCCTGCTCCGCGTCGCGTCCCCGCTCCAGACATCCGGACTCCACGTTGTCGTTCCTGCGCGCCTGCGCCGGTCTATTCCCTTGGCGCTCGGACCTCTGGGAGCAGTGACGCAGTGGCTCCGCCCACAACATGGCGGCGCCCACCGGCTATTTCAGCAAGGCATCTTGTCAGGTAAGATGCCTGATTATCTTCTGCGGTGACGCTGTTCCTGCTCTAGCGTTTCCGCTCCTCTCAGGTCCCTGTATCCTCTGCGCTATCCTGCTGTCCTCTTTGCGCTGCCTCCGGTAGCTTCTCTGCTCCGTGGCTCCACCTGCCCTGGCCAGTGTCTGTCTTGTCCTTAGTGCCTCTCTGGTCCGTTACCCTCTGCTACCCGTTCTGCCTCTCTGTGTGTTGTCCGTACCTGGCTTTCCTTCCTCCTTCGCCCACAGTCACCAGCCTCCGTCTGCCGCCAATGCTCCCGGTTCTGCTTGTCTCTATTTCTCCCTAGTTCCGGCAGTTCCTCTGTGCGCCTGGACTCTGTCCCTCCTCGCCACAGACTCTCATATTTCTAGCCCTGGTCGTCCCTTGGGCTCCGGCTGTTACGGTTCCATCCCTCGGGGGCCTGCTCCTAACGCTCCCTGTATAGGGGGTGGGTTTCACCTGGCCAGCTCACCCTCGGGGGCTCTGGAGCCGTGATCCAGAGGGTCCACCTCCTGGTTCCTCCTTTATTTCCCACACCGTAACAGCACTGATGAGTATGACTGTGGAGGCTCTGTATACTGATGTGTGTGAGTGTGGAGGATGTGTATACTGATGAGTATGAGCGTGGGGGATCTGTATACAGATGAGTATGACTGTGGAGGATCTGTATACTGATGAGTATGACTGTGGAGGATCTGTATACTGATGAGTATGACTGTGGAGGATCTCTCTACTGATGTGTGTGAGTATGGAGGATGTGTATACTGATGTGTGTGAGCGTGGAGGATGTGTATACTGATGAGTATGAGTGTGGAGGATGTGTATACTGATGAGTTTGAGTGTGGAGGATCTGTATACTGATGTATGAGTGTGGAGGATCTGTATACTGATGAGTATGACTGGAGGATCTGTATACTGATGAGTATGACTGTGTAGGATCTCTATACTAATGTGTGTGAGTGTGGAGGATGTGTATACTGATGAGTATGACTGTGGAGGCTCTGTATACTGATGTGTGTGAGTGTGGAGGATGTGTATACTGATGAGTATGAGCGTGGAGGATCTGTATACTGATGAGTATGACTGTGGAGGATCTGTATACTGATGAGTATGACTGTGGAGGATGTGTATACTGATGAGTATGACTGTGGAGGATGTGTATACTGATGAGTATGACTGTGGAGGATGTGTATACTGATGTGTGTGAGTATGGAGGATGTGTATACTGATGTGTGTGAGCGTGGAGGATGTGTATACTGATGAGTATGAGTGTGGAGGATGTGTATACTGATGAGTTTGAGTGTGGAGGATCTGTATACTGATGTATGAGTGTGGAGGATCTGTATACTGATGAGTATGACTGGAGGATCTGTATACTGATGAGTATGACTGTGTAGGATCTCTATACTAATGTGTGTGAGTGTGGAGGATGTGTATACTGATGAGTATGACGGTGGAGGATCTGTATACTGATGAGTATGACTGACTGTGGAGGATCTGTATACTGAGGAGTATGACTGACTGTGGAGGATCTGTATACTGATGAGTATGACTGTGGAGGATCTGTATACTGATGTATGACTGTGGAGGATCTGTATACTGATGAGTATGACTGGAGGATCTGTATACTGATGAGTATGAGTGTGGAGGATTTCTATACTGATGTGTATGACTGTGGAGGATCAGTATACTGATGAGCTTGAAGGGTCTGTATACTGAGGAGCTTGAGGGGTCTGTATACTGTGGAGCTTGAGGAGTCTGTATACTGAGGAGTTGTATGGGTCTGTATACTCCAGATGGGTCTGTATACTGAGGAGTTGGAGGGGTCTGTATAGTTAGGAGTTTGAGGGTTCTGTATACTGAGGAGCTTGAGGGGTCTGTATACTGAGGAGTTGGAGGGGTCTGTATAGTTAGGAGTTTGAGGGTTCTGTATACTGAGGAGCTTGAGGGGTCTGTATACTGAGGAGTTGGAGGGGTATATCATGATACATGACTGTAGATCATTTTTTTCATTGATTTTGTTCTCTTTGTTTCTATCCCAGGTGGCAGCACAGGAACATCTCCTACCACCTCCAGCACCGGGACTCCATCTCCCTCCGCATCCTCTCACCTTCTCTCTCCATCTTGTTCTCCTCCAACCTTTCATCTGACACCCAACTCCTTCAACGTTGGCTGCCGGGAAAATCAACTGTGCAACCTCAACCTGTCAGAGTATCCGGCATGTGCCAGAAGCAACATGGCTGCACTCCAGAGCTACTCTGGTCTGAGTGACAATGGATACAACAGGCTTCAGGGAGGAAACTCCTCTGGCACCCAACCATCTGAGACCTTTATGTCCCAGAGGACTTCCACCTTAATCTCTGGAATGACGGCTCCTTCATCCTTGCCAAGCAACAGCAAGATGGATGCATATAGCGGGCAGCTGGGCTCCTACCCGACCTCACAGTTTCAGTATATGATGCAGGCAGGGAACCCTTCCTCCAGCTCTTCATCTTCGCACATGTTTGGAAATAGCCACATGCAACAAGGCTCCTACAATGCCTTCTCCATCCACAACCCTTACAACCTGTATGGATACAACTTCCCAGCTTCTCCTCGCCTGGCAGCGAGCCCAGAGAAACTGACTGCACCACAAGGCACTTTACTCTGCTCCTCACCCTCTAATGTTGCTTTTGGGGATAGGCAGTACCTCTCCTCTGGCATGGAGGCCATGCATATGATCGGTAACTCAACGAGCAATCAACAAGCCACAAACTCCTGTGACAGCAGACAGTATGGAGCTGTCCCAGGGTCATCCTCACAGATGTCCATACATATGGTTTGAAGACCATTGGGGTCTTCGTAGGATGGACAGCAGAAACCACAGTGCCTTAACGTAGTAGTATTAGCATGGAACCATGACTGATGAGAAATTATGGATAGACGATGCAGGTATCATGGACATAGCTTGCAGCATAAATTTTAGAGGTTTTCAAAACTGTTTTTGGAAACTTGGGTGCAGATACTCTGGACTTATGATGCGATCAACCTCACAGCTCAATGGATCTGACTGGTGTCATTTATCAGGGTCTTGAACATGACAATCATTTCTATCAAAAGTTCAACCTAATTCCAGACTTTGTGAGATGTTACACCCTGGTAGAAGTATGTGGACGAGTTCATTGAGCGGTGACTATTGTGGTTTTGAGCTTGAATATTCAAGGAATGTTGTCTTACAAGACTTGTGATGGCTGTAGACTCGTTCTCCGACGTTAGGGCTGAGCTTGTCTCCATGTGGAGGGACGTCTGCTGAGAAATCGAGAACGGAGCGTAATCATGATTGTGAAACGAGGGAGAAAAGTCTCCTTTTGAACTGGTCATTGGGAAGTGAGCTGGAACGGTTGCAAGAAAGTTTTAGACAGAAGCCTTAGCTGGCATTCGAGGTCGTGTTCAGAGCTGCAGGTGGCTATCACATGTCCAGAATGTGAGTCAAGCTCAACGTCTCCTCCAACCTGTCATGTTTCCCCGAATTACAACTAATATTTACACCCGTATAATTAAGGACAAGGCTTTTCTTCTGCTATCTGCCAAAGCTATAACCTAAACGTGTTCACTTTAAGAAATGTTTGAATTGTAGAAAAGTTGTGATATTGATATGAAAGTTCTTGTGCACTTTGGAGCGGTGATCGAGGGTGATCCAAAAACATAAATGTATACCATGGAGGTACAAGCTGGAACATGATGGAGGGGTTAGGATTTATCGGTATCTCAGGGTTTGGATCCTACAATCATGGCACACACAGCACCTGCCTGGCATGGGAATAGCCGGACAGCGTCAAAGCCTTATCGACGCCTACTGGATTTACGCCAAATCAACTCACCAAAGTGCAATTAGCGATTATTCTGTCTTCCCGTCCGGTGCCCAGACCTCCGGTGGCGTTACATTGTGGAGGACCCTCAGCAATGATTGTGCCTTACACCAATGATTTGTATATTCTAGATATCGGCCAGAGTTGCGTTATTGCAGCCAAGTTTATACTTCAGTATGTCACATGGGATCCAGAAGGAGTGAATGTGATACCATGATCCCCGAGACGGAGCTCATCGACCTCTTACCACTCAGACGGGTAGATGTTTAAGGACGTATGGAATATTCCTGTGGGTGCTGGTCACATATGGTGGCACGTACCACATCCCGGCACATGTCCTAGAAGATCTACATGAGGAGATACTTAATGTCCTTCTCCCTGTCCAAACTGAAAGAAGTCCATTGTGAAGAACGACTTGTACCTGGTTGACTCCCCATGGCGATTCCAAAGACCTTGAGGTCCTCCAGTATCAAGATTTGGGAAATTTCTGATTTTAGCTCCTTTACCAGTTGATGTTTTTGGGTAGTATCAGGCTTTCCACCCTCTACACCCACTCACTCCCAAGTTCTTATGGATATTGCTTTGGGGCAAAGTCTTTCTTGCCTGACTCAACGTTGAGGATGACCTTATAACACCCTCTCTTACTACCCGGTCCTGTTAACATCTTCATGTCCACATAGAAGTGCTCCACGTGACCAGACTGTCCTCCTTTAGTTCCACAGTCACCTGGGCCCAATCTTCCTTAAAATGAAAGACAGGCAGAAGGTCAGGGGTCTGGGTGTTTCGCTCTTCAGCGTGGATTCTGTTTGTATCATCTGTGTAATTATTGTGTCGCTTTATCAGTTACTTTATATCGCTTTTCTTTATGTCCTCTCACTTCATGAGGTAGCAGAACCTGCAGCCCACTCATCACCAGAGATTCTCCATGAAGCCTCCAAAGCCCAAACCTGAGGCGTCATATTTTATGGGCGTTAAAAAAAAAAAAGAAAAAAAAGAAATCAAATTCTATTTATTTTCATTACTCTTTTCGTCATTCATATTATGAGTACGAAACTGGGGAATACCCAGAAGACAGGAGAACGCCACGTGGGGGATCTGCCAGATTCTGCTACACTCATGAACGATCTAAAACCGCAGCGGTGTGACAATGCAAACACGACATAATCTGATTTCTGTTTGGATGTGATGTAGATAATGATATTTAAGTGAGAATTGGGGGAAAGAGAGAGCGATGTAATATATCACTGTGTATAAGAATGCACTCTGTCTATACGTGCCAAGCACACAGACACTCAATAAATATCTCTGCTCTTTTCTCTGTTACTATGTGTCAGCCTGAAAAATGTGTAACCATCACAGCAATACAGAACGGCGTCATAGGGGCACTATTATAGTAGTTATATTCATGTACATAGAGGGCAGTATTATAGTAGTTATATTCTTGTACATAGGAGCAGTATTATAGTAGCTATATTCTTGTACATAGGAGCAGTATTATAGTAGTTATATTCTTGTACATACGGGCAGTATTATAGTAGTTATATTCTTGTACATACGGGCAGTATTATAGTAGTTATATTCTTGTACATAGGGGCAGTATTATAGTAGTTATATTCTTGTACATAGGGACAGTATTATAGTAGTTATATTCTTGTATATAGGGGCAGTATTATAGTAGTTATATTCTTGTACATAGGGGCAGTATTATAGTAGTTATATTCTTGTACATAGGAGCAGTATTATAGTAGTTATATTCATGTATATAGGGGCAGTATTATAGTAGTTATATTCTTGTACATAGGGGCAGTATTATAGTAGTTATATTCTTGTACAAAGGGGGCAGTATTATAGTAGTTATATTCTTGTACATAGGAGCAGTATTATAGTAGTTATATTCTTGTACATACGGGCAGTATTATAGTAGTTATATTCTTGTACATAGGAGCAGTATTATAGTAGTTATATTCATGTATATAGGGGCAGTATTATAGTAGTTCTATTCTTGTACATAGGGGCAGTATTATAGTAGTTATATTCATCTATATAGGGACAGTATTATAGTAGTTATATTCTTGTACATAGGAGCAGTATTATAGTAGTTATATTCTTGTACATAGGAGCAGTATTATAGTAGTGATATTCATGTATATAGGGGCAGTATTATAGTAGTTCTATTCTTGTACATAGGGGCAGTATTATAGTAGTTATATTCATGTATATAGGGGCAGTATTATAGTAGTTATATTCTTGTACATAGGAGCAATATTATAGTAGTTATATTCTTGTACATAGGGGCAGTATTATAGTAGATATATTCTTGTACATAGGGGGCAGTATTATAGTAGTTATATTCTTGTACATAGGAGCAGTATTATAGTAGTTATATTGTTGCACATAGGGGCAGTATTATAGTAGTTATATTCTTGTACATAGGGGCAGTATTATAGTAGTTATATTCTTGTACATAGGAGCAGTATTATAGTAGTTATATTCTTGTACATAGGGGCAGTATTATAGTAGATATATTCTTGTACATAGGGGGAAGTATTATAGTAGTTATATTCTTGTACATAGGAGCAGTATTATAGTAGTTATATTCTTGTACATAGGGGCAGTATTATAGTAGTTATATTCTTGTACATAGGGGCAGTATTATAGTAGTTATATTCTTGTACATAGGGGCAGTATTATAGTAGCTATATTCTTGTACATAGGGAGCAGTATTATAGTAGTTATATTCTTGTACCTAGGGGCAGTATTATAGTAGTTATATTCTTGTACCTAGGGGCAGTATTATAGTAGTTATATTCTTGTACATAGGGGCAGTATTGTAGAAGTTATATTCTTGTACCTAGGAGCAGTATTATAGTAGTTATATTCTTGTACATAGGAGCAGTATTATAGTAGTTATATTCTTGTACATAGGGAGCAGTTTGACATTTGGACCCAGGTTTCCGTCCATCCACTCAGCTGTGGGTGACATTATTACACTCCTCTGCTGTCTCACACCTTGTGTCTCTGCTGGACGTCTCCGTCCACATCTGTGTGAGGTCTCCACCACCACAAGACTGTCGGAAACAGTAGTGAGAATGGGATAGTAATGATTCCAGCTCCTCTCTGAGCTGCGGTGATTTCTTATTTCCCCCCCAGACCTCTGAATCTGCCTCTGGCCTCCGGCTGTAAAGGACATTTTCTGTTCATCGCATCCCAGTGAACAGGAATTGACAAGACCAAGAAACATTCTGCTGCATCGTATCATTACATTACTGAAAAATTAAGAATCTTTCAATAAAGCACAAATACAGTCATATTATAATATGACTTTACAAATAATTTCAGTCACCTCCAGAGCTGCAGTCAGTATTCTGCTGCTATATCACGTCTTATCCTCCAGTTACCCCCAGAGCTGCAGTCACTATTCTGCTGTTACATCATGTCTTATCCTCCAGAGCTGCACTCACTATTCTGCTGCTATATCATGTCTTATCCTCCAGTCACCCCCAGAGCTGCAGTCACTATTCTGCTATATCATGTCTTATCCTCCAGTCACCCCCCAGAGCTGCAGTCACTATTCTCCTGTTACATCATGTCTTATCCTCCAGTCACCTCCAGAGCTGCACTCACTATTCTGCTGTTACATCATGTCTTATCCTACAATCACCTCCAGAGCTGCAGTCACTATTCTCCTGTTACATCATGTCTTATCCTGCATTCACCTCCAGAGATGCAGTGAGTATTCTTCTGTTACATCGTGTCTTATCCTCCAGTCACCCCCAGAGCTGCAGTCACTATTCTGCTGTTACATCAGGTCTTATCCTACAATCACCTCCAGAGCTGCAGTCACTATTCTGCTGTTACATCAGGTCTTATCCTTCAATCACCTCCAGAGCTGCACTCACTACTCTTCCATTGCATCATGTCTTACTCATGGCAGTGTTATGAATGCAGCTATGGATGCAGATGACGGTACATTTTTGAAGCACCAGAACTGTAAGGGTGTGTGCACACGCTGCGGAATCCGCTGCGGATTAATCTGCACGGATTTTGCAAAAACCGCAGATAATCCGCAGGTCAAAAGACCTGCGGATTATCTGCGGTTTTGCCTGCGGTTTGGTCCTGCGGATTCACTATCTCCACAATGGTGGAGATAGGAACCCGCTGCGGTTTCCGCAGAAAGAATTGACATGCAATTCTTTCTGCGGAATCAAAACCGCAGCAAATCCGCGCGGATTTTTCCGCAGCGTCGGCACAGCGGTTTTTTGATACCATTCATTTGAATGGTACTGTACACCGCAGCTAAAACTGCTGCGGGTCCGCAGCGGCCGAAACAGAATCCGCAGCGTGTGCACACACCCTTAGTACAGATCTGGATGTGGCTGTCAGCACTTTGTTGAAGTAGCAGAATTGTGAGTTAAGCTCTGAATGCAGCTTTTGGCACATTGATGAGGCAGGAGAATTCTGAGTGCAGTTTGGATGCAGCTGTCATTACAATGAGGAGGTAACAGAATTGTGAGCATACCACTCGAATCAGCTGACAATATATTTTAAGGCAGCAGAACTGTGAGTCTTGCTCTTGATTTGACTGTCGATGTATTCATGTAGTAGAAGAATTGTGAGTGAAGCTCTAGAGGCAGTTGAAGGTTCACTGATGATGTAGTAGAAGACCTGTGAGCAAAGCTCTAGAGGTGGCTAATGATAAAGCAAAATTGTGAGTGCAGCCGTGCAGCTCTAGATGCAGCTGTCGGTACACTAATGAGGCTGCAGAACTCAGAGTGCAGCTCTGAATGTGGTTGTTGGTACATTGATGATGTACAGACAAAGCCTAAGATAAAAAAAATGAACATATACGCTGCAGTAAGTCAGTATAAAGCTATACTGCATATAAATCACTTAGTGGACTTTAAACACCGGTTTTGATTTAAAAAAAAATCAACTTAAAAGTCATCCTACCGCGACAAGGTGACCCCAATAAGGATGGTCCTAAACTGTAGTATTTAAGCCTCACCTTGTGTCAGACGACCTCAGTGTAGATGGGGCAGACAAGGACCGAGGTCGACTGGTCAGACACCTGGCCATTGGAAGCCACGGTATATACAGTGGGGAAAAAAGTATTTTGTCAGCCACCAATTGTGCAAGTTCTCCCCCTTATAAAGATGAGAGCGGCCTGTAATTGACATCACAGGTAGACCACAACAATGAGAATCACAATGAGGAAACAAATCCAGAAAATCACCTTGTCTGATTTGGGAAGATTTATTTTGCAAATTATGGTGGAAAATAAGTATTTGGTCACCTAAAAACCTGCAAGATTTCTGGCTCCCACAGACCTGTAACTTCTTCTTTAAGAGTCTCCTCTGTCCTCCACTCATTACCTGTAGTAATGGCTCCTGTGTGACCTTGTTATCAGTATAAAAGACACCTGTCCACAACCTCAAACAGTCACACTCCAAACTCCACTATGGTGAAGACCAAAGACCTGTGGAAGGACACCAGGAACAAAATTGCAGCCCTGGACCAGGCTGGGAAGACTGAATCTGTGATAGGCAAGCGGCTTGGTGTGATGAAATCAACTGTGGGAACAATAATAAGAAAATGGAAGACATACAAGACCACTGATAATCTCCTTGGATCTGGGGCTCCACGCAAGATCTCACCCCGTGGGGTCAAAAAGATCACAAGAATGGTGAGCAAAAATCCCAAACCACACGGGGGGGACATAGTGAATGAACTGCATAGAGCTGGGACCACCGTAACAAAGGCTACCATCAGTATCACACTACGCCACCAGGGACTCAGATCCTGCAGTGCCAGACGTGTCCCCCTGCTTAAGCCTGTACATGTCCGTGCCCATCTGAAGTGTACTAGAGAGCATTTGGATTATCCAGAAGAGTATTGGGAGAAAGTCATATGGTCTGATGAAACCAAAGTAGAACTGTTTGGTAGAAACAAAACTCATCGTGTTTGGAGGAGACAGAATGCTGAGTTGCATTCAAAGAACACCATACCAACTGTGAAGCATGGGGGTGGCAACATGATGCTTTGAGGGTGTATCTCTGCAAAGGGACCAGGACGACTGATCCATGTACATGAAAGAATGAATGTGGCCATGTATCGTGAGAATTTGAGTGCAAACCTCCTACCATCAGCAAGGGCATTGAAGACGAAATGTGGATGGGTCTTTCAGCATGATAATGATCCCAAGTACACTGCCAGGGCAACAAAGGAGTGGCTTCGTAAGAAGCATATGAAGGTCCTGGAGTGGCCGAGCCAGTCTCCAGATCTCAACCCCATAGACAACCTTGATTTTCTGAATTTGTTTTCTCATTTTGTCTCTCATAGCTGTGGTCTACCTATGATGTCAATTACAGGCCTCTCTCATCTCTATAAGTGAGAGAACTTGCACAATTGGTGGCTGACTAAATACTTTTTTTCCCCATTGTAAATAAAATGTATACAAATATCACAGACTGACCGTCACTTCCAAACAAAACAGGTGTGAACAGGTGCATACTACGAGGAGCCACCTCCATATATAATCATAAATAAAGCTGCACTCTATAACGCTATAAATAAAGCTGCACTCTGTAACGCTATAAATAAAGCTGCACTCTGTAACGCTATAAATAAAGCTGCACTCTGTAACGCTATAAATAAAGCTGCACTCTGTAACGCTATAAATAAAGCTGCACTCTGTAACGCTATAAATAAAGCTGCACTCTGCAACGCTATAGCATGAAATATGTGAAACATGAATCGCATTACTGCTCTAAAAAATAGGAAAAGTTACTACCGAGCTTCTATGACATCTACCCGAATAGGAAACCTTTCCCAGCGCAGAGGGTCGCAGTGTCGTTGCACACATGAATCGGCCAGTTTATGCGCGAAGTGTCTGTGTTTTTTCCTTTCTTCCAGAGCAGCAATGCAATTCACATTTCATATATTTGATTATTTGCATTCCATAGCGCTACAGAGCTCAGCTTTATTTGTTAATTATATTAATAAAATGCTCAGCCCCAAAAAGGAAGCCACACCGATGTGTGCGCAAAGTACAAAAAACTACGGCAAAACAAAGCAAGGAGCTGCAGTGAAGTTGGTATAAATGCAATGTGTAGGCGCATGTTCACACTGTGGCCATTTATCAGACAAAACCGAAGATGGAAACAGAATGTACACATACCCTGCAGTAAGTAAATAGTAGTAGTGCATATAGATAACATACGGGACTTTGTAAACACTGTTTATAATAAAAAAATAAAAACACAAATCCCTTCCTACCACATCAATGTGTACCCCAATCGGGAAAGTCCAATTCTCGAAGTATTAAAACCTCTCCTTGGCTCAGATGACCCTGATAAAACGACCACCGTGCAGTGTGAACATGCTCTTACATGTTGCATGTATACCAACTTTTGCTCCAGCATATTGCTTTGGTTTTGCTGTCATTTTTTGCCCTTTGTGCGGTTAGCATTGTGGCTCCCTTTTCTGAGTTGGGCATTCTCTTTATATAACTTCCCATGGCCAGGTGTCAGACCAGTCGGACCCCAGCTCCCCCCCATCTACACTCAGGTTGCCTGACATGAGTTGATGTTTTAATACCAAAGGGCACGACCATCCTGACTGGGGTCACCTTGTTGTGGTAGGATGGCTTTTATGCTTTTTTGATCAAAAACAGTGTTTACTAAGTCCCCTATGTTATTTATATGCTCTACTACTATTTATGTACATACTGCAGGGTATATGTTCATCTTGTTTCTATCTTAGGTTTTGTCTGTTAAATGGCCACAGTGTGAACGTGCTCTTATACACTGCATGTATACCAGCTTATCCTCCGGCTCATTTCTTTATGATGTAGCAGGACTGTGAGTACGACTGGGGATGCAGCTGTTGGTACACTGATGAGGCAGCAGAATTGTGAGTGCAGCTCTGGATGCAGCTGTTGGTACATAATGTGGAAAAACCTGTGAGTACAGCTTTGGATGCAGCAGTTGGTACACTGATGAGGCAGCAGAATTGTGAGTGCGGCTCTGGATGTAGCTATCGGTATGCTGATGAGGCAGCAAAGCTGAGAATGCAGCGTTGGGTGCGGCTGTTGGTACATTGATAATGTAGCAAAACTGTGAGTGCAGCTCTGGATGCAGATGTTGGTACACTGAGGCAGCAGAACTGTGAGTGCGGCTCTGGATGCAGCTCTCGGTATACTGATTAAGCAAGAGAACTGAGACTGCAGCTCTAGATGGATGCAGCTGTTGGTACACTGATCAGGGAGTAGAAATGTGAGTGCAGCGCTGGATGCTGCTGTCAGTACACTGAGGCAGCAGAACTGTGAGTGCAGCTCTGGCTGTCAGTACACTGATGAGACAGCAGAGGACTCGGGGTGTTTGCATATTTATAGAGTTCTCCGGTTGATTGTGAGGCGATAGATTCCTTCTATTTGTCATCCTCTCCAGATGGAAACCAGATCTTGTTTTAAGTGCAAATTTCCTCGGCATCAAGTCTTCAGCCTCCTCCATATAATAACATCCAGACATCGGCCAGATCAAAGATAAAGCCATCATTTGTGGCCAGTGGGCGCACAACACACGGCGAGCTGTGGGGGGCAAACAGAACATCAATCCCCAGAGAAAGCCTGGAGATGTCGGGAAACGCAGCGACAAATTCACATCTGCTCCACCGACAATGTAGAAAGGGGCCATTAGACCATAAATAGATGGTCGTCCCACTCCCCTGTGCAGCGACAAACTGGGATCATGAAGGAAAACAAAAACCTTACAAATGGAAGAGAAATGAAGTTTTATACTCCGGTCACATCCACAGCTGCAAGCAGAGTTGTTCCCCAGTCACATCCACAGCTGCAGGCAGAGTACAGTTCTCCAGTCACATCCACAGCTGCAGGCAGAGTTCAGTTCTCCAGTCACATCCACAGCTGCGTAGACAGCTTTACTGTGTTCCAATTAGTAGTAATATTCTCAGCACTCCCTGCTGGTTCAGTGTCTGCACACAGCATGCAGAGCAGAAGTGTGTCTGGCAGCCAGCGGAGCACATGAAGGTAGATTAATACAACGCCCCCGTCTGGTGGAGCTTCATACTTGGCATTCTTGGTGCTGACAAATTGCTGTGAACGGTGAATCTACAGAACTCTGGATGCAGATGTTACTGGATTCAAACCACGTTACTTTGAAAGGCAGGAAACAGGAAAACACTGCAGAGGGCGCTGCAACAAGGTACATTGGCCATATTGCTAAAATGGTTCAGTTCTTCATCTATGCTCAAGCTAAAATATGGCTCCTAGAGAAGTCCAATAGTGTTCCCACTTAGTATGATCTTACTTTAATGGCTATTATAGAGCCCACAACACAGTATGATGCCCCCACAGTACATTCCCCCCACACAGTATGATGTCCCCACAGTACATTCCCCCCCACACAGTATGATGTCCTCACAGTACATTCCCCCCACACACAGTATGATGTCCCCACAGTACATTCCCCCCCACACAGTATGATGTCCTCACAGTACATTCCCCACACACAGTATGATGTCTCCACAGTACATTCCCCCCACACAGTATGATGTCCTCAAAGTACATTCCCCCACACACAGTATGATGTCCCCACAGAACATTCCCCCACACACAGTATGATGTCCCCACAGTACATTTCCCCACACACAGTATGATGTCCCCACAGTACATTCCCCCACACACAGTATGATGTCCCCACAGTACATTCCCCCCCACAAAGTATGATGTCCTCACAGTGCATTCCCCACACACAGTATGATGTCTCCACAGTACATTCCCCCCACACAGTATGATGTCCTCACAGTACATTCCCCCACACACAGTATGATGTCCTCACAGTACATTCCCCCACACACAGTATGATGTCCCCACAGTACATTCACCCCCCACACAGTATGATGTCCTCACAGTACATTCCCCCACACACAGTATGATGTCCCCACAGTACATCCCCCCCACACAGTATGATGTCCTCACAGTACATTCCCCACACACAGTATGATGTCTCCACAGTACATTCCCCCCCACACAGTATGATGTCCTCACAGTACATTCCCCCACACACAGTATGATGTCCTCACAGTACATTCCTCCACACACAGTATGATGTCCCCACAGTACATTCCCCCACACACAGTATGATGTCCCCACAGTACATTCGCCAACACACAGTATGATGTCCCCACAGTACATTCCCCACACACAGTATGATGTCCCCACAGTACATTCCCCCCCACACAGTATGATGTCTCCACGGTACATTCCCCCCCACACAGTATGATGTCCTCACAGTACATTCCCCCCACACACACAGTATGATGTCCCCACAGTACATTCCCCCCACACACAGTATGATGTCCCCACAGTACATTCCCCCCACACACAGTATGATGTCCCCACAGTACATTCCCTCCACACACAGTATGATGTCCTCACAGTACATTCCCCCACACACAGTATGATGTCCCCACAGTACATTCCCCCACACACAGTATGATATCCCCACAGTACATTCCCCCACACACAGTATGATGTCCCCACAGTACATTCCCCCACACACAGTATAATGTCCCCACAGTACATTCCCCCACACACAGTATAATGTCCCCACAGTACATTCCCCCACACACAGTATGATGTCCTCACAGTACATTCCCCCACACACAGTATGATGTCCCCACAGTACATTCCCCCCACACACAGTATAATGTCCCCACAGTACATTCCCCCACACACAGTATAATGTCCCCACAGTACATTCCCCCACACACAGTATGATGTCTCCACAGTACATTCCCCCCACACAGAATGATGTCCCCACAGTACATTCCCCCCACACACAGTATGATGTCCCCACAGTACATTCCCCCACACACAGTATGATGTCCTCACAGTACATTCCCCACACACAGTATGATGTCCCCACAGTACATTCCCACACACACAGTATGATATCCTCACAGTACATTCCCCCACACACAGAATGATGTCTCCACAGTACATTCCCCCCACACAGAATGATGTCCCCACAGTACATTCCCCCCACACACAGTATGATGTCCCCACAGTACATTCCCCCACACACAGTATGATGTCCTCACAGTACATTCCCCACACACAGTATGATGTCCCCACAGTACATTCCCTCCACACACAGTATGATGTCCCCACAGTACATTCCCCCCCACACAGTATGATGTCTCCACGGTACATTCCCCCCCACACAGTATGATGTCCTCACAGTACATTCCCCCCACACACACAGTATGATGTCCCCACAGTACATTCCCCCCACACAGAGTATGATGTCCCCACAGTACATTCCCCCCACACACAGTATGATGTCCCCACAGTACATTCCCTCCACACACAGTATGATGTCCCCACAGTACATTCCCCCCACACACAGTATGATGTCCCCACAGTACATTCCCCCCACACACAGTATGATGTCCCCACAGTATATTCCCCCCACACACAGTATGATATCCTCACAGTACATCCCTCCACACACAGTATGATGTCCCCACTGTACATTCCCCCCACACACAGTATGATATCCTCACAGTATATTCCCTCCACACACAGTATGATGTCCCCACAGTACATTCCCTCCACACACAGTATGATATCCTCACAGTACATTCCCTCCACACACAGTATGATGTCCCCACAGTACATTCCCCCCACACACAGTATGCTGTCGCTCTGGACGCCGTCGCCGATGATAGGATGCGAAACAGTGAGACGTGAGAAGGCGCTGCCTGCCTTGCAGGCAACCATTGATGGCACAGCGCGCTCTCTCTGGCTCCACCCTCAAAGAACGCGCCGCGACGTGCAGTTTCACGTCGCCGCGCGTTCTTAACCCCTAGGGTGCCAGTGCCACCCCAAAATCTGAAACCGCCGCCGTGCCCGCAAATTTAAAGGGCCAGGCGGCGGGGAAAATAGGCCAGTGGCCGCCGCATTAGCCTGCGGCCCACAACGGGCTAATAACTAGCGGCCCACTGGGAAAATGCCCGGTAGGGCAGATTACCAATCTGGGCCCCCTCAGTATGATGTCACCACAGTACATTCCCCCGCACACAGTATGATGTCCCCACAGTACATTCCTCACACACAGTATGATGTCTCCACAGTACATTCCCCCCACACACAGTATGATGTCCCCACAGTACATTCCCCCCACACACAGTATGATGTCTCCACAGTACATTCCCCCCACACACAGTATGATGTCCCCACAGTACATTCCCCCCACACACTTTATGATGTTCCCACAGTACATTCCCCCCACACAGTATGATATCCTCACAGTACATTCCCTCCACACACAGTATGATGTCCCCACTGTACATTCCCCCCACACACAGTATGATATCCTCACAGTACATTCCCTCCACACACAGTGTGATGTCCCCACAGTACATTCCCCCCACACACAGTATGATGTCCACACAGTACATTCCCCCCACACACAGTATGATGTCCCCACAGTACATTCCCCCCACACACAGTATGATGTCTCCAAGGTACATTCCCCCGCACACAGTATGATGTCCCGACAGTACATTCCCCACCCACAGTATAATGTCCTCCCAGTATATTCCCCCCACACACAGTATGATGTCCCCACAGTACATTCCCCCCACACACAGTATGATATCCTCACAGTACATTCCCTCCACACACAGTATGATGTCCCCACTGTACATTCCCCCCACACACAGTATGATATCCTCACAGTACATTCCCTCCACACACAGTATGATGTCCCCACAGTACATTCCCCCCCCACACAGTATGATGTCTCCACGGTACATTCCCCCGCACACAGTATGATGTCCCGACAGTACATTCCCCACACACAGTATGATGTCCCCACAGTACATTCCCCCCACACACAGTATAATGTCCCCACAGTACATTCCCCCCACACACAGTATGATGTCCCCACAGTACATTCCCCCCACACACAGTATGATGTTCCCACAGTACATTCCCCCCACACACAGTATGATGTCCCCACTGTACATTCCCCCCACACACAGTATGATATCCTCACAGTAAATTCCCTCCACACACAGTATGATGTCCCCACAGTACATTCCCCCCACACACAGTATGATGTCCCCACAGTACATTCCCCCCACACACAGTATGATATCCTCACAGTACATTCCCTCCACACACAGTATGATGTCCCCACTGTACATTCCCCCCACACACAGTATGATATCCTCACAGTACATTCCTTCCACACACAGTATGATGTCCCCACAGTACATTCCCTCCACACACAGTATGATATCCTCACAGTACATTCCCTCCACACACAGTATGATGTCCCCACAGTACATTCCCCCACACACAGTATGATGTCCCCACAGTACATTCCCCCCACACACAGTATGATGTCCCCAGAGTACATTCCCCCCACACACAGTATGATGTCCCCACAGTACATTTCTCCCACACACAGTATGATATCCTCACAGTACATTCCCTCCACACACAGTATGATGTCCCCACTGTACATTCCCCCCACACACAGTATGATATCCTCACAGTACATCCCTCCACACACAGTATGATGTCCCCACAGTACATTCCCCCCACACACAGTATGATATCCTCACAGTACATTCCCTCCACACACAGTATGATGTCCCCACAGTACATTCCCCCACACACAGTATGATGTCTCCACGGTAAATTCCCCCGCACACAGTATGATGTCCCGACAGTACATTCCCCCGCACACAGTATGATGTCCCCACAGTACATTCCCCCACACACAGTATGATGTTCCCACAGTACATTCCCCCCACACACAGTATGATGTCCCCACTGTACATTCCCCCCACACACAGTATGATATCCTCACAGTACATCCCTCCACACAAAGTATGATGTCCCCACAGTACATTCCCCCCACACACAGTATGATATCCTCACAGTACATTCCCTCCACACACAGTATGATGTCCCCACAGTACATTCCCCCACACACAGTATGATGTCTCCACAGTAAATTCCCCCCACACACAGTAAGATATCCTCACAGTACATTCCCTACACACACAGTATGATGTCCCCACAGTACATTCCCCCACACACAGTATGATGTTCCCACAGTACATTCCCCCCACACACAGTATGATGTCCCCACTCTACATTCCCCCCACACACAGTATGATATCCTCACAGTACATTCCCTCCACACACAGTATGATGTCCCCACAGTACATTCCCCCCACACACAGTATGATGTCCCCACAGTACATTCCCCCCACACAGTCTGATGTCCCCACAGTAAATTCCCCCCACACACAGTAAGATATCCTCACAGTACATTCCCTCCACACACAGTATGATGTCCCCACAGTACATTCCCCCCACACACAGTATGATGTCACCACAGTACATTCCCCCCAGACACAGTATGATGTCCCCACAGTACATTTCCCCCACACACAGTATATCCTCACAGTACAATCCCTCCACACACAGTATGATGTCCCCACTGTACATTCCCCCCACACACAGTATGATATCCTCACAGTACATCCCTCCACACACAGTATGATATCCTCACAGTACATTCCCTCCACACACAGTATGATGTCCGCACAGTACATTCCCTCCACACACAGTATGATGTCCCCACTGTACATTCCCTCCACACACAGTATGATATCCTCACAGTACATTCCCTCCACACACAGTATGATGTCCCCACAGTACATTCCCCCCACACACAGTATGATATCCTCACAGTACATTCCCTCCACACACAGTATGATGTCCCCACAGTACATTCCCCCCACACACAGTATGATGTCCCCACAGTACATTCCCCCCACACACAGTATGATGTCTCCAAGGTACATTCCCCCGCACACAGTATGATGTCCCGACAGTACATTCCCCACCCACAGTATAATGTCCTCCCAGTATATTCCCCCCACACACAGTATGATGTCCCCACAGTACATTCCCCCCACACACAGTATGATATCCTCACAGTACATTCCCTCCACACACAGTATGATGTCCCCACTGTACATTCCCCCCACACACAGTATGATATCCTCACAGTACATTCCCTCCACACACAGTATGATGTCCCCACAGTACATTCCCCCCACACACAGTATGATGTCTCCACGGTACATTCCCCCGCACACAGTATGATGTCCCGACAGTACATTCCCCACACACAGTATGATGTCCCCACAGTACATTCCCCCCACACACAGTATGATGTCTCCACGGTACATTCCCCCGCACACAGTATGATGTCCCGACAGTACATTCCCCACACACAGTATGATGTCCCCACAGTACATTCCCCCCACACAGTATGATGTCCCCACAGTACATTCCCCCCACACACAGTATGATGTCCCCACAGTACATTCCCCCCACACACAGTATGATGTTCCCACAGTACATTCCCCCCACACACAGTATGATGTCCCCACTGTACATTCCCCCCACACACAGTATGATATCCTCACAGTACATTCCCTCCACACACAGTATGATGTCCTCACAGTACATTCCCCCCACACACAGTATGATGTCCCCACAGTACATTCCCCCCACACACAGTATGATATCCTCACAGTACATTCCCTCCACACACAGTATGATGTCCCCACTGTACATTCCCCCCACACACAGTATGATATCCTCACAGTACATTCCCTCCACACACAGTATGATGTCCCCACAGTACATTCCCTCCACACACAGTATGATATCCTCACAGTACATTCCCTCCACACACAGTATGATGTCCCCACAGTACATTCCCCCCACACACAGTATGATGTCCCCACAGTACATTCCCCCCACACACAGTATGATG
This sequence comes from Dendrobates tinctorius, assembly GCF_039654945.1. Classification (NCBI taxonomy): domain Eukaryota; kingdom Metazoa; phylum Chordata; class Amphibia; order Anura; family Dendrobatidae; genus Dendrobates; species Dendrobates tinctorius. The sequence goes on along the minus strand of NW_027361722.1, from coordinate 49,515 downwards.
TCCCCACAGTACATTCCCCCCACACACAGTATGATGTCCCCACAGTACATTTCTCCCGCACACAGTATGATATCCTCACAGTACATTCCCTCAACACACAGTATGATGTCCCCACTGTACATTCCCCCCACACACAGTATGATATCCTCACAGTACATCCCTCCACACACAGTATGATGTCCCCACAGTACATTCCCCCCACACACAGTATGATATCCTCACAGTACATTCCCTCCACACACAGTATGATGTCCCCACAGTACATTCCCCCACACACAGTATGATGTCTCCACGGTACATTCCCCCGCACACAGTATGATGTCCCGACAGTACATTCCCCACACACAGTATGATGTCCCCACAGTACATTCCCCCACACACAGTATGATGTTCCCACAGTACATTCCCCCCACACACAGTATGATGTCCCCACTGTACATTCCCCCCACACACAGTATGATATCCTCACAGTACATCCCTCCACACAAAGTATGATGTCCCCACAGTACATTCCCCCCACACACAGTATGATATCCTCACAGTACATTCCCTCCACACACAGTATGATGTCCCCACAGTACATTCCCCCACACACAGTATGATGTCTCCACAGTAAATTCCCCCCACACACAGTAAGATATCCTCACAGTACATTCCCTCCACACCCAGTATGATGTCCCCACAGTACATTCCCCCACACACAGTATGATGTTCCCACAGTACATTCCCCCCACACACAGTATGATGTCCCCACTCTACATTCCCCCCACACACAGTATGATATCCTCACAGTACATTCCCTCCACACACAGTATGATGTCCCCACAGTACATTCCCCCCACACACAGTATGATGTCCCCACAGTACATTCCCCCCACACACAGTATGATGTCCCCACAGTAAATTCCCCCCACACACAGTAAGATATCCTCACAGTACATTCCCTCCACACACAGTATGATGTCCCCACAGTACATTCCCCCCACACACAGTATGATGTCCCCACAGTACATTCCCCCCACACACAGTATGATGTCCCCACAGTACATTTCCCCCACACACAGTATATCCTCACAGTACAATCCCTCCACACACAGTATGATGTCCCCACTGTACATTCCCCCCACACACAGTATGATATCCTCACAGTACATCCCTCCACACACAGTATGATGTCCCCACAGTACATTCCCCCACACACAGTATGATATCCTCACAGTACATTCCCTCCACACACAGTATGATGTCCGCACAGTACATTCCCTCCACACACAGTATGATGTCCCCACTGTACATTCCCTCCACACACAGTATGATATCCTCACAGTACATTCCCTCCACACACAGTATGATGTCCCCACAGTACATTCCCCCCACACACAGTATGATATCCTCACAGTACATTCCCTCCACACACAGTATGATGTCCCCACAGTACATTCCCCCACACACAGAATAATGTCCCCACAGTACATTCCCCCACACACAGTATGATGTCCTCACAGTACATTCCCCCACACACAGTATGATGTCCCCACAGTACATTCCCCCACACACAGTATAATGTCTCCACAGTACATTCCCCCACACAGTATAATGTCCCCACAGTACATTCCCCCACACACAGTATGATGTCTCCACAGTACATTCCCCCCACACAGAATGATGTCCCCACAGTACATTCCCCCCACACACAGTATGATGTCCCCACAGTACATTCCCTCACACACAGTATGATGTCCTCACAGTACATTCCCCACACACAGTATGATGTCCCCACAGTACATTCCCTCCACACACAGTATGATGTCCCGACAGTACATTCCCCCACACACAGTATCAGGGTCGGTCTGGGAGTAAAAGTCAGCCCTGGCATTTGAAGTTACACAGGGCCACTAGTCACATGGTGACTATATAATATCTTTGTACACTTGTAGGTTACAAGAAGTGAGAGGAGATTAACACGACTGTATAACATGTAGTCAGAGCTGTGCCCAGTATTTCAGCTCAGTCCTATTTATTGCTTTTAGGTACAGTACTCCTCTCAAAACTCTGTCCCCTTTTGTACGCACGGTGACAGAATTCCTGGCAGAACTGCTATCCATTGGGCAACCAGACCCCCTGGTCACAGCCGCCCCTATCATACCTCCCAACTTTTGAAGAAGGGAAAGAGGGAGAAAGACAGCAGTGTACGCAGCGCGCCGCTGCAAATTTTAGGCCACTCCCCGGCCACATCCATTTAGCAATTAGTCACACCCAACCGCACCCATTTAGCACTGCTGATTACACTGACTGGTACTGAGGGCACAGTGGCTGGCATTATGGGCACACTGACTGGCACTAAGGAAGAGAGAAAACAGAGAGAGAGAAAAAAGAAAACAGAGAGAAAGAAAGAGGGGAAAGAAAGGAAGAACAGAGAGAGACAGAGAAAGAACAGAGAGAGAAAGAAAGAAGTAAAGAAAAGAAAGAAAGAACAGAGAGAAAGAAAGAGAGGAAAGAAAAAAACAGAAAGAGGGGAGAGAAAGAACAGAGAGAGAGAGAGAAAGAAAAAGGAAAGATTAGAGAGAGAAAGAAAGAACTGAGAGAGAAAGAAAATGAGGGAAAGACAGAACAGAGAATGAGAAAGAAATAACAGAGAAAGAAAGAAAAAGAGAGAAAGAAATAAAGAAAGATTCTATAAAGATACTATAGCAGCCCGGCTCCCATTGTAGTGCCCACCTGAGCCTCCCGATGCAGGACATATCATGATCCGCTCACATGGCCGGCATCCCCGATTCCAAGGCGATCCTACTGTCTGCGCTGTCGGAGGAGGACACGGTGATGGATCTGAAGCATTCCTAGTTCCGTCACAATCTCCTCATGAAATTATCTAATTTCCAATTAGCTTCCAGCACATCACTTCCGGTGGAACGTCATGTGTGAATTTTAAAATGCTCATCGGGGCTCCGCCGTGTACTCCTGTGTCCGTGGGAAAAGCTCAGGGCCTCAGGCAGATTGCGGCCGCCCAGCCAGCCTCAGCTCAGGGCCTCAGGCAGATTGTGGCCTCTCCAGCCAGCCTCGGCTCAGCCTCAGGGCCTCAGGCAGATGGCGCCCGCCGCCCGACCTACCCACCCCCAGGCCCTCTTTATAACTAAACTCACCCCCGCCCCGGCCAAGTTACTGGAGTCTGGACCTGTCCTGAAGCCTGCCCTGAACCAGCGCATGGGGGTAGGAGATTCGCAGCAGCAGCCGCTCCTGGATTCCTGCTGTCGCTCTGGACGCCGTCGCCGATGATAGGATGCGAAACAGTGGGACGTGAGTAGGCGCTGCCTGCCCTGCAGGCAACCATTGACGGCACAGCGCGCTCTCTCTGGCTCCACCCTCAAAGAACGCGCCGCGACGTGCAGTTTCACGTCGCCGCGCGTTCTTAACCCCTAGGGTGCCAGTGCCACCCCAAAATCTGAAACCGCCGCCGTGCCCGCAAATTTAAAGGGCCGGGCGGCGGGGAAAATAGGCCAGTGGCCGCCGCATTAGCCTGCGGCCCACAACGGGCTAATAAATAGCGGCCCACTGGGAAAATGCCCGGTAGGGCAGATTACCAATCCGGGCCCCCTCAGTATGATGTCACCACAGTACATTCCGCCGCACACAGTATGATGTCCCCACAGTACATTCCTCACACACAGTATGATGTCTCCACAGTACATTCCCCCCACACACAGTATGATGTCCCCACAGTACATTCCCCCCACACACAGTATGATGTCCCCACAGTACATTCCCCCCACACACAGTATGATGTTCCCACAGTACATTCCCCCCACACACAGTATGATGTCCCCACAGTACATTCCCTCCACACACAGTATGATGTCCCCACAGTACATTCCCCCCACACACAGTATGATGTCCCCACAGTACATTTCTCCCACACACAGTATGATATCCTCACAGTACATTCCCTCCACACACAGTATGATGTCCCCACTGTACATTCCCCCACACACAGTATGATATCCTCACAGTACATCCCTCCACACACAGTATGATGTCCCCACAGTACATTCCCCCCACACACAGTATGATATCCTCACAGTACATTCCCTCCACACACAGTATGATGTCCCCACAGTACATTCCCCCCACACACAGTATGATGTCTCCACGGTACATTCCCCCGCACACAGTATGATGTCCCGACAGTACATTCCCCACACACAGTATGATGTCCCCACAGTACATTCCCCCCACACACAGTATAATGTCCCCACAGTACATTCCCCCCACACACAGTATGATGTCCCCACAGTACATTCCCCCCACACACAGTATGATGTTCCCACAGTACATTCCCCCCACACACAGTATGATGTCCCCACTGTACATTCCCCCCACACACAGTATGATATCCTCACAGTACATTCCCTCCACACACAGTATGATGTCCCCACAGTACATTCCCCCCACACACAGTATGATGTCCCCACAGTACATTCCCCCCACACACAGTATGATGTCCCCACAGTATATTCCCCCCACACACAGTAAGATATCCTCACAGTACATTCCCTCCACACACAGTATGATGTCCCCACTGTACATTCCCCCCACACACAGTATGATATCCTCACAGTACATTCCCTCCACACACAGTATGATGTCCCCACAGTACATTCCCTCCACACACAGTATGATATCCTCACAGTACATTCCCTCCACACACAGTATGATGTCCCCACAGTACATTCCCCCCACACACAGTATGATGTCCCCACAGTACATTCCCCCCACACACAGTATGATGTCCCCACAGTACATTCACCCCACACACAGTATGATGTCCCCACAGTACATTTCCCCCACACACAGTATGATATCCTCACAGTACATTCCCTCCACACACAGTATGATGTCCCCACTGTACATTCCCCCCACACACAGTATGATATCCTCACAGTACATCCCTCCACACACAGTATGATGTCCCCACAGTACATTCCCCCCACACACAGAATGAGGGGGCTCAGCCGCCACAGAGGTACTGCACCTCCTCCTGAGGTGTGGTGCCCTACCATCCAGGTAAGTTGGAGGCTCCTGACCACGCTCCAACACTCGCACCCCACACAACAGAGTAGTTCAGCAAAGCCACATTGCGGCTCCCTGCTTGGAGTGTAGCAGAGCACCTTTGGTGGCTCCCTGCTTGGAACACTAAATGTGCTGGGAGGCGGGTGGAGTTGAGAATACATAAAAGATCGGGAAGGTTTAGAATTTCAGTCAGTCAGTAGGTCAGTCTGAGGGAGGAATTCACTCAGAGAGGAGTGAGGAAAGGAGATCCCTGGAAGAGGGATGGAGGAAGGAGTGCTGCAGCTGGCACGGGAAAGGAAAGGAGAAAGACATTGAACCGAAGCCTGAGCTTCCACAGGAGGGAAAGACAAGTACGGAACGTAGGAGTAAAAGGGAAACACAGAGGACGTGGGTTAGAGGAAGAACCCTGCCTAGAAGTGCTAAGCGCAAGGTCGGGGCCCGGTCCTTGAGGTTGTATGGACACTAATGGTTCTACAGCAGACACCGGTGGAGTAGTGGGCTGCAAATGTACTACTCCCATCTAAGACTTGGGGGCGAACAGCAACTTGGATAGTGAGCCGGGACTCAGGAGTAAGGAGTCCCCGAAGCAGGCTACAGCTGTCTGCCATACAAGTAGAGTTCTTGGGAACATCTGTCAGGAGGAACTCCAGTGTAACTCAGTACTAGGAGATCTTCACACTTAAAGGCGCTATAAGAGGAGACGTTCAGAAAGGTACATGTTGGCGGAGCGTTGGAAGGGAGCATTCCATCTTGCCTGGAGGTTGACTGAGTCCCTGACACGGAGGCAGGCACCTGTGTGTACTACAGACTGTGAGTAAAGCTTTGGAACTACAAGCCCTGGTGTCCTCCAGAACTACATTCCACCATTCAAAGTCCCCCTATTAATTGGGCGCCGAGGGCCACGGACCGGGTCACCGCTTCTGTGACACATCCCGCCGACACCAGCCCGGTACCGAGTACCCCACGTCCCTGGGAGGGCGACCCAGGTGGACCGCTGCTTACCCTGTCCAGATGACACAGACACCAGGCGATGAAAGGACGAGGTGGAGACAGATTTCAGTTGTAACAGTTCCGGATCTTTATTCGTCGTCCTCCTGACGACCACAACCATGCACCTCAGCTTCTTTACAGCACTCTATCTCCAAGCCCGGGTACCTGCACCTTTGCTCCAGTCGAAGTATCGTCCCTCGCGGATCTTTCGCTGGGGCTGTCCTAGACCAATCTACCGCCAGCGCTTCACCTGCCCGAGGTCGTCGTCCTATCGGTACCCCCGGGGCCTCGTCTGTCCTGCGGTCCATCGGGTCAGGGCCACCCCCCTGACTGTCTCTTCTCTGTCAGTCCCCTGGTCGAGCTCTCCCACTGTTTCCGTTCTTCTGTCCTGAGTCTTCCTTTCCTGAGCTCCTCCCGGGACTGGCCTGTCCGGAATCCCAACCAGTTCCACAAACCGTCCCCTCCTACTGCCAGTCACGTCTGTCTGTCAAGTCACCTTCCCCACACTCCTCCTCCCTTTGTCCATTGTCGTCCCGACAATCGTACTCCCTACCTATGTCGTTCTGAAGCTTGTCCACAGTCTGTTGTCGGACCGGTCCTTAGGCCAAAACCCGCTGCCTATGGGGCCGAACTAAACCGGGAGCACCATGTTCCGAGCAGCCTACTGCTACTCGCCAGCACGCACGCCACGTGACAACTTCTTTCAGGTTGGCAAGGTCCACCCGGACTACTCTACGGCGTGAACCTCCCACTGCTCTCCCCTTCCACTACCTTCAGTTGTGCGGAACGCCATGACCGAGGCCTTTCGCCTACCAGGTCATCGACGCCCGCTCGTCCTTTTGGGGTGTCCATGGTGTGGGGCACCTGACTGGCAGACCACTGTCTGGTTCAATGTTCCCCGCTTCTTCGTCCTTCACCTACAAGAGTCATTGTCGGTGTATTCGTCACTTCTACCTCGTACCCGGAACCTGTTACACACATTTTTTTTACATTCACTAAATCAACTCTTAGCATATGGTTACTCTTACTTTAATAACATGAGGAGTTACTCAACTGGAGTAACCCCTTTTCCTCTTTTTTTTTTCTCTTTTTTTTCTTCCCAAAACACGTTAACATTCTTTTTCACAATACTTCCCGTACAGCATCTTTAAAATAAAGACTCCCCCTGCCTTTAACATTAAGTGTGTGTGCACACGCTGCGGATTCTGCTGCGGTTCCGCAGCAGTTTTTGCTGCGGTGTACAGTACCATTATTCCCTATGGGAATAAAAAAACGCTGTGCAGACGGTGCGGATTTTTCCACGCGGTTTTCCTGCGGTTTTGAAACCGCAGAAAGAATTGACATGTCAATTCTTTCTGCGGATTCCGCTGCGGTTTGCCATCTTCTCCATTGTGGAGATGAAAAACCGCAGGGCAGAACCGCAGGCCAATCCGCAGGTAAAACCGCAGGTCTTTTGACCTGCAGATTTACCTGCAGATTTTACAAAATCCGCGCGGCCAAATCCGCACCCCAATCCGCAGCGTGTGCACGTACCCTAATACTCCCTTTTTCGCATCCCCGCTATGTCAGGAAAAACAAATTCAACAATATACAAAAACATTTTTTCGTAACCTGGACGGAAAACTGTCCTCGTGGTCTGCACAACGGTGCAACGAAATCCCGACAGTCCAGACCATCTCCTGATGGCCGGTAGCAAGGGGCCCTACCGACGTGGAGCTCCAGGGATGCAGGGAGTGTCTCTAGAGTCCTTTCTACGGGGGGCTCGTGACCTTCGGGTTCAGCGATTACGGCTACCGCGTAGTTGCCGCGGGGACAGTACTCTTTGTGGTATGACACCAAGTCCCCCTCTCACAAAGCCCGGCCGTGACGGATGGAAGTCACGTTGATATTCACCTTTTGGCCGGTTGCGAGGTCTCAGATGAACCCGTATCCTTTCTGCAGGTTGGTATAGACGAGCCGTCCCTTCGATCATGAAGCCGCTATGCCAGCCTCCCCTCTCATGGAGCAGGTTCCAGACCTCCTGCTCCCTGGCCTTTTTCTTCCGGATGACCTCCGCGACCCAAACGGAGGGTCCGGTGTAGGCCCCGGAGTCCGGTGGGTGGGACACAGCCAGGGTTGAGAGCGGGGCAGAGGCGGCCGTAGCTGTCGGCGGCCCAGCAGCCGCTGGGGCCGGGTGGCGGGTAGGGGCAGCCGTGGTTCCTGATAAATAGGCCGCAGAACCCGACAAGCAGGCCGCGGCCGACTCCGCTGCTGACGCAGATGTGGCCGCGGTGCAGGCCGCACTCGGAGTCACAGACGGGGCCAGAGTGGCGTCCGGCTTCAGGGGACGGGCCGCTGCTGGCAGGTGGAATGCAGCAGCGTCTGCCGCGGACTGGCTCCGCACCGGCGACACCAGACGTGGCGCCACAGGGCGGGGTGGCTCGGGGACGGGATCAGGGGCATCGCTCAGCCCGGCGGAGGATGCAGAGCCCTCCACAGCAGGGCTCCCAGGAGCGCAGGAGGCCGTGCGGTGCGGCCGGATGGTGGGGGCCGCTTGCAGAGCCACCGGCAGAGCCGGGGGAACTCTCACCTTCCCCGGCGCCGCGGCCTCCGACACGTCATCCCGCGGCCTCCGACACGTCATCCCGCGGCTTCTCCCGCAGCCTCCGTTCCTCACCCTGCCGTCTGGCAGGGCTAGCCTCCAGGCTCGGGGATACCGCAGGGAGGCTCCCCGGTGATGTCTTCGGTGGCCGCTCCCGCTGTGCCCGCAGTCGCTCCTCTTCTCCGCCCGAAGTCTGGAGGACTGTCCGTGACTCCGAGAAGCAGATCTCCCAGCGAGACTCGATCTCCCGATGCCATCGCCACTCCTGGCATCCAAGGCCACGTCAACTGCAGCGTCACATGCCGTCCGGTGGGCAACAGTCGAATGGCGCCAAGCAGCCGCAGCCGGCCTTCTCTCCCTGGCCACTCCCCCTCCTGGGTGGGACGGTGGCCGACTTCTCCACCCAGTTGCCCGGGTCCAGTATGGGGGGGCGGCGGCCTCCAGACACACACCGCTCCCCCCAGGGGTACGTTGGAGGGGCCCCCAGTCCGTCCAGAATGACTGCAAACGCCCTGGCCTCTTCCCAGCGCTGGAGTACCACCGACATATTGGACGGAATCTGGTGCCGCCCCGGATCCTCTGATGGCAGCGATGATCCGGAACAACGTCCCCAATTTATAATCCACATGTATTTGTAATCCACCGGTACTTGCAGTCCACAGGAGAGCAGTCCAAGTCCTTCTAGCTTCTCCAGTCGCAGGCCTGCCGCGGAAGGTGTCGTATTAGCAGCGGCGATCCTGCCGACTATGCCAAATGTGGTAGGGGCCGGGATTGGGGGGGTGGACCGCTGCTTACCATGTCCGGATGACACGGACACCAGGCGATGAAAGGACGAGGCGGAGACAGATTTCAGTTGTAACAGTTCCGGATCTTTATTCGTCGTCCTCCTGACGACCACAACCATGCACCGCAGCTAATTTACAGCACTCTATCTCCAGGCCCGGGTATCTGCACCTTTGCTCCAGTCGAAGTAACGTCCTTCGTGGATCTTTCGCTGGGGCTGTCGTAGACCAATCTACCACCAGCGCTTCACCTGCCCGAGGTCGTCGTCCTATCGGTACCCCCGGGGCCTCGGCTGTCCTGCGGTTCGTCGGGTCAGGGCCACCCCCCTGACTGTCTCTTCTGTCAGTCCCCTGGTCGAGCTCTCCCACTGTTTCCAGTCTTCTGTCCTGAGTCTTCCTTTCCTTAACTCCTCCCGGGACTGGTCTGTCCGGAACCCCAACCAGTTCTATTTATCCCCTCTCTCACTGGGGAATTCCCCTCTTGGGTTCCTATCTCCCCGCCCCCCATGACTAAGCGTTTTCTTGAGTCATAAGCTGATGTTCAGTCGTCAACTACTCTCCCCTGCCATCTTGTGGTCATTTCTCGGTACTACACCCTCCTATCTACCTTTCCCAGCTGTCACCATTCTATCCTGTCAATCTCCGTCTCTGGTGCACAAACCGTCCCCTCCTACTGCCAATCACGTCTGTCCATCAAGTCACCTTCCCCACACTTACAGTATGTAAGACAAGTATGCCTTTAGCATTAGTCTCCAAATTACGAGGGGGACATAAGGACCAGGGGATCAGGTTAAGGTACTACTATACGGAATACTAAGATGGGGGATCTGGCAACATAATATTGCACACACACTACATGAAGCAAACTACAATAAGTTCAGGCTAGTTACCTCATATGTTGTGTAGTCCCACAATGCGCCAGGGTTCCCTGTTATGAACTCATTTTCTGGTCTACCAGTTGTGAGAGTTCTCCTTCCGGGCTCCCTCTGGTGGTAACAGGAGGTAGTGAGGTTGATTTAATTAGTAGAGATCTTCCACCTGATGATGAGGATAATGATTGGATCTATGGAATCTCAGACTGGATTTAAGACAGCCGACGCCCTAGTCTGGTGCTGGTGATTCCTTCTGGTTTTTCAGGTCTTGGTTTTCAGCTCTGTTCCAGTCATCTCAAGCTAAGTGTTTCTGCTTGTTACGTGTTACAGAACCACTCAGCACCCAGAATATGTTGTGCAGTTATATGTATGTATAATAGGTTCCATGGGAGATGCATGTCCCTAATGCATCAGTCCACAGGCTGCCCCCTCCCCCCCACGTTTGTAATTCCCACAGTAAATATCAGCATGCTCCGGCCACCTGCGGCTAATGTATGTCTGACCTGCCGCTTTTCTATTGGCCTGCCCTCTGTATCTGTGTGATATATTCTGTGTCCTGTGAGTATTGTGTTGTCAGACTGGAAATACGTGGAGAAGCAGTGATCTTTTATATGCGCCCATGTAACCAAGGAATTCCAGCCAGCGTCCTTCATTCAGACTCCAGCCAAAGCAGAGTGGACCTCCGGAAACACGGGGTGGTACTGAAAGAGGTACCCGAGATAGGAAGACCCCGTTACACTGGTGGCAGCCAGCGGGATATGATACCCCTTCTACAGGAGGAAAGGAATGAATGGAAAACAACTACCAGAAGTTAAAGAGGACTACATTAAAAGATCTGGTGGAAGCCCGAGGGTTGATCGCCAGCAACAAAACAAAAGCGGATTTGATAGCAGCCATCATGGAACACGACAGTGCAGCGCCCCCCAATGTGAATGTGGAGGAGACCGAATTCCAGAGGGAGGTAAAGAACAGATTGGTGTTCTATGGCCTGAACCCTGCAGTAGAGATCATACGAGAGGTGATGGCTGATGTGCGTACTGATCTGAAGGAAAAGATGGCCGAGCGGACCAGGATAGAGCTAGCCAAGATGGAGATGGCAGAGCGGAGAGAGGAGAGTCAGTGAGCAGGGGGAGCTCTGGCCTTCGACCAGGTACCTTCAACAGTAAGCCACAAAAAGATCCAGTAAAATGCCTTCCGACAGTTGGGGGAGGCAGAGGAAGACATTGATGGCTTTCTGCAGGACTTTGAGCGGCAGTGTGCCCTTCATCAAGTAAAGCCGGAGGAATGGGTTCAGATTCTGGCCAGCAAGCTGACAGGCCGGGCAGCGGATGCCTATCGCACGGTACCTGATGAGGACTGTATGGACTATGAGCGGATCAAAGAAGTGATCTTGGCCCGGTATGCGCTGACACCAGAGGCATACCGCCAAAAGTTCCGTGGACTTATAAAACGCGTAACCGATACCCACGCTGAATGGGCCTGTAAATTACGGCGGTCACTGCTACAGTGGGTACAAGGGAGCCAAGCAACCACTAAGGAGGACGTCCTCCAGCTCTTCTTGTTAGAACGATTCTTTAATGAACTAAACCCCGAGACACAGGAATGGCTTCGGGACAGGCAGCCAACGACTTTGGAGGAAGCCGCTCGTCTGGCCGATGAACATCATGATGCCAGGAGGCCTCAGTTGCCCTGATCAAAGATGGTCACTAGGGGCCCGCCCATGGACCTGGAGGGCCCCAAACCACCGAAGATTGTGGGGGACCAGTTAGAAACCCGGCCTACCACAGTCCCCCTGGGGCGCGATGCCACACCTGCCGTCTGCTGGGCCACCTGCAAAGACAATGTCCCATCCGGACTCAGCATACCCAGTGGCCCAAGGCGGGAACAGCTACCTTCAGCCAAGCTGCTGTACACTGCTACCAAGGCGAAGCTGACACGGCATTGGGGGCTACGACTAACCAAGGGGTGGAAGAGATGGAGGAAGTGCTGCATGAAGTAGACCCCATGCAGGCAGCCCGGGCAGATAATTGACAATAGCATCGACAGGTCGTGTGGGTTAATGGGAAACGTATGCAGGGACTAAGAGATTCCGGGGCAACTTTGACCTTTGTGAAGCCTCATCTCGTCCGGGACCAAGAGAAGACGGACCGGACAGTGGCAGTCCATGTAGCAGGGGGAGCTATACATCGACTACCCACTGCCAGGATTCACCTGAACTGGGGAGTCGGGGATGGCCTTGTTGAGGTCGGCTTGATGGAGGATTTGCCTGCAGACGTCTTGCTGGGAAATGACTTGGGGCCCATGTTGTCTGCATTCTCGGTTGCCCCTCTGGCTGAGACATATCCTATGACCACCCGGAGACAAGCTCGAGCTGCGGAGGCGGAATCACACTCAGAGGAGGCCCAGTTAAGACATCCCAGCCCTACACGTATTCCCATAGCCAGACACATTTCTTGGGCCACCCCAGATGAATTTAAGAGGGAGTTACTTGAGGATCCTTCATTGGAGGGATATCGTGGGAAGGCACAGGAGGGGAGAGGGGTACTGGAAGGGGAACAGTTTGTATGGAAGCAGGGAGTCCTCTACCGGATTACAGAGCAGCACCACACAGTGACGAGCTCCACTATAAAATGACAGCTGGTAGTTCCCAAGAAGTATAGGCAGGAGTTACTGCGAATCTCTCATGACATACCCTTGGCCGGGCACTTCGGCGTCAGTCGCACCAGGCATCGTCTGACACAAAACTTCTTTTGGCCGGGGGTAACCTATGATGTTCGTCAGTACTGCCAGACCTGTGACAGTTGCCAGCGCATTGGCAAGAGGGGGGATCGATGCAAGGCCAAATTACGCCCCCTCCCCATTGTGGAGGAACCATTTAGCCAAGTAGCGGTCGATCTGATAGGGCCGTTAGCCAAACCCAGTCCGTCAGAGAAAAGGTATATATTGACAGTGGTAGATTATGCCACACGGTATCCAGAGGCGGTTGCGTTACCTAACATACTGGCAGAGACGGTGGCGGCCGCCATGCTCCAGGTTTTCTCACGGGTTGGATTTCCCCGGGAGATTATCTCGGACTAGGGTACCCAGTTTACAGCAGAGGTGACCAACCAACTGTGGAAGCTGTGCGGCGTAAAGTCCATTAGAAGCGCCCCGTACCACCCGCAAGCCAATGGGTTGTGTGAACGCTTTAACGGGACATTAAAACAGCTCATTGGGACTTTTACCAGGACCTACAGGGACTGGGAGAAATTCTTGCCACACCTCCTGTTTGCCTATCGGGAGGTGCCCCAAGAATCCACGGGGTTCTCCCCGTTCGAGCTGGTATACGGGAGACGGGTAAGGGGACCCCTAGACTTAGTGCTAGAACACTGGGAAGGGGAGGGCCTCATAGAATGGGTACCTATTGTACCCTATGTGCTGGAATTCTGGAACCGCCTACAGGAGCTGACCCAGGCTGTACGTGAGAACATGCAGGCGACCCAGCGGCGCCAGCGCGTATGGTACGATCAGAGGGCCAGAGAGCGCACCTTGGAAATAGGACAGAAGGTCCTGGTGTCAGAGCCCACTAAGCAGAACAAGTTCTAAGCTGCATGGCAGGGGCCCTACCAGGTAGTGGGGAAAATAGCCGACACAACCTATAATGTCGCCGATTGTGACGACCCCAGGGTTATCCGCATGTTCCACGTGAATATGCTGAAGCCCTACCGGGAGCGCCCTGAAGAGGTAGTGGCCATCTGTGCACCTGAAGCAGAGGATTTAGCCGGACTTGCCTTGACGGATGTCTTAGGGGAAAGGACTCAGTCTAAAACATGGGACCAGGTACACTTGGGTGAAGACCTAGGCCCCCGGGAGAGACAGCAGGCGGAGGAGTTGTTGAGGCAGCGACAGAGGATGTTTTCGGGGAGACCAGGGTACACTCGCCTGGCACAACACAAGGTTGAGGATCAGACCCCTCTGCGACAAAACCCCTTCTGCGTCCCTGAGTCTGTACGAGAGGGGATGTGACAAGAGATACAAGAGATGTTGCATTTAGGGGTCATTGAAGAGTCAGTCCCTGGGCATCCCCCGTAGTGTTAGTGCCCAAGAAGGATGGGACTACACGGTTTTGTGTAGACTATCGTAAGCTCAATGAGAAAACAGTGACGGATGCATATCCCATGCCACGTGTGGATGAGCTGTTAGACCGGCTGGCGGGGGCAAAGTATTTGACCACCATCGATCTATGCAAAGGCTACTGGCAGATTCCCCTTAGTCCTGACGCTATTCCCAAGTCAGCATTTGTCACCCCGTTTGGCTTATTCCAGTTTCGAGTTATGCCATTCGGGATAAAGAATGCCCCGGCGACCTTCCAAAGGCTGGCTGACCGGCTTCTGGATGGTCTCCAGGACTATGCTTGTGCCTACCTGGACGACATCGCCATCTACAGTGCGACATGGGAAGAGCATCTAAATCACCTAGAGACAGTATTGGACATGATTCACCAGGCCGGGATCACCCTGAACCCAAACAAGTGTCACGTGGGCAAAGCAGAGGTTCAGTATTTAGGGCATTGGGTGGGAAGTGGGAAACAGCGACCAGAACCAGCCAAGATTGAGGCCATAGCCAAATGGCCCACCCCACGCACTAAAACTCAGGTCATGGCGTTTCTAGGGACAGCGGGGTATTACAGGAAATTCATTCCCAATTACAGCAGTGTAGCCAAGCCCCTCACTGATCTGACCCGTAAGAACCAACCCCGCCAGGTAACCTGGACCCCAGAGTCTGAGGAAGCCTTCCGCCAACTAAAGGACGCCCTTACCAATACCCCTGTATTGGCCGCATCTGATCTAACTAAACGTTTCCTGGTTCACACAGACGCTTCTATGTTTGGATTGGGGGCAGTGCTGAGCCAAGTCGGGCCGGACGGCCAAGAACACCCGGTAGCTTACCTGAGTCGGAAACTACTGCCCCGTGAAGTAAGCTATGCGGCCATCGAGAAGGAGTGCCTGGCGGTAGTATGGGCACTCAAAAAGTTGCAACCATATTTGTATGGACGACAGTTTTCCCTCCTAACGGACCATAATCCCCTAGTCTGGCTTAATCGGGTCTCCGGAGACAACGCCAGATTGCTGTGGTGGAGTTTAGCCCTACAACCTCTGGACTTCACCATCCACTACAGAACCGGCAAACAAAACGGTAACGCCGACGGACTATGTCGACAAACGGAACTTGTACCAACCCCATAAACTTCGGTCATCCCCAAACCGATCCGTTAAGGATAAGACTGTGTATGCCGATCGCGTCGCTGAAAAGGGGAGCCGTGTTATGTGTTACGGAACCACTCAGCACCCAGAATATGTTGTGCAGTTATATGTATGTATAATAGGTTCCATTGGAGATGCATGTCCCTAATGCATCAGCCCACAGGCTGCCCCCTCCCCCCCACCTTTGTATTTGCCACAGTAAATATCGGCAGGCTCCGGCCACCTGCGGCTATTGTAATGTATGTCTGGCCTGCCGCTTTTCTATTGGCCTGTCCTCTGTATCTGTGTGATATATTCTGTGTCCTGTGAGTAAAGTGTTGTCAGACTGGAAATACGTGGAGAAGCAGTGATCTTTTATATGCGCCCATGTAACCAAGGAATTCCAGCCAGCGTCCTTCATACAGACTCCAGCCAAAGCAGAGTGGACTTCCGGAAACACGGGGTGGTACTGAAAGAGGTACCCGAGATAGGAAGACCCTGTTACACTGCTAATGTTCACACTTGATTTTGTTGGTCTATTCAGTTTTTTGTGTGGTCAGCCAGCCCCGGCTGGGGCTGTGCTGAATTTCCACTCTTATTTATCTGTGTTATGAATGAGTCACCATAGGAGGCAAAAATAGAAATACTAGCTAAGTCCTGAAAACCAGAGAAGTTGGCAGCTATCGGATTGAAGACCTCTGAACCTATCAACAACAACTAGCAGTAGCCGTGGGGGGTTCCTACGGTGCCCTAGACCCCTCGATCACAGCCGGAGAACTAAATAGCCTAAAGACAGAAAGGGAAATCTAAGCTGCCCCAGAGCAGACCCCAAAGCAATAGGCAGCCCCCAACATATAATGACGGTGAAGCAAGATGAAAAGACACTCACACAGATAGAAAGATAGGCTGAGCAAATGATGGGGCCCAAGTTAACTAAATAGGAAAGGATAGAAAAGCTGCTGTCTGCAATCCGCCAAAACCCTATCAAAACAAGAGCCAACAGACTGATAGGGAAAAAAGCCCTGAAGACGCTAGGCTTCAAAAAGACTATATCAGTACTCAGGAATTTTCTGCAGACAGAGCAAAAAGGAATTCGGCACACCCCAGCAGGGAATGGCAGAAATCCAGAAAAACAAGGCAAGGCAAAACAAAACAAAAACACAAATGCAAAAAGCAGAGCAGAAAAACTTAGCTTTTGAGGAGCAGGAATCAGACTGGTCTCCTAGAATCCCTCAGAGAGATCACCAGCAAGGCAGAAGGGCGTCGGCTGCCTTATATCCAGCCAGCAATTCCAGTCACCCAGTCATCATCATCCTGCACAGGTGCTTGGTAATCAGCCTCACTACTATCACGCTGTGCTCACCTGGGGGCGGGACCTCGGTCCCGACGTCATCTCTTCCGGAGCCGCGGTCACTCCGGGGGTCCCGTCGGGTGCGCACGCGCAGCTCTCGTCCCCGGGTCTCCTCCTACATGTCACGTTTGCTCTTGCGCACTCCTGTCAGTGCTGTATAGGGCTCGGTCCTCTCTATGGTAATGGAGGACCTGACCCGGAACCTGTAATGGTCATGTGCTTTCTGGCACATGCTCTGACCCTGTACTCTGTCTCATACTCGGTTGTGCCTCCTGGCACACGCTCTTACCCTGTACTCTGTCTCATCCTCAGTTGTGCCTCCTGGCACACACTCTGATTCCGTGCTCTGTCTTATACTCAGTTGTGCCTCCTGGCACACACTCTGATTCCGTGATCTGTCTTATACTCAGTTGTGCCTCCTGGCACATGCTCTGATCCTGTACTCAGTCTCTTACTCTGTTGTGCCTCCTGGCACACGTACCAATCCTGCGCTCTGTCTTATGCTCAGTTGTGCTCTCTGGCACACACCCTGCTCCTGTACTCTGTTACACCTCCTGGCACACCTGCTGCCTGACTCAGTGCTCTGACGTGCTCCTTGCACGCATCCTGCTTCACTCACACCGGGACGAACGAAGTCTCTGTATACCACGTGTTCCCGTGTCCACGCTTTACACGTTCCTGCAGACACACTCACCCACTCGTGTCTCCTGTGAGCTGGCCGCCTGGTGCCAGCAGTCGTGGTGCCTCACCCCTGGTGCTTGCCCCTGACACTCCCTGTATAGGGGGTGGTCTTCACTAGGTCAGCTCGCCCTGGGAGGGTTGGTGTCACGACCCAGAGGGTCCACTCCAGGAATCGTCACAACTACCTTCCTTCACCAGAAGAGGGAGTTCATCAGACCTCAATGGTGAAGGGGAAAATGAACTCACAACAGTACCTCCCCCTTGAGGAGGGGTCACCGAACCCTCATCCACGCCACCAGGGCGATCAGGGTGAGCCCGATGAAAGGCACGCACCAATCTTTTAGCATGAATATCAGAGGCAGAGACCCAGGAATTATCCTCCTGACCATAACCCTTCCACTTAACCAAATACTGGAGTCTCCGTCTAGCCAGACGGGAATCCAGTATCTTCTCTACCTCATATTCCATGTTACCTTCAACCAATACAGGGTCCGGAGGTGCCACCCCAGGAACAACTGGTTCAACAAACCTCTTCAACAAGGACTTATGAAACACATTATGGATTTTAAAAGTGACAGGAAGAGCCAAACGAAAAGAGACCGGATTAATAATCTCCAAAATCTTGTAAGGTCCAATAAATCTAGGCTTAAACTTAGGAGAAGCCACCTTCATAGCGATATTTTTTGATGATAACCAAACCATATCACCAACCTTAAACTGGGGACCAATGGTCCTATGTCGGTTGGAAAACCGCTGGGCCTTTTCCTGGGAGAGAGATAACTTATCCACCGCTTGGTCCCAGATCTGGTGCATTCTCTCCACCACAGTGTCAACACCTGGGCAGGCCGAAGGCTCCACCTGCCCAGAAGAAAATCGAGGATGAAACCCAAAGTTACAAAAAAAAGGTGACATCAAAGTGGCAGAACTAGCTCTATTATTTAAAGCAAATTCGGCCAAGGGCAAAAATGAAACCCAATCATCCTGATCAGCGGAAATAAAACATCTCAAATACGACTCCAAGGTCTGGTTTGTTCTCTGCGTCTGCCCATTGGTCCGAGGGTGAAAAGCAGAGGAGAAGGACAACTGAATTCCCAGCTTGGAACAGAAAGTCCTCCAAAATCTAGACACAAACTGAACTCCACTGTCAGATACAATGTTCTCAGGAATCCCGTGCAAGCGAACCACCTGTTGCAAAAACAGGGGCACCAACTCAGAGGAAGATGGCAACTTAGGGAGTGGTACAAGATGAACCATCTTAGAGAACCTATCACAAATCACCCAAATAACAGTCATTCTCTGAGAGACAGGCATATCAGAGATGAAATCCATTGAAATATGGGTCCATGGCCTCCTGGGGACCGGCAAAGGCATCAACAACCCACTAGAGCGAGAACAAGGTTTAGACCGGGAGCAAGTCCCACAGGACTGCACAAAATTCCTGACATCACGAGACAAGGCGGGCCACCAAAAAGACCGACTCACCAGATCTCTAGTACCAAAAATACCTGGATGACCAGCCAATGCAGTGCAATGAACTTCAGACATCACTCTCTTCTTCCACTGGTCAGGAACATACAACTTTCCACTGGGACAACGCTCAGGTTTGTCCTCCTGGAACTCTTCCAGAGCACGTCTCAAGTCGGGCGAGATGGCAGAAAGAACTACCCCTTCGCCTAAGATGGTAGCAGGCTTGGTCACCACAGGAGAATCAGCAAAGAAGCTCCTAGAGAGAGCGTCAGCCTTGACATTCTTAGTGCCAGGAAGAAAAGAGACCACAAAATCAAAACGTGTAAAAAACAAGGCCCACCTAGCCTGTCTAGGGTTCAAGCGTTTGGCCGACTCCAGGTAAATCAAATTCTTGTGGTCAGTGAGGACCACGACTTGATGTTTAGCTCCCTCCAACCAATGTCTCCACTCCTCAAATGCCCATTTCATGGCTAACAGTTCCCGATTCCCCACATCATAGTTACGTTCAGATGGAGAGAACTTTCGGGAAAAGAAAGCACAGGGATTCATTTTAGATGTTACAGGATCCTTTTGGGACAAAACAGCTCCTGCACCAATCTCAGAAGCGTCCACCTCTACCTGGAACGGGAGTGAGACATCAGGTTGCCGCAAAACCGGGGCAGAAGTGAATCTTCGCTTCAGCTCCTGAAAGGAAGAAACAGCCTCCGGAGACCAATTCAACACATCAGCACCCTTCTTAGTCAGATCAGTCAATGGCTTGGCAATACTAGAAAATTTTGCTATAAATTTCCGATAAAAATTAGCAAAACCCAAAAACTTCTGGAGGGCCTTCAAAGAAGTGGGCTGAACCCAATCATAAATGGCCTGTACCTTGGCCGGGTCCATTTCAATAGTTGACGGAGACAAAATAAATCCCAGAAATGAAATCCTCTGTACCCCAAAAAGGCATTTCGATCCTTTGACATACAGGGAGTTCTCCCTCAAGATCCGGAACACAGTCCGACCATGTTCCACATGAGAATCCCAATCCTTGGAGAGGATCAAAATATCATCCAGATAGATAATCAAAAATTTATCCACAAAGTCTCGGAAAATGTCGTTCATGAAGCACTGGAAGACAGAAGGGGCATTAGTGAGCCCAAAAGGCATCACCAGGTACTCAAAATGTCCCTCCGGAGTATTAAACGCCGTCTTCCATTCATCCCCATGCTTAATGCGGATAAGATTATACGCCCCCTGAGGTCAAGCTTGGTAAACCAGCAAGCACCTTTAACTCTGGAGAATAGATCCGAAATCAGGGGTAACGGATACTGATATTTAATAGTAATTTTGTTGAGGGCACGATAATCAATACAAGGCCTTAATGAACCATCCTTTTTGGCCACGAAAAAAAAAACGGCACCTAAGGGTGAAGAGGATGGTCTAATATGACCCTTCTCCAACGCCTCCTTAATATAGAATCCCATAGCCTCGTGCTCGGGTACAGATAAATTGAAGAGCCGACCCTTGGGAAATTTACACCCCGGGCTCAGTTCAATTGCTCAGTCATAACTCCTATGAGGAGGCAAAGACGCAGACTCATTCTCACTAAATACATCATAAAAGTCCGCCAAATAGTCAGGAACATCATGCGACTGAGGAGAGGTGGAAAAAACCGGAGCCTCACTAAGGGCACACCGACAACCCCAACTCACCACAGACACAGATTTCCAATCAAAACTGGATTATGAATTTGCAACCAGGGAAACCCCAGAACAATGGTATCATGCAAATTATGCAACACCAAAAATCTACAATTTTCTTGATGGTCTGGGGCGACCCGCATTACCACCTGGGTCCAAAACTGAGGTTTATTTTTCGCCAAAGGAGTAGCATCAATCCCCCTCAACGGGATAGGCGTCCGCAGAGGTGTCATGGGAAATCCACAACGTTTAGCAAAATCCAAGTCCATTAGGTTCAGGGCTGCTCCCGAATCCACAAAAGCCTTGGCGGAAAATGTGGACAGGGAGCAGATCAGAGTAATTGCCAGAAGAAACTTAGGTTGAACACCACCCACAGAAAACATGTGTGCAAAACGTTTCTCTCGTTTAGGACAGACAGAAATAATATGCGAGGCATCTCCACAAAAAAAACACAGCTTATTACGCCTTCTGAACTCCTGACGTTGCTCCCTGGACAAAACTGTATCACATTGCATAGGTTCAGACACTTGTTCAACAGGTGGCAACACCTCTCGTGCAGTCCTGTGTTCACGTAAACGCCGATCAACCTGAATGGCTAATGACATAGAATCGTCAAGACCAGAGGGAACAGGGAATCCCACCATAGTATCTTTTACGGCTTATGACAAACCCTTCCGAAAGAGAGCTGCCAAGGCATTATCATTCCAGGTAGTAAGGACCGCCCACTTTCGGAATTTTTGACAGTACAATTCTGCAGAATCTTGACCCTGGCTCAATGCTAACAGGGTCTTTTCAGCCTGATCAATAGCATTAGGTTCATCATACAACAACCCCAAGGCTTGAAAAAATGCATTCACATTAGTCAGAATAGGATCATCTGGTTTCAAAGAAAACGCCCCATCCTGGGGATCGCCACGCAGCAAAGAGATGACAATTTTAGCCAGCTGCACGGAGCTCCCTGACGAGTTAGGCTTCAAGGCAAAAAATAATTTACAAGTATTTTTGAAATTCAAAAATTTAGACCGATCCCCAAAAAACACATCAGGAGTAGGGATCTTTGGTTCAGCAGCATGTGAATGAGCAAGGTAGGCAGAAATTCCCCGCACTTCAGCAGCGAGCTGCTCCACACGATCAGACAATTGCTTTATCTCCATTGAGAGAAAAAAAAAATTCCCCCTACGGCCTCAGAGATATAGAGGAAAGAATATACACGCTTTTTTTTTTTTTTTTTACAATTCTTTCCTGCTATTGAGTACCTTAGGATCTGCAGTATGGCTGGTGATTCTGTTATGAATGAGTCACCATAGGAGGCAAAAACAGAAATACTAGCTAAGTCCTGAAAACCAGAGAAGTTGGCAGCTATCGGATTGCAGACCCCTGAACCTATCAACAACAACTAGCAGTAGCCGTGGGGGGTTCCTACGGTGCCCTAGACCCCTCGATCACAGCCGGAGAACTAAATAGCCTAAAGACAGAAAGGGAAATCTAAACTGCCCCAGAGCAGACCCCAAAGCAATAGGCAGCCCCCAACATATAATGACGGTGAAGCAAGATGAAAAGACACTCACACAGATAGAAAGTTAGGCTGAGCAAATGATGGGGCCCAAGCTAACTAAATAGGAAAGGATAGAAAAGCTGCTGTCTGCAATCCGCCAAAACCCTATCAAAACAAGAGCCAACAGACTGATAGGGAAAAAAGTCCTGAAGACGCTAGGCTTCAAAAAGACTATATCAGTACTCAGGAATTTTCTGAAGACAGAGCAAAAAGGAATTCAGCACACCCCAGCAGGGAATGGCAGAAATCCAGAAAAACAAGGCAAAACAAAACAAAAACACAAATGCAAAAAGCAGAGCAGAAAAACTTAGCTTTTGAGGAGCAGGAATCAGACTGGTCTCCTAGAATCCCTCAGAGAGATCACCAGCAAGGCAGAAGGGCGTCGGCTGCCATATATCTAGTCAGCAATTCCAGTCACCCAGTCATCATCATCCTGCACAGGTGCTTGGTAATCAGCCTCACTACCTTCCTTCACCAGAAGAGGGAGTTCATCAGACCTCAATGGTGAAGGGGAAAATGAACTCACAACATATCTGTATTTGCCAATTTGCTTTTTGTCCCTTATTAGATTGGCCTCTTTTTTGCTCTGTCTCAAAATATTTCAGAGTGCTGATATAGTAGGAGAAGTCTAGTGACTTCAGGGTTAATTTTGTTATCAGAAGTGTTGGACATTATTTTTGTAGGGTTTTTTTGAGCAGATTGCAGACAGTGTCTTTCCTTTCCTGTCCTTTCTAGTTAGTTTGGGCCCCATTGTTTGCTCAGCCTATTTTCCTGCCTGTGCTTGTGTTTTCATCTTGTTTCACCGTCAATACATGTGTGGGGGCTATCTATTCCTTTGGGGTCTGCTCTGGGGCAGTTAGTTTTCCCCTTTTCTTGCTTTAGGCTTATTTAGTCCTCCGGCTGTGACGAAGTGTCTAGGATCATCGTAGGAATGCTCCACGGCTGCTGCTAGTTGTGTGGTTAGGATCAGGGGTCTGCAATCTGCATAGTTACCAACCTCTCTGGTGTTCTGTGACTTAGCTTTTTTAGTTTTCCTCCTCAGTGACCCATTCATAACAGAATCACCAGCCATACCGCAGATTCTAGGGTACTCAAAAGCAGGAAAAAATTGTTTAAAAAAAAAAAAGTGTCAGAATTTTTTTTTTTATGTATTTTTTCCTCTTTTTCTCTGGGGCCGTAGGAGGATTTTTTTTCCTAATGGAGATTAAGCAATTGTCTGATCGTGTGGAGCAACTTGCTGCTGAAGTGCAGGGAATTTCCACCTACCTCATTCAGTCACATGCTGCTGAACCTAAGATCCCTACTCCTGATGTGTTTTCTGGGGATCGGTCTAAATTTTTGAATTTTAAGAATAATTGTAAATTATTTCTTGCCTTGAAACCTAACTCATCGGGGAACTCTGCGCAGCAGGTTAAAATTGTCATCTCCTTGCTGCGTGGTGATCCCCAGGATTGGGCTTTTTCTCTGACACCTGAAAATCCTATTCTGACTAATGTGGATGCATTTTTTCAGGCCTTGGGGTTGTTGTATGATGAACCTAATGCTGTTGATCAAGCTGAGAGAACCCTGTTGGCATTAAACTAGTGTCAGGATCCTGCAGAGTTATTCTGTCAAAAATTCCGAAAGTGGGCGGTCCTTACTACATGGAATGATAGTGCTTTGGCAGCTCTCTTTCGGAAGGGTTTATCAGAGACCGTAAAAGATACTATGGTGGGATTTCCTGTTCCCCCTGGTCTGGATGATTCTATGTCATTAGCCATTCAAGTTGATCGGCGTTTACGTTAACGTAAAACTACACAGGAGGCGCTGCCACCTTTTGAACAAACGTCTGAACCTATGCAATGTGGTGGGGTTTTGTCTAGGGCGCAACGTCAGGAGTTTAGAAGGCGTAATAAGCTGTGTTTTTTCTGTGGAGATGCCGCTCATACTATTTCTGTCTGCCCTAAACGAGAGAAACGTTTTGCACATGCATTTACTTTGGGTGGCATACAACCCAAGTTTCTTTTGGCAATTACTCTGATCTGCTCCTTATCCACGTTTTCCACTGAGGCTTTTGTGGATTCAGGAGCAGCTTTGAATCTGATGGATTTAGACTTTGCTAAACGTTGTGGTTTTTCCATGACGCCTCTGCGGACGCCTATTCCTTTGAGGGGAATTGATGCTACTCCTTTCGCGGAGAATAAACCTCAGTTTTGGACCCAGGTGATAATGCGAGTTGCCCCGGACCACCAAGAAAATTGTAAATTTTTGGTGCTGCATAATTTGCACGATACTATTGTTCTGGGTTTTCCCTGGTTGCAAACTCATAATCCAGTTTTGGATTGGAAATCTGGGTCTGTGGTGAGTTGGGGTTGTCAGTGTGCTCTTAGGGACATTCCTGTTTTCTCCACCTCTCCTCAGTCTCATGATATTCCTGATTATCTGGCTGATTTCTCTGATGTATTTAGTGAGAGTAAGTCTGCATCTTTGCCTCCTCATAGGAGTTCTGACTGTGCAATTGAGTTAATGCCCGGGTGTAAATTTCCCAAGGGTCAGCTTTTCAACTTATCAGTACCCGAACATGATGCTATGCGATCCTATATTAAGGAGTCGTTGGAGAAGGGTCATATTAGACCATCCTCATCACCTTTAGTTGCTGGGGGTTTTTTTGTGGCCAAGAAAGATGATTCATTAAGACCGTGTATTGATTATCGTTCCCTTAACAAGATGACGGTTAAATATCAGTACCCGTTACCTCTGATGTCTGATTTATTCTCCAGAGTTAAAGGTGCTTGCTGGTTTACTAAGCTTGACCTCAGGGGGGAGTATAATCTTATTCGCATCAAGCACGGGGATGAATGGAAGACGGCGTTTAATACTCCGGAGGGACATTTTGAGTACCTGGTGATGCCTTTTGGGCTCACTAATGCCCCTTCTGTCTTCCAGTCCTTTATGAATGATATTTTCCGAGACTTTGTGGATAAGTTTTTGATCATCTATCTGGAAGATATTTGATCTTTTCTAGTGATTGGGATTCTCATGTGGAACACGTCCGGACTGTGTTCCGGATTTTGAGGGAGAATTCCCTGTTTGTTAAGGGATCGAAATGCCTCTTTGGTGTACAGAGGATTTCATTTTTGGGATTTATCTTATCTCCGTTGACTATTGAAATGGACCCGGCCAAGGTACAGGCCATTTATGATTGGGTTCAGCCTACTTCTTTGAAGGCTCTCCAGAAGTTTTTGGGTTTTGCTAATTTCTATCGTAAATTCATAGGTAATTTTTCTGGTATTGTCAAACCACTGACTGATCTGACCAAGAAGGGCGCTGATGTGCTGAATTGGTCTCCTGAGGCTGTCTCAGCATTTCAGGAGCTTACACGGAGATTTACTTCAGCTGCAGTTTTACGGCAACCTGATGTCTCACTTCCATTTCAGGTGGAGGTAGATGCTTCTGAGATTGGTGCAGGAGCTGTTTTGCCCCTAAAAGACCCTGTGGCTTCTAAGATGAATCCCTGTGCCTTCTTTTCTCGAAAGTTCTCCCCATCTGAACACAACTATGACGTGGGGAATCGGGAATTGTTGGCCATGAAGAGGGCATTTGAGGAGTGGAGACATTGGTTGGAGGGAGCTAGACATCAAGTTGTGGTCCTCACCAATCACAAGAATTGGATTTATCTGGAGTCTGCCAAACGCTTGAATCCTAGACAGGCTAGATGGGTCTTGTTTTTCACGTATTTTAATTTTGTGGTCTCTTTTCTTCCGGGCACTAAGAATGTTAAGTCAGACGCCCTTTCTAGGAGTTTCTTTGCTGATTCTCTTAATGTGACCGAGCCTACTACCATCCTAGGTGAGGGGGTAGTTCTTTCTGCCATTTCACCCAGTTTGAGACGTGCCCTGGAGGAATTTCAGGGGGATAAACCTTAGTGTTGCCCTATGGGAAAATTGTATGTTCCTGACCAGTGGAGAAAGAGAGTGATGTCTGAAGTTCATTGCTCCGCATTGGCTGGTCATCCAGGTATTTTTGGTACCAGAGATTTGGTGAGTCGGTCTTTTTGGTGGCCTGCCTTATCTCGTGGTGTCAGGAATTTTGTACAGTCCTGTGGGACTTGTTCTCGGTCTAAACCCTGTTCTCGATCTAGTGGGTTGCTGATGCCCCTGCCGGAGCACAAGAGGCCATGGACCTATATCTCAATGGATTTTATTTCTGATTTTCCTGTCTCTCAGAGAATGACTGTTATCTGGGTGATTTGTGATAGATTTTCGAAGATGGTCCATCTTGTACCACTCCCAAAGTTGCCATCTTCCGCTGAGTTGGTGCCATTGTTTTTACAACAGGTGGTTCGGTTACATGGGATTCCTGAGAACATTGTGTAGGACAAAGGAGTCCTGTTTGTTTCCAGATTCTGGAAAGCCTTTTGTTCCAATCTGGGAATTCAGTTATCCTTCTCCTCCGCGTTTCATCCCCAGACCAATGGACAGACTGAGAGAACAAACCAGACATTGGAGTCTTATTTAAGATGTTTTATATCTGCTGATCAGGATGATTGGGTCTCATTTTTGCCCTTGGCCGAATTCGCGCTGAACAATAGAGCTAGTTATGCCACTTTGATGTCACCCTTTTTCTGTAATTTTGGGTTTCATCCTCGATTCTCTTCAGGGCAAGTGGAATCTTCGTCCTGCCCAGGTGTGGACACTGTGGTTGAGAGAATGCAGCAGATATGGGA
Source organism: Dendrobates tinctorius (assembly GCF_039654945.1). Lineage (NCBI taxonomy): Eukaryota > Metazoa > Chordata > Amphibia > Anura > Dendrobatidae > Dendrobates > Dendrobates tinctorius. Next base: position 22,563 of record NW_027361722.1, on the reverse strand, counting down.
CCAAGTGGTGGATAAGTTGTCACTCTCTCAGGAAAAGGCCCAGCGATTTTCCAACCGGCATAGGACCATTGGTCCCCGGTTTAAAGTGGGTGATATGGTTTGGTTGTCGTCTAAGAATATTCCTATGAAGGTTGCATCTCCAAAATTTAAGCCAAGATTTATTGTCCTTATAAGATTTTGGAGATTCTTAATCCTGTTTCTTTTCGATTGGCTCTTCCAGTTACGTTCAAGATCCATAACGTATTTCACAAATCACTGTTAAAGAGGTTTGTTGAGCCAGTAGTTCCTATGGCAGCACCTCCTGACCCTGTATTGGTTAAAGGCAATGTGGAATATGAGGTAGAGAAAATATTGGATTCTCGTTTGGTTAGACGGAGACTCCAGTATTTGGTTAAATGGAAGGGTTATGGCCAGGAGGATAATTCTTGGGTCTCTGTCTCTGATATTCATGCCAATAGATTGGTTCGTGCTTTTCACCGGGCCCATCCTGATCGGCCTGGTGGCGTGGATGAGGGTTCGGTGACCCCTCCTCAAGGGGGGTTACTGTTGTGAACTCATTTTCTGGTCTACCAGTTGTGAGTTCTCCTTCCGGGCTCCCTCTGGTGGTAACAGGAGGTAGTGAGGTTGATTTAATTAGTAGAGATCTGCCACCTGATGATGAGGATAACGATTGGATCTCTGGAATCTGAGACTGGATTTAAGACAGCCAACGCCCTAGTCTGGTGCTGGTGATTCCTTCTGGCTTTTCAGGTCTTGGTTTTTAGCTCTGTTCCAGTCATCTCAAGCTAAGTGTTTCTGCTAATGTTCACACTTGATTTTGTTGGTCTATTCAGTTTTTTGTGTTGTCAGCCAGCCCCGGCTGGGGCTGTGCTGAATTTCCACTCTTATTTATCTGTATTTGCCAATTTGCTTTTTGTCCCTTATTAGATTGGCCTCTTTTTTGCTCTGTCTCAGAATATTTCAGAGTGCTGATATAGTGGGAAAAGTCTAGTGACTTCAGGGTTAATTTTGTTATCAGGAGTGTTGGACATTATTTTTGTACGGTTTTTTGGGCAGATTGCAGACAGTGTCTTTCCTTTCCTGTCCTTTCTAGTTAGTTTTGGCACCATTGTTTGCTCAGCCTATTTTCCTGCCTGTGTTTGTGTTTTCATCTTGTTTCACCATCAATACGTGTGTGGGGGCTGTCTATTCCTTTGGGGTCTGCCCTGGGGCAGTTAGTTTTCCCCTTTTCTTGCTTTAGGCTTATTTAGTCCTCTGGTTGTGACGAGGCATCTAGATTCATCGTAGGAACACTCCACAGCTGCTGCTAGTTGTGTGGTTAGGATCAGGGGTCTGCAATCTGCATAGTTACCAACCTCTCTGGTGTTCTGTGACTTAGCTTGTTTAGTTTTCCTCCTCGGTGACCCATTCATAACAGTTCCCTCATGTTGTAGTCTCACAATGCCCCAGGGTTCCCTCATGTTGTGTAGTCCCACAATGCGCCAGGGATCCCTCATGTTGTGCAGTTGCACAATGCCCCAGGGTTCCCTCATGTTGTGAAGTCCTACAATGCGCTAGGGTTCCCTCATGTTGCGTAGTCCCACAATGCGCCAGGGTTCCCTCATGTTGTGTAGTCCCACAATGCGCCAGGGTTCCCTAATGTTGCGTAGTCCCACAATGCACTAGGGCTCCTTCATGCTGTGTAGTCCCACAATGCCCCAGGACTCCCTCATACCTACAGTGCTAATTCCACTTGTCAGCCTGTATCTTGTACTGCAGGATGCTTCATACTCCCTCAGACCACTGAGCTACAACGGTCTTAGAATGGATCAGGGCTCTTACTTATGAGCTATGGATGTCCCACATCCATCCTCTGTAGTCTACTTCACCACAACCCAACCTGACCGCCAAAGTCCTGATTAGCAGGTCTCTCTTCTCGCTCAGCGGTTTCACGTCCTATTTCTTCCACTACTGGAACCCTGGATCTACCGCTCGGGACCACCACCAGTCCCACTTCAGTTTTGTTTAGGTCTGATACCTTCAGGGTTTCATGACTTGGCATCCTATCCACGGATGCCTGCTACGGAAGACCACTATGGCTAATCACTCACCTCTTCTTTAGATTTTCACTTTCCTTGTTTTTAGTCTCCTCTGTTATGATTGAGTCACCGTAGGAGGCAGACACAAAAATAGAAGCTACGTCCAGAAAACCAGAGAAGTTGGCAACTATCAGATTGCAGACCCTGAACCTATCAGCACAACTAGCAGTAGCCGTGGGGGGTTCCTATGATGTCCTAGACCCCTCGATCACAGCCGGAGAGCTAAATAGCCTAAAGACAGAAAAGGAAATCTAAACTGCCCCAGAGCAGACCCCAAAGTAAAAGGCAGCCCCCAACACATAATGACGGTGAAGCAAGATGAAAAACACTCACGCAGATAGAAAGATAGGCTGAGCAAAGACGGGGCCCAAGCTAACTAAACAGAACAGGAAAGGAAGGTTGCTGTCTGCAATCTGCCAAAACCCTATCAAAGACATAAGCCAACAAGCTGATATGAAAAAGACCCTGAAGCAGCTAGGCTTCAAAAACTAAATCAACACTCAGGTATTTTCAGAAGACAGAGCTAAAGGAATTCAGCACACCCCAGCAGGGAATGGCAGAAATCCAGAAAAACAAAGCAAAACAAAGTTTAAGCACAAATGCAAAAAGCCGAGCAGAAAACTTAGCTTTAGGGGAGCAGGAATTCAGACTGGTCTCCAAGGATCCCACAGAGAAATCACCCGCAGGGCAGAAGGGCGTCGGCAGCCTTATATCCAGTCAGTAACTCCACTCAGCCAGTCATCATCATCAGACTCAGGTGTTTGATAATCAGGCTCACTACCTTTCTTTACCAAAAGAGGGAGTTCCTCGGGCCTCAGTAGTGAAGGGGAAAATGAACTCACAACACTCCTCTTGCTGTGGATCACCCTAACAGCTGCACTGCTCAGTATACACTCTAAACTCTAAACACCAACTATTTGCAGGAACTAGTTACTTGCCCTAACGCTAAGCCTCTCCCGCTATGGGCTAGTTCCAAAATACTACCAATCTTATACACTATGCCCTACACTATACACCCTATTCACCCTATACTGTATATTACTAACATTAGTTATAACATGTATATCTTTGTACCGTGTTAGCCAGTAGATAGAAAAATATTCAGAATTGAGAGTCCTCAGTGGTTGATACCTTTTAATGGCTAACTGAAAAGTTGGTAACACATTGCAAGCTTTCGAGACTACTCAGGTCTCTTCATCAGGCATAGACTAATACAAAATCTGAAGAGTCACATATTTATGCACAGTACAGCACAGAAAAAATGCAATAGATGAGACAAGTAACATGAAGCAGAACTATCATTATGGGAGAGGGAGAAACATAAATATTGGACCAGTTCATAGATAAGGAGTCTGGATGTTTTATTGTCCTCTGATTGGGGTCTCCTAATGTGTTGTGATGCTCCCACACGGTCTTAGGAGCAAATTCCTTAATTGATGTAAAAAGACATAAATCCATGCGACACATTCATTCCAGCATTGAGAGTGTCAAAGGTTGTCATAAATTTATACTCACAGACTCTTCTCTCTCTCTCTGAGATGTGAAGTTACCTTTCAATACCAGTAATTTCATATCCACGTTGCTGTGATCATGCGTACAAAAATGTTTTGCCACAGGTAGATCCATTCTTTTTTCTCTGATTGTGTGACGATGAGCATTCATCCTTGTTCTAAGCTTTTGCCCTGTCTCCCCCACATACAGACCCCCTGTTGGACATTTAGTACAAATAATTAAGTACACCACATTAGATGTAATGCAGCTGAAAGTACCTGGGATCTTGTAGTCCTGATGTGAGTCGGGGATCTTTATCTTGTCCGTGGTCATTATAAATGGACAGGTTTTACATTTTTTCTGGTTGCAAGGAAAGGTTCCTCCAGCTGTTAGAGAGGACAGGGAGCTTCTGACAATGATGCTTCTTAGATTTGGGGGCTGCCTAAAGCACAGTAGTGGGGGGTCTGGAAAAATGGATTGTAATCGGGCATCTTTTTGTAGTAAAGGTTGTAATTTCCGTGCAGCTCCCCTTAGCACTTCCAGATTTGGGTTGTAGGTGACTACTAGAGGCACTCGGTTATTTTCTTCTTTAGCTTTGTAATGTAGCAGGTGATTCCTTGACATTCTGGTGGCTCTTGTAATTTGGTTTTCAATTGTTCTTGGATGGTAACCCTGATTCAAAAGGTCTTTTTGAGGCGACCAAGGTGTTTGTCTCTATCCATGGGGTTGGAACATATGTGATTGTATCTGATGGCTTGGCTATAGATAATAGAGTTCTTTATCTGTTTTGGATGGAAACTGTCCTATTTAAGGTATGTTGGATGGTCGATTGGCTTCTGATACAGGGATGTCTCTATTTCATTGTTTTTTAGCTTAATGATGGTGTCCAAAAAGTTAATCTCAGTACTGGAGTAGTTGAGTGTTAAATTGATGGTGGGATGAAATTGATTAAACTGTTCGTGGAACGTCTTTAGCTGTTGCTCAGACTCCGTCCAGATGATTAAAATATCATCAATGTAGCGGTAGTAGGCCAGGGGCCTGATGGGGCATGAGGACAAAAAGTCGCTTTCAAGCTTGGCCATGAAAAGATTTGCATACTGTGGAGCCATTTTACTTCCCATAGCTGTGCCAGTCTCCTGTAGATAGATCTTGTTGTCAAATTCAAAGTAATTGTACTGAGGGTAGTAATGAGGGTAGTAATGATCACACCCATAAAAAAAAACTCCCATGACACTTTTTTATTTTCTTTCTTATTATTTTTTTTATTGGAATAGCAATAAGCAACACTGTAATAAAAATATTACCGGCCCTTTAAGAAATTAAACCATGATCACAATGACTCTCAGGTCAGTCTCTATACAGACCACAGAACTAGCTGTGGGCATTGAGGAACGGCTGAGAGCCATTGGACCGCAAGATCCAGAGGAAGGCGAAGAAACCCCCCGGAGATTTCTGCCTCAGGGGGGGAAAAAATTCCTTCCTGACCCCAGTTGTGGCGATCGGATATTTCCCTGGATCACATATGTCCTGCTGCATATTGCTGTATATCTGCAGGTATTATAGGCTCAGGAGACTCGATCTGGAAGGGAAAAGATTAATGCACCTTGCTCCTAGGAGCTTACAATCTAATATACAATATACACCCTGATCCAAGGAGTTTACACTCTAATATACAATATACACTCTAACTAAAAGGCATCTTACTTAAGTGTGTCATATAGTCCAAAAAATATAACTATATACCTAGCCATACAACCAGCTACAGATAAATGTACATAGCCATACAACCGACTATAGATAACTATACCTAGCCATACAACCGACTATAGATAAATATACCTAGCCATACAACCGACTATAGATAAATATACCTAGCCATACAACCGACTATAGATAAATATACCTAGCCATACAACCGACTATAGATAAATATACCTAGCCATACAACCGACTATAGATAAATATACAGTGGGGCAAAAAAGTATTTAGTCAGTCAGCAATAGTGCAAGTTCCACCACTTAAAAAGATGAGAGGCGTCTGTAATTTACATCATAGGTAGACCTCAACTATGGGAGACAAACTGAGAAAAAAAAATCCAGAAAATCACATTGTCTGTTTTTTTTTCATTTTATTTGCATATTATGGTGGAAAATAAGTATTTGGTCAGAAACAAGCAATCAAGATTTCTGGCTCTCACAGACCTGTAACTTCTTCTTTAAGAGTCTCCTCTTTCCTCCACTCATTACCTGTAGTAATGGCACCTGTTTAAACTTGTTATCAGCATAAAAAGACACCTGTGCACACCCTCAAACAGTCTGACTCCAAACTCCACTATGGTGAAGACCAAAGAGCTGTCAAAGGACACCAGAAACAAAATTGTAGCCCTGCACCAGGCTGGGAAGACTGAATCTGCAATAGCCAACCAGCTTGGAGTGAAGAAATCAACTGTGGGAGCAATAATTAGAAAATGGAACACATACAAGACCACTGATAATCTCCCTCGATCTGGTGCTCCACGCAAAATCCCACCCCGTGGGGTCAGAATGATCACAAGAATGGTGAGCAAAAATCCCAGAACCACGCGGGGGGACCTAGTGAATGAACTTCAGAGAGCGGGGACCAATGTAACAAGGCCTACCATAAGTAACACACTACGCCACCATGGACTCAGATCCTGCAGTGCCAGACGTGTCCCACTGCTTAAGCCTGTACATGTCCGGGCCCGTCTGAAGTTTGCTAGAGAGCATTTGGATGATCCAGAGGAGTTTTGGGAGAATGTCCTATGGTCTGATGAAACCAAACTGGAACTGTTTGGTAGAAACACAACTTGTCGTGTTTGGAGGAAAAAGAATACTGAGTTGCATCCATCAAACACCATACCTACTGTAAAGCATGGTGGTGGAAACATCATACTTTGGGGCTGTTTCTCTGCAAAGGGGCCAGGACGACTGATCCGGGTACATGAAAGAATGAATGGGGCCATGTATCGTGAGATTTTGAGTGCAAACCTCCTTCCATCAGCAAGGGCATTGAAGATGAAACGTGGCTGGGTCTTTCAACATGACAATGATCCAAAGCACACCGCCAGGGCAACGAAGGAGTGGCTTCGTAAGAAGCATTTCAAGGTCCTGGAGTGGCCTAGCCAGTCTCCAGATCTCAACCCTATAGAAAACCTTTGGAGGGAGTTGAAAGTCCGTGTTGCCAAGCGAAAAGCCAAAAACATCACTGCTCTAGAGGAGATCTGCATGGAGGAATGGGCCAACATACCAACAACAGTGTGTGGCAACCTTGTGAAAACTTACAGAAAACGTTTGACCTCTGTCATTGCCAACAAAGGATATATCACAAAGTCTTGAGATGAAATTTTGTTTCTGACCAAATACTTATTTTCCACCATAATATGCAAATAAAATGAAAAAAAAAACAGACAATGTGATTTTCTGGATTTTTTTTTCTCAGTTTGTCTCCCATAGTTGAGGTCTACCTATGATGTAAATTACAGACGCCTCTCATCTTTTTAAGTGGTGGAACTTGCACTATTGCTGACTGACTAAATACTTTTTTGCCCCACTGTACCTAGCCATACAACCGACTATAGATAAATATACCAAGCCATACAACCGACTATAGATAAATATACCTAGCCATACAACCGACTATAGATAAATATACCTAGCCATACAACCGACTATAGATAAATATATCAAGCCATACAACCGACTATAGATAAATATACCTAGCCATACAACCGACTATAGATAAATATACCAAGCCATACAACCGACTATAGATAAATATATCAAGCCATACAACCGACTATAGATAAATATATCAAGCCATACAACCGACTATAGATAAATATATCAAGCCATACAACCGACTATAGATAAATATACCTAGCCATACAACCGACTATACATAAATATACCTAGCCATACAACCGACTATAGATAAATATATCAAGCCATACAACCGACTATAGATAAATATACCTAGCCATACAACCGACTATAGATAAATATATCAAGCCATACAACCGACTATAGATAAATATATCAAGCCATACAACCGACTATAGATAAATATACCTAGCCATACAACCGACTATACATAAATATACCTAGCCATACAACCGACTATAGATAAATATATCAAGCCATACAACCGACTATAGATAAATATACCTAGCCATACAACCGACTATAGATAAATATACCAAGCCATACAACCGACTATAGATAAATATACCTAGCCATACAACCGACTATAGATAAATATACCTAGCCATACAACCGACTATAGATAAATATACCAAGCCATACAACCGACTATAGATAAATATACCTAGCCATACAACCGACTATAGATAAATATACCTAGCCATACAACCGACTATAGATAAATATACCTAGCCATACAACCGACTATAGATAAATATACCTAGCCATACAACCGACTATAGATAAATATACCAAGCCATACAACCGACTATAGATAAATATACCTAGCCATACAACCGACTATAGATAAATATACCAAGCCATACAACCGACTATAGATAAATATACCTAGCCATACAACCGACTATAGATAAATATACCTAGCCATACAACCGACTATAGATAAATATACCAAGCCATACAACCGACTATAGATAAATATACCTAGCCATACAACCGACTATAGATAAATATACCTAGCCATACAACCGACTATAGATAAATATACCAAGCCATACAACCGACTATAGATAAATATACCTAGCCATACAACCGACTATAGATAAATATACCTAGCCATACAACCGACTATAGATAAATATACCTAGCCATACAACCGACTATAGATAAATATACCTAGCCATACAACCGACTATAGATAAATATACCTAGCCATACAACCGACTATAGATAAATATACCTAGCCATACAACCGACTATAGATAAATATACCTAGCCATACAACCGACTATAGATAAATATACCTAGCCATACAACCGACTATAGATAAATATACCTAGCCATACAACCGACTATACATAAATATACCTAGCCATACAACTGACTATAGATAAATATACCTAGCCATACAACCGACTATAGATAAATATACCTAGCCATACAACCGACTATAGATAAATATACCTAGCCATACAACCGACTATAGATAAATATACCTAGCCATACAACCGACTATAGATAAATATACCTAGCCATACAACCGACTATAGATAAATATACCTAGCCATACAACCGACTATAGATAAATATACCTAGCCATACAACCGACTATAGATAAATATACCTAGCCATACAACCGACTATAGATAAATATACCTAGCCATACAACCGACTATAGATGAATATACCTAGCCATACAACCGACTATAGATGAATATACCTAGCCATACAACCGACTATAGATAAATATACCAAGCCATACAACCGACTATAGATAAATATACCTAGCCATACAACCGACTATAGATAAATATACCTAGCCATACAACCGACTATACATAAATATACCTAGCCATACAACCGACTATAGATAAATATACCTAGCCATACAACCGACTATAGATAAATATACCTAGCCATACAACCGACTATAGATAAATATACCTAGCCATACAACCGACTATACATAAATATACCTAGCCATACAACCGACTATAGATAAATATACCTAGCCATACAACCGACTATAGATAAATATACCTAGCCATACAACCGACTATAGATAAATATACCTAGCCATACAACCGACTATACATAAATATACCTAGCCATACAACCGACTATAGATAAATATACCTAGCCATACAACCGACTATAGATAAATATACCTAGCCATACAACCGACTATACATAAATATACCTAGCCATACAACCGACTATAGATAAATATACCTAGCCATACAACCGACTATACATAAATATACCTAGCCATACAACCGACTATAGATAAATATACCTAGCCATACAACCGACTATAGATAAATATACCCAGCTATACAACCGACTATAGATAAATATACCTAGCCATACAACCGACTATAGATAAATATACCAAGCCATACAACCGACTATAGATAAATATACCTAGCCATACAACCGACTATAGATAAATATACCTAGCCATACAACCGACTATAGATAAATATACCAAGCCATACAACCGACTATAGATAAATATACCTAGCCATACAACCGACTATAGATAAATATACCTAGCCATACAACCGACTATAGATAAATATACCTAGCCATACAACCGACTATAGATAAATATACCTAGCCATACAACCGACTATAGATAAATATACCTAGCCATACAACCGACTATAGATAAATATACCTAGCCATACAACCGACTATAGATAAATATACCTAGCCATACAACCGACTATAGATAAATATACCTAGCCATACAACCGACTATAGATAAATATACCTAGCCATACAACCTGACTATAGATAAATATACCTAGCCATACAACCGACTATAGATAAATATACCTAGCCATACAACCGACTATAGATAAATATACCTAGCCATACAACCGACTATAGATAAATATACCTAGCCATACAACCGACTATAGATAAATATACCTAGCCATACAACCGACTATAGATAAATATACCTAGCCATACAACCGACTATAGATAAATATACCTAGCCATACAACCGACTATAGATAAATATACCTAGCCATACAACCGACTATAGATAAATATACCTAGCCATACAACCGACTATAGATAAATATACCTAGCCATACAACCGACTATAGATAAATATACCTAGCCATACAACCGACTATAGATAAATATACCTAGCCATACAACCGACTATAGATAAATATACCTAGCCATACAACCGACTATAGATAAATATACCTAGCCATACAACCGACTATAGATAAATATACCTAGCCATACAACCGACTATACATAAATATACCTAGCCATACAACCGACTATAGATAAATATACCTAGCCATACAACCGACTATAGATAAATATACCCAGCCATACAACCGACTATACATAAATATACCTAGCCATACAACCGACTATAGATAAATATACCTAGCCATACAACCGACTATAGATAAATATACCTAGCCATACAACCGACTATAGATAAATATACCTAGCCATACAACCGACTATAGATAAATATACCTAGCCATACAACCGACTATAGATAAATATACCTAGCCATACAACCGACTATAGATAAATATACCTAGCCATACAACCGACTATAGATAAATATACCTAGCCATACAACCGACTATAGATAAATATACCTAGCCATACAACCGACTATAGATAAATATACCTAGCCATACAACCGACTATACATAAATATACCTAGCCATACAACCGACTATAGATAAATATACCTAGCCATACAACCGACTATAGATAAATATACCCAGCCATACAACCGACTATAGATAAATATACCTAGCCATACAACCGACTATAGATAAATATACCTAGCCATACAACCGACTATAGATAAATATACCTAGCCATACAACCGACTATAGATAAATATACCTAGCCATACAACCGACTATAGATAAATATACCTAGCCATACAACCGACTATAGATAAATATACCTAGCCATACAACCGACTATAGATAAATATACCTAGCCATACAACCGACTATAGATAAATATACCTAGCCATACAACCGACTATAGATAAATATACCTAGCCATACAACCGACTATAGATAAATATACCTAGCCATACAACCGACTATAGATAAATATACCTAGCCATACAACCGACTATACATAAATATACCTAGCCATACAACCGACTATAGATAAATATACCTAGCCATACAACCGACTATAGATAAATATACCCAGCCATACAACCGACTATAGATAAATATACCTAGCCATACAACCGACTATAGATAAATATACCTAGCCATACAACCGACTATAGATAAATATACCAAGCCATACAACCGACTATAGATAAATATACCTAGCCATACAACCGACTATAGATAAATATACCTAGCCATACAACCGACTATAGATAAATATACCTAGCCATACAACCGACTATACATAAATATACCTAGCCATACAACCGACTATAGATAAATATACCTAGCCATACAACCGACTATAGATAAATATACCCAGCCATACAACCGACTATAGATAAATATACCTAGCCATACAACCGACTATAGATAAATATACCTAGCCATACAACCGACTATAGATAAATATACCTAGCCATACAACCGACTATAGATAAATATACCTAGCCATACAACCGACTATAGATAAATATACCTAGCCATACAACCGACTATAGATAAATATACCTAGCCATACAACCGACTATAGATAAATATACCTAGCCATACAACCGACTATAGATAAATATACCTAGCCATACAACCGACTATAGATAAATATACCTAGCCATACAACCGACTATAGATAAATATACCAAGCCATACAACCGACTATAGATAAATATACCTAGCCATACAACCGACTATACATAAATATACCTAGCCATACAACCGACTATAGATAAATATACCTAGCCATACAACCGACTATAGATAAATATACCTAGCCATACAACCGACTATAGATAAATATACCAAGCCATACAACCGACTATAGATAAATATACCTAGCCATACAACCGACTATAGATAAATATACCTAGCCATACAACCGACTATAGATAAATATACCAAGCCATACAACCGACTATAGATAAATATACCTAGCCATACAACCGACTATACATAAATATACCTAGCCATACAACCGACTATAGATAAATATACCTAGCCATACAACCGACTATAGATAAATATACCAAGCCATACAACCGACTATAGATAAATATACCTAGCCATACAACCGACTATAGATAAATATACCTAGCCATACAACCGACTATAGATAAATATACCTAGCCATACAACCGACTATAGATAAATATACCTAGCCATACAACCGACTATAGATAAATATACCTAGCCATACAACCGACTATAGATAAATATACCTAGCCATACAACCGACTATAGATAAATATACCAAGCCATACAACCGACTATAGATAAATATACCTAGCCATACAACCGACTATAGATAAATATACCTAGCCATACAACCGACTATAGATAAATATACCTAGCCATACAACCGACTATAGATAAATATACCTAGCCATACAACCGACTATACATAAATATACCTAGCCATACAACCGACTATAGATAAATATACCTAGCCATACAACCGACTATAGATAAATATACCCAGCCATACAACCGACTATAGATAAATATACCTAGCCATACAACCGACTATAGATAAATATACCAAGCCATACAACCGACTATAGATAAATATACCTAGCCATACAACCGACTATAGATAAATATACCTAGCCATACAACCGACTATAGATAAATATACCTAGCCATACAACCGACTATAGATAAATATACCTAGCCATACAACCGACTATACATAAATATACCTAGCCATACAACCGACTATAGATAAATATACCTAGCCATACAACCGACTATAGATAAATATACCTAGCCATACAACCGACTATAGATAAATATACCTAGCCATACAACCGACTATAGATAAATATACCTAGCCATACAACCGACTATAGATAAATATACCAAGCCATACAACCGACTATAGATAAATATACCTAGCCATACAACCGACTATAGATAAATATACCTAGCCATACAACCGACTATAGATAAATATACCTAGCCATACAACCGACTATAGATAAATATACCTAGCCATACAACCGACTATAGATAAATATACCCAGCCATACAACCGACTATAGATAAATATACCTAGCCATACAACCGACTATAGATAAATATACCTAGCCATACAACCGACTATAGATAAATATACCTAGCCATACAACCGACTATAGATAAATATACCCAGCCATACAACCGACTATACATAAATATACCTAGCCATACAACCGACTATAGATAAATATACCCAGCCATACAACCGACTATAGATAAATATACCTAGCCATACAACCGACTATAGATAAATATACCTAGCCATACAACCGACTATAGATAAATATACCAAGCCATACAACTGACTATAGATAAATATACCAAGCCATACAACCGACTATAGATAAATATACCAAGCCATACAACCGACTATAGATAAATATACCAAGCCATACAACCGACTATAGATAAATATACCTAGCCATACAACCGACTATAGATAAATATACCTAGCAATACAACCGACTATAGATAAATATACCTAGCCATACAACCGACTATAGATAAATATACCTAGCCATACAACCGACTATAGATAAATATACCTAGCCATACAACCGACTATAGATAAATATACCTAGCCATACAACCGACTATAGATAAATATACCAAGCCATACAACCGACTATACATAAATATACCTAGCCATACAACCGACTATAGATAAATATACCTAGCCATACAACCGACTATAGATAAATATACCTAGCAATACAACCGACTATAGATAAATATACCAAGCCATACAACCGACTATAGATAAATATACCTAGCAATACAACCGACTATAGATAAATATACCTAGCCATACAACCGACTATAGATAAATATACCAAGCCATACAACCGACTATAGATAAATATACCTAGCCATACAACCGACTATAGATAAATATACCTAGCCATACAACCGACTATAGATAAATATACCTAGCCATACAACCGACTATAGATAAATATACCTAGCCATACAACCGACTATAGATAAATATACCTAGCCATACAACCGACTATAGATAAATATACCTAGCCATACAACCGACTATAGATAAATATACCCAGCCATACAACCGACTATAGATAAATATACCAAGCCATACAACCGACTATAGATAAATATACCTAGCCATACAACCGACTATAGATAAATATACCAAGCCATACAACCGACTATAGATAAATATACCTAGCCATACAACCGACTATAGATAAATATACCTAGCCATACAACCGACTATAGATAAATATACCTAGCCATACAACCGACTATAGATAAATATACCTAGCCATACAACCGACTATAGATAAATATACCCAGCAATACAACCGACTATAGATAAATATACCTAGCCATACAACCGACTATAGATAAATATACCCAGCCATACAACCGACTATAGATAAATATACCAAGCCATACAACCGACTATAGATAAATATACCTAGCCATACAACCGACTATACATAAATATACCTAGCCATACAACCGACTATAGATAAATATACCTAGCATACAACCGACTATACATAAATATACCTAGCCATACAACCGACTATAGATAAATATACCTAGCCATACAACCAACTAAAGATAAATATACCTAGCCATACAACCAACTATAGATAAATATACCTAGCCATACAACCGACTATAGATAAATATACCTAGCCATACAACCGACTATAGATAAATATACCTAGCCATACAACCGACTATAGATAAATATACCTAGCCATACAACCAACTAAAGATAAATATACCTAGCCATACAACCGACTATACATAAATATACCTAGCCATACAACCGACTATAGATAAATATACCTAGCCATACAACCGACTATACATAAATATACCTAGCCATACAACCGACTATAGATAAATATACCTAGCCATACAACCGACTATAGATAAATATACCTAGCCATACAACCGACTATACATAAATATACCTAGCCATACAACCGACTATAGCATAAATATACCTAGCCATACAACCGACTATAGATAAATATACCTAGCCATACAACCGACTAAAGATAAATATACCTAGCCATACAACCAACTATAGATAAATATACCTAGCCATACAACCGACTATAGATAAATATACCTAGCCATACAACCGACTATAGATAAATATACCTAGCCATACAACCACTATAGATAAATATACCTAGCCATACAACCGACTATAGATAAATATACCTAGCCATACAACCGACTATAGATAAATATACCTAGCCATACAACCAACTATAGATAAATATACCTAGCCATACAACCGACTATACATAAATATACCTAGCCATACAACCGACTATAGATAAATATACCTAGCCATACAACCGACTATAGATAAATATACCTAGCCATACAACCGACTATAGATAAATATACCTAGCCATACAACCGACTATAGATAAATATACCTAGCCATACAACCAACTAAAGATAAATATACCTAGCCATACAACCGACTATAGATAAATATACCTAGCCATACAACCGACTATACATAAATATACCTAGCCATACAACCGACTATACATAAATATACCAGCCATACAACCGACTATAGATAAGTATACCTAGCCATACAACCGACTATACATAAATATACCTAGCCATACAACCGACTATAGATAAATATACCTAGCCATACAACCGACTATAGATAAATATACCTAGCCATACAACCGACTATAGATAAATATACCTAGCCATACAACCGACTATAGATAAATATACCCTAGCCATACAACCGACTATAGATAAATATACCTAGCCATACAACCGACTATAGATAAATATACCTAGCCATACAACCAACTAAAGATAAATATACCTAGCCATACAACCGACTATAGATAAATATACCTAGCCATACAACCAACTAAAGATAAATATACCTAGCCATACAACCGACTATAGATAAATATACCTAGCCATACAACCAACTAAAGATAAATATACCTAGCCATACAACCGACTATAGATAAATATACCTAGCCATACAACCGACTATAGATAAATATACCTAGCCATACAACCGACTAAAGATAAATATACCTAGCCATACAACCGACTATAGATAAATATACCTAGCCATACAACCGACTATAGATAAATATACCTAGCCATACAACCACTAAAGATAAATATACCTAGCCATACAACCGACTATAGATAAATATACCTAGCCATACAACCAACTAAAGATAAATATACCTAGCCATACAACCGACTATAGATAAATATACCTAGCCATACAACCGACTATAGATAAATATACCTAGCCATACAACCGACTATAGATAAATATACCAAGCCATACAACCAACTAAAGATAAATATACCTAGCCATACAAACCGACTATAGATAAATATACCTAGCCATACAACCAACTAAAGATAAATATACCTAGCCATACAACCGACTATAGATAAATATACCCAGCCATACAACCGACTATAGATAAGTATACCTAGCCATACAACCGACTATAGATAAATATACCTAGCCATACAACCGACTATAGATAAATATACCTAGCCATACAACCGACTATAGATAAATATACCTAGCCATACAACCGACTATAGATAAATATACCTAGCCATACAACCGACTATAGATAAATATACCTAGCCATACAACCGACTATAGATAAATATACCTAGCCATACAACCGACTATAGATTAAATATACCTAGCCATACAACCGACTATAGATAAATATACCAAGCCATACAACCAACTAAAGATAAATATACCTAGCCATACAACCGACTATAGATAAATATACCTAGCCATACAACCAACTAAAGATAAATATACCTAGCCATACAACCGACTATAGATAAATATACCTAGCCATACAACCGACTATAGATAAATATACCTAGCCATACAACCGACTATAGATAAATATACCTAGCCATACAACCAACTAAAGATAAATATACCTAGCCATACAACCGACTATAGATAAATATACCTAGCCATACAACCGACTATAGATAAATATACCCTAGCCATACAACCGACTATAGATAAATATACCTAGCCATACAACCGACTATAGATAAATATACCTAGCCATACAACCGACTAAAGATAAATATACCTAGCCATACAACCGACTATAGATAAATATACCTAGCCATACAACCGACTATAGATAAATATACCTAGCCATACAACCGACTATAGATAAATATACCTAGCCATACAACCGACTATAGATAAATATACCTAGCCATACAACCGACTATAGATAAATATACCTAGCCATACAACCGACTATAGATAAATATACCTAGCCATACAACCGACTAAAGATAAATATACCTAGCCATACAACCGACTATAGATAAATATACCTAGCCATACAACCGACTATACATAAATATACCTAGCCATACAACCGACTATAGATAAATATACCAAGCCATACAACCGACTATAGATAAATATACCTAGCCATACAACCGACTATAGATAAATATACCTAGCCATACAACCGACTATAGATAAATATACCTAGCCATACAACCGACTATAGATAAATATACTAGCCATACAACCTAAAGATAATATACCTAGCCATACAACCGACTAAATAAATACAAGCCATACAAACAAGACAATAGCAAAAACAACCAGACAAAGACTAAAATATACTAGCATAAAACATACAAAGAAAAATAGAAAAACTAAGCCAAACAACCAAAAGACTAAGATAAAGCAAAAAACAAGATAAAGACATACAAGCATAAAAATACAAAGCAAATAAACAAAACGACTATAGATAAAATATACAAACCATACAAAGAAAAAATAAAGAAAAAAAAACATAAAATACCAAGCAGAAAACAAAAAAAAAATAACCAAGCATACAACAAAAGAAAAAATACAAGCATAAACCACTAAGCAAAAAACAAAGCCAAACGACTATAGATAAATATACCAAGAAAAAGACAAAAGAAAACAAGCCAAACAACCAAAAACAAAAAGAAAAAAAACAAAAAAAAACAAACAAAAAGATAAAAACAAATATAACAAGCAACAACCGACTATACAATATACTAGCCATAAAAAGACAAAAGCAAAAAAACAAGAAACAACCAGCAAATAAAAACCAACAAAAAACAAAACTAAAACCTAGCATACAACGACTATAGAAAATATACAAGCATACAACAGACTATACAAAATAGCCTAAGCCAATACAAAAACAGCCAACAAACTAAAGATAAATATACCTAGCCATACAACCGACTATAGATAAATACTAGCCATACAACCGACTATAGATAAATATACCTAGCCATACAACCGACTATAAACTAAATATACCAAGCCAACACCTAATAACAACCAACCTATAGATACAACAAAAATATACCTAGCCATACAACCGACACTATAGATAAATATACCAAGCCATACAAACGACTATAGATAAATATACAGCATACAACCGAATAGAAAATACCAAGCCATACAACCGACTAGATAAATATACCTAGCCATACAACCGACTATAGATAAATACAAGCATACAACGACTATAGATAAATATACCTAGCCATACAACGACTATAGATAAATATACCAAGCCATACAACCGACTATAGATAAATATACCTAGCCATACAACCGACTATAGATAAATATACTAGCCATACAACCGACTATAGATAAATATACCTAGCCATACAACCGACTATAGATAAATATACCTAGCCATACAACCGACTATAGATAAATATACCTAGCATACAACCGACTATAGATAAATATACCAAGCCATACAACCGACTATAGATAAATATACCTAGCCATACAACCGACTATAGATAAATATACCTAGCCATACAACCGACTATAGCATAAATATACCTAGCCATACAACCGACTATAGATAAATATACCTAGCCATACAACCGACTATAGATAAATATACCTAGCATACAACGACTATAGATAAATATACCTAGCCATACAACCGACTATAGATAAATATACCTAGCCATACAACCGACTATAGATAAATATACCAGCCATACAACGACTATAGATAAATATACCTAGCCATACAACCGACTATAGATAAATATACCTAGCCATACAACCGACTATAGATAAATATACCAGCATACAACCGACTATAATAAATATACCTAGCCATACAACCGACTATAGATAAATATACCAGCCATACAACCGACTATAGATAAATATACCTAGCCATACAACCGACTATAGATAAATATACCTAGCCATACAACCGACTATAGATAAATATACCAAGCCATACAACCGACTATAGATAAATATACCTAGCCATACAACCGACTATAGATAAATATACCTAGCCATACAACCGACTATAGATAAATATACCTAGCCATACAACCGACTATAGATAAATATACCTAGCCATACAACCGACTATAGATAAATATACCTAGCCATACAACCGACTATAGATAAATATACCTAGCCATACAACCGACTATAGATAAATATACCTAGCCATACAACCGACTATAGATAAATATACCTAGCCATACAACCGACTATAGATAAATATACCTAGCCATACAACCGACTATAGATAAATATACCTAGCCATACAACCGACTATAGATAAATATACCAGCCATACAACCGACTATAGATAAATATACCAGCCATACAACCGACTATAGATAAATATACCTAGCCATACAACCGACTATAGATAAATATACCTAGCCATACAACCGACTATAGATAAATATACCTAGCCATACAACCGACTATAGATAAATATACCAGCCATACAACCGACTATAGATAAATATACCTAGCCATACAACCGACTATAGATAAATATACCTAGCCATACAACCGACTATAGATAAATATACCTAGCCATACAACCGACTATAGATAAATATACCTAGCCATACAACCGACTATAGATAAATATACCTAGCCATACAACCGACTATAGATAAATATACCTAGCCATACAACCGACTATAGATAAATATACCTAGCCATACAACCGACTATAGATAAATATACCTAGCCATACAACCGACTATAGATAAATATACCTAGCCATACAACCGACTATAGATAAATATACCTAGCCATACAACCGACTATAGATAAATATACCTAGCCATACAACCGACTATAGATAAATATACCTAGCCATACAACCGACTATAGATAAATATACCTAGCCATACAACCGACTATAGATAAATATACCTAGCCATACAACCGACTATAGATAAATATACCTAGCCATACAACCGACTATAGATAAATATACCTAGCCATACAACCGACTATAGATAAATATACCTAGCCATACAACCGACTATAGATAAATATACCTAGCCATACAACCGACTATAGATAAATATACCTAGCCATACAACCGACTATAGATAAATATACCTAGCCATACAACCGACTATAGATAAATATACCTAGCCATACAACCGACTATAGATAAATATACCTAGCCATACAACCGACTATAGATAAATATACCTAGCCATACAACCGACTATAGATAAATATACCTAGCCATACAACCGACTATAGATAAATATACCTAGCCATACAACCGACTATAGATAAATATACCTAGCCATACAACCGACTATAGATAAATATACCTAGCCATACAACCGACTATAGATAAATATACCTAGCCATACAACCGACTATAGATAAATATACCTAGCCATACAACCGACTATAGATAAATATACCTAGCCATACAACCGACTATAGATAAATATACCTAGCCATACAACCGACTATAGATAAATATACCTAGCCATACAACCGACTATAGATAAATATACCTAGCCATACAACCGACTATAGATAAATATACCTAGCCATACAACCGACTATACATAAATATACCTAGCCATACAACCGACTATAGATAAATATACCTAGCCATACAACCGACTATAGATAAATATACCTAGCCATACAACCGACTATAGATAAATATACCTAGCCATACAACCGACTATAGATAAATATACCTAGCCATACAACCGACTATAGATAAATATACCTAGCCATACAACCGACTATAGATAAATATACCTAGCCATACAACCGACTATAGATAAATATACCTAGCCATACAACCGACTATAGATAAATATACCTAGCCATACAACCGACTATAGATAAATATACCTAGCCATACAACCGACTATAGATAAATATACCTAGCCATACAACCGACTATAGATAAATATACCTAGCCATACAACCGACTATAGATAAATATACCTAGCCATACAACCGACTATAGATAAATATACCTAGCCATACAACCGACTATAGATAAATATACCAAGCCATACAACCGACTATAGATAAATATACCTAGCCATACAACCGACTATAGATAAATATACCAAGCCATACAACCGACTATAGATAAATATACCTAGCCATACAACCGACTATAGATAAATATACCTAGCCATACAACCGACTATAGATAAATATACCTAGCCATACAACCGACTATAGATAAATTATACCCAGCCATACAACCGACTATAGATAAATATACCCAGCCATACAACCGACTATAGATAAATATACCTAGCCATACAACCGACTATAGATAAATATACCTAGCCATACAACCGACTATAGATAAATATACCTAGCCATACACCGACTATAGATAAATATACCTACCTAGATAAATATACCTAGCCATACAACCAACTATAGATAAATATACCTAGCCATACAACCGACTATACATAAATATACCTAGCCATACAACCGACTATAGATAAATATACCAGCCATACAACCAACTATAGATAAATATACCTAGCCATACACCGACTATAGATAAATATACCTAGCCATACAACCGACTATAGATAAATATACCCAGCCATACAACCGACTATAGATAAATATACCTAGCCATACAACCGACTATAGATAAATATACCTAGCCATACAACCAACTATAGATAAATATACCTAGCCATACAACCGACTATAGATAAATATACCTAGCCATACAACCGACTATAGATAAATATACC